>NC_141691.1:1431261003-1431798503 GCF_964263255.1 Lissotriton vulgaris
TACTCATATCTTTTAAATCATGCACACCTCTAAAAATGTACTGCTTTTGTGTGTTTGGTTTAAGTCACAAAACAGAATCCGAGTGTCACCGTTTCAATAGTGCATTGCATTTAGTTACATTGTTTGAAGTGTAAAAGTGAGGTGTCTTTCGAAGCATTACTCGTGGTGGAGCAGCGTGGACAAGTTCTCGGCAACCACAGTCAGACTATGGCAAAGTACATATTTGAAACCTATGTCAAACCTAGTGCTTCAAATGACATATACTTGGTATATCAAGTTCTGCTATCTTTGTATGTGATCGTCTGTCTTCAAGAACACTGCAATGTTTGTTTCTAAACCCTAAATGAAAATCACATGTAATGGGGCTCAATTGCTCAAAACAAGTACTGAAACGAAATGTCAGGAGGCTACTTTTAAAGCACTTCATCGTTTATAAATATTCTCCGCCTTCTCTAAAAGGCATGCTTTCTGACATCATCGAGGGTCGGATCGACTTGTTCCTTACGTTCCCAGGAGGGAGGCGAAGTTGTTCCTGCTAGGGCAGGTTACACCTGTATTGTGAGTAGCTAGAATAGCTAGGAACTGAGCAATGGGGTATCATTTACAGGGAGTGTTCGTTTTCCAGGAAGTGTGACTCTGAAACGCCACCAAAGACCACACTTCTCACACGATGACACAAAGGCTTGCATTCAGTCAACGCCCCCGTCCAACACCACGCACACAAACAACTCTCATAAATCTCTTTATCTATTCATTCATTGTTTATTCACCCAGTTATTTTCCCATTTCCACAAATTGGAGAAACGACCTTTTTTTCCAAGATAGCGTCGTGCATAAAGACACATTCTGTCACCGCTGCCTGTTTAAATACTGTGTGCCAGCGAAAATAGTCCTACCTCTCTGTCAAGCCCCGCCGCCAGCGTAATGATGTCCCCGGTTTCATTGTTGATGGTAAACATGTTGGACGACGGGGTGCTGGGGTTCTGTGACATGATTTTGTACCTCAGCATGCCATTTGGCTGTTTGGGGTCGTCGGCATCAATGGAAGTCACCGTCATCACGTAGGTTCCTAAAATCAGAACAAATATCCGTGAGCTTTAAATCAACAGTTAACTCGCATTACCAGGGGCCGCTTAAGACACCCACTTCCTTTAACAAAACACTTTTCACCTCCACGAGCCCCGGGGCCCACAACACAGCCAGGGCGGCGTAATCGATATCCCTGCAACATCGGCCACTTTAGGGTGCTTTATTTTGTTTCTGCCTTAGCAAACAATGGTGTGTCAAGATGAAGACCCCCTCAGCAGCAACAGTAATGACGTGTGTTGGGTTTTGGGCACACTGGACGACGTTTGAGCGAGGTTGAAAAACAGGCCACATGCAAAACGTGCATTAACATTATTAGCACTCTTTAAAAAAAGAAGAAAGTTATAGCAGGAGACGGTCCGAGTCAAACCCTAGCTCGAGGAAGGCGACATGGGCAGCACATGCGGTAACACAAGAGTGTACAACCACTGCAACGTTGTGCGTGTATACACGTATGCACTGGATTCATGATGCGCACTTCCGGCTATGAAAGAGCACAGTGAGGCGCTATGTGGGGCTACATTACTGTACACACAGAAGTTGAGAAAATGGCAGCTTATTTCCACTTTTGGTGATGCAAATGTGTTATTTGCAGATCAGTTGGAACGACAAGTAAGTAAAATGCAATGCAAGCACTGCCACAAGGAAGTACGCTGTGGAAAACTTACAAAGCCTGAGGGTTGCACTTTCTATCTTCATTTAAACACATATAAAGTGCAGCAGAGTGTACAAGGTCGTGCGTGAAAGGGAAATTAATGGCATGTAACGGCGAAATAATAATCGTACCTGCTATAATTCGTGTTGGCCGCGGGCCTGGATATTGTAGGGTGGGGCTGGGGTGTTAACTATGCTCGTCCATTCAGTCAGCCGGACTGTGCATATCAGAGCAGTGGGCGTGCAGTTGCTACTCTATAAACGTTGGCTCCATGAGGCTCCGAGGCCGCCAAAGGAATAGTTGCTTGCACTTTGCAAAACCCCCAAATAAAATGCTAACACGAAGCATATGGGTGAAGGAAAGAGTCCTGCTGATGTCAGAGTGCCCCCATCTATGCGCCCAAATCACACATGGGAGAAGCTTTGACATGCATGGACCTTGGAACAGCCCTGCACCTTAATCGATTGAATTACATTCCTATCCCTTACAGGGGAACAAATACAATGTTATATTCTATTGATTATGGCGTACAAGAGTAGTGGCATAGGTGTGACCTTCAACTCAGCGGGGACACTTCTGTCTCCTACTGCTGGCTCAACACTGTCCAATGAAAATAAAGTGTATCAGGTGCAAATCGCAGGACCTCCCACACCCCTGCCACCGGTACGATTTTCCCTTTCTGTGATTACTGTCTTTGCATGTGGTTGTTACAGTTTAGAATTGCAGTTTTGACCTGCCTGTGATTGCATATGTTATCACCTATTTTGTGTTTTAAACTTGTGGTTTTCCCTGCCCATGATCGCTTGCATTTAACGTGTTGAATTGTGGGATTTGCAGTCCCACCTCTGTAGTTTGACCCTCTCATTCCTTGATGACAAATCTGTTTTCCCTGCAAATTTCGCCTTTGCTCTGTGCTAAGACCTGTGTGTTAAAACAGTGCAACCTCAGCCACCATTTTTGTGTTCACAAACCCTAATTCTCATCCTGTGCCTCTATCAATATATTTAATCTTAATATACTTACTTCCTTTATGTATCTATATACTTTTAATGTACTTATGGATCTATATATTTATCACTTTCTTCTAATTTAGCATTTCCAATGCACTAGCCTATTTCTCAGCCTATACTTTGCTCAATATATCTTCTAGCCCAACCCTCTGACTCATCTCAAACTTCTTTCTACTACTCCTTCCAACTCACTGCCCTATCTCTCATCCTATACATCTATCAATATATCCTCTACATCCACTATCTCAGTTATCCCAAACACCATACCACTACTAAGATCGCCAAAATAACCCTTTCTAGACTCTCTCCTGCTCTACCCCTCCTTGCATCATCTGACACCCTTTTACTACACTGATCCCCTAAAACAAACCTTTCTAAACTCTGCCCTCTGACTCCTCCCCTCTAAAATTCCTTTTTACTCATCCAAAAGCCTCTTCCTACTGCTAAGGCCTAAAAAAATAAAAATAAAAATCCTTCACTCTTTTATCCCTCCACTATCCTTTTCAATCAAAATTAATAAACTAACATGTTCACTTCTCAAATTCCATATTCAACTATACTAATATACTGCCCAAATAACTGAGTAACATATCTACTACTCAAATTACTTCATATTTATACTATACTAATTTTCAACACTAATCCTTTATGGGTGGCGTGTTACTCGCCAGAAAAGCGCTTCAACACCCATCAGGGGTAACAAGTGCTATATGAATGCAAATCTTTCTTCCCCTTTTATCCCTCCGCTATCCTTCTCACTCCAAGTAACAGACTAATATCCACCACTGAAATTACCTCATATTTCACCATATTAATTCACCACTAACCCTTTATAGGCGTCCTGAATGCGTCAACAAGTGATAAATAAATACAAACCTTTGTCCTCCTCTATCCTTCTGTTATCATTCCAAATCCAAATAACGGGCTAACCTATCCACCACTTAAAAAGTACTTGCATGTTTCACTATACTAATTCAACACTATTCCTCTATGGGTCCCGGAGTAGCGTGCTACCCGCCGAAAACGCGCTTCGACGCCTCGTCAGGGGTAGTAAGCGCTATACAAATGCAATTACAATACAATACATGCGGCTCGCGTGCAGATTCATTTTGTCATTATGCGCATGCGTAAAAAGTGCCGCATTTCCGATCTGCGTTAGAACCCATTGAAAACTACAACTGTGGCCTTCAGTGTAAGTCACTCCTTTTCCCTATTCCCTTTTGGAATCATGCCCTTTGTTTTCTGAGAGCTGATGCAGCCATGGCGCACCAGAACTATCTTTTTTGTTTTCTTTTTTTTGTATCTGTATAAACTCAGTTGCTATTTCACACAGCTGCATGCTAATATGGCAGCGGGAACTAAACCAGTGAACGGCGGGAGGGATAACAGAATCATGGCGCATTTCCTCTACCTGCTCGTAAATCATCTTGGGACAATGTAATGTATTCCAAACTTGACTTTATAAAACTGGCAAGTAATCTCTTTTACAAACAAGATGGAAGCTCGCTCGGGCGAGAATCTCTTACCTGGCTTTGATCCTTCGGGGACAGACCCGTTCCAAACCTGATGCAGGAACTCGGGCCGGTTGTCATTCATGTCGATGACATTGATGACAATGTCAATGGGATTCTCCACCTGGTTGCCATTTACATCCACAGCGTGTGCCCTTAGCTGCAAAACCAACGAACAAACACGCATTTTTACTATTCAGGAAGAGCACGCATGAACATCCAACAGTCAAGCACATGGCATCAACACATTTCAATTCATGTAGCTGATTATTTTTATGTACAGTGAAGTAAAACGAGCGTTTTATATGAGAAAAAAAACCACGGAAGCACAATATAAAAAAACACCAGACTAAAAACATCTTTTAAAAATGCGTTGAACACAGATGTATTTTAGGACAGGCTCCAACGAGCATAGCCAGTAGGTTATCGACTTAACTCAAACACGATTAATCTCTTTGAAAGGCATAGCACTCATCTCCATACAGGCCCTTCTCCTGTAGCCAGATGCCATGCAAAGTAACCTGGATGATCAATTTGTTAAATAGCTGTTTATAAATTTTCCACCAAGAGGACTCTTGGGCAATGGTTAATTTGTAACACAAATAATTGCTGGGGCTGTCGTCAGGAGGCAGCTTGCACCAGCCCATTTCTCCTGTTAACGTCACCTAAAACAGAACCAACTATTAACCATGAAAGTGGGAAGAGGATGTGGCTAGCGGACTTCAGAGCTGGGGAACCAGGTTTGAATCTCGGCGTTGGCTCCATATAATGTGACTCTGGGCAAATCACTTAATCTCCACTCAGTTCAAATCACTTAATCTCCCCGTAAATTAATGTGTCCTTAACTGGTTCTCATGAGAAGTGCTGGTGTTGATGGTTAAGTGCCTGTGATGTGCACAGGAAACCACCAGCTTAAATTAAGCACTGCTCTTGGGTTAGTATGTGGTTAGCTACTGATGGTTCAGGATGAGGAGGATAACAGACTTTCTATTCTACAGAAGACCTCCGTATCATGATGATGCTTATTGTGAGGGTTAACTTTCCTTTTTAGGGAAACCCCCAGAGAAGTGTTGATACTAACCGGACAGAATCCTCACAGCTCTTTCCCTCTGAAACAGTAATTATCATGTCTGGTCCATACCTAGGGCACCCTGACACATGTATTGATTGATGCTTAGTGTGACATCATGAAGATCCTTGGTAAATTGTAGTAGTTTTAAGTTTAAATACTTTATTTCGGTCAGAGACCTTAAAGGCAACACAGACTAAAAATACTTTACAATGCTAGTTTGGCTATTACAAGCTAAAGATGGACACATTATACAAGGAGTTTTACGAGTAAAACATCAAAAGTTCTTATAATTTGCACTGAAATGAAATAACCATTCCTAATGAGTCTTAAAACAGGAAACACAACATTAAAAAGTAATAAAAACAGCATAAAAAGATATCATTTTGTTAAATCGTAATGGTTTAATGAGCTCTAAATAAAAAAATTGTGGCTTTTCCTTATAAGCCGCACACAAGTAAACCCACCAACATTCAATAGGTTTTGGGGCTATTTTTAAGATGAACCTTGTGGTTGCACATCAAAGCAACACGAGTACAGAAGCAAGTTTGTAGGCTAGACTTACTGAACTGCGCCCAGTTGGCGAAATATTAGTTGATAACAATCATGAATACAAGCTAATTCCTGTGTTCGGAATTAGCAACTACTGCTAGCTTGACAATCATGGCACGGATAGGCAATTTGCTTCTAGGAACTAAATAATACAAAAAAACAACACATGACCCAGTATCTGACCAACAGATTCTCAAGACTTGCTTATAGAGGCATATTCAAAGATATCTGCACAGAGGCACGATCCAGCGTCCCCGCTGTCTTGTGAATGTTGGACAGAAAAAAAGTAGGTGAACATCTGTCTCCTCATCTGCCCCACAGGCAGCACAAGCTACACTGCCCTCTGAGCACGACGTCTACTTACAAGTAAATTATGCAAATGGCAAAGTACCCAGCCTGAATCTTATGTACAACGATCTGGTGAATGGTGGGGCAATCTCATCCAAAAAAGCTTTCAAACTTAGTCTCACATTTATGATTTAACAAGCACTCAATTACGCTACCATGACTAATTGATGTCATTATCTTACTCCATGCGTGTCCCCAGAAAGCATTGTTTACTTTTATAACAGAGGAAGTAGAGATAGACTCCGGGCTTAGCCAGAAATCAAAGAATCCCAGTGCAAAAGGGAATGCTTAAGATAACTGAGCCATTGCAGAGAGGCAACATACCTGTGAATTAAAAGAATATCATTTAACCTGTTCCTGTAGCTTTCCAGCACAGGGACCAACCATATATCAGCCAATATAAGGCAGGTTTTAGTCTCACCATGGCGTTAAATGGATGAACATTCAGGTCCCCTCTAGTGGTAATACGTTTGCAATGACAACGGAGCATGGAGAAAAGGCAATACTGATTATTTTTGTCCCTGTCAAGTGGACTTAAGCTTCAAGAAGGGATTACGACCCCATCCAGACCCTTGTAATGTGTGGGGAGCATCCATGAAAGGACATTTCTATTTTGCCTGAAGCACTAAAAATCCTTGCACCATTCCTGAATGGCAGATTCCATTTTTAAGTTATAGATGCCCAGCTGGCAAGGGAAAATACCATGAGGAAAGAGATGGAGTATGGAAGCCGCATGGGTAAATGTACAATGTACTGATCAAAGTCCCCAAAAATAATGCATAGGCTTCAGTTCCTGACAATGTAATGCTAATTTACTCACAAGTGCAAATTATCACTTGTTTTTAGGCAGGCGTTTTAAACACTCACGCTCGAGGGAGGTCGCAGTACTGTTGCAATCGGCATCACCTGAAATTTAGCTAGTACATAGTCGAATCAGAATCTGAAAAACACATTTGTACATGATCCCTTCTTTCAACATTTACTTTCAATCATTCTATTTACTATTACTGCTGACTAGAAAATTTAATTGTGAGACCAACATTGAAATCCAGGCTAATGACTGGTATTGCAGCAGGAGATTGGACACTCTCATGAGGAAATAACCTATAATTACATTTTTCTTTCTGAGCTCTGAGACGATGGCAGATGCAACTGAAAACAAACGGAAGGTCAGAGTAAATGTTAATGTTTATTTAACAACTTACGTTAAAGGAAGCTATGTGTTCCCGATCTAAAGGTTTGGTCACAGATAGTTGCCCAGAGATAGGATTGATAATGAAGATACCAGTTGGGGGCTGGTCACCTCCTGGTCCTGTAACACTGTAGCGAAGCGAACTGGATTTATCTCGATCAGACCGGATCTAAGCAGCAAAAGTAAGAGAAATGCATTATGCAAACGCTGAACATATTTTAAGGCCAATCAATGCAAACACTTTTTTAAAGAATACAAATGAAAATGGCCAGACTATTAACATTGAGGGGCACACACAATCACTAGTATTACACAGGGGCTAGACAACTCAAAATGATGATCAAAAGGCACCCGAAAGCCTAAATTGATAGTTCACATTACATATCACTAACACCACCTGTGGAGTCAAAAACATGAAGCAATATGTGGACTTCATCTGGCTCGGCTTTTGTACACCCATGACCTGGCGATCCAAAATCCACAGGCCGCTGGAGCTGTGTGACAGAAGACCCGCCATATTTATTCACCCCAACACATATGTTTTCCAGTCTAGAACTGCCATGCTTGGTCTCTATAACAAAGTGGTATCTTTAACCATATGGCATCGCAGCATTTATAGAGTTGCTGAATCGGTTATATTGAAGGTTGCCAGCATTGCAGGACAGTGCTGAACAAGGAAAAATCTAGTCCAGGTCATTTTTCTGCGAGCATTCCCTTTCCCTTAGTGCTTTTTGCCCTATTCGCTGCAAGCTACTTCTGACGGTGATTTCTGTCCCCTACTACTTTACAGGTGTCTATTATCTTTAACAGTTATGGCTACTGCTGTGACTATTTTCTTAGCTTAACTTTGAACAGATGTTACTGTGACTGTTTGCTGATGCTGGTTTGAGAGAAGAGACTCAGACAGGTTTCTGGGACTACTCTTCAAGTGGTGTTTGACTGCACTCTGATTCTAGTTCAATGCTCCTTTGAAACTTTGCTCTTTTCCAAAAGGACTCTTTATGGGTTCTGGTAGGTTAGGGTCCGCTTAGAGTGAAATAGGGATTCAATTCCTTTATGGAAGACACTGCCATTTTCTTGATTAACTCTAACCATGATTTTCTTGATATTTCTGTAAACAGATTTATCAGATTTACTAATTGGAATAAAGAGACCAAAACTATATACTAAACTCTTATTGATAAATGAAGGTTATCGAACTGATCCAAAACTCTCAACTAAATGACTAAATTAATGATGATTATTGAGATGTTTTCGATTGATGCTCCATTCTAAAACTGCAGCAGTAACCAGAAAATGTATATTCTTTTGCACAGTATCAAGGCAGCTTCCATCTCCGGCTGGATAGAAGTAAGGAGCAGGGAGAGACCAGAGAGCTGCCAGATGTTTTCAGTGCTGTCAATGGGTGTCTTGGACAGAGATGGGAGCAGAGACTCCAGCGGAAGTGTTATCAAAATATATACTATCTTCCTCTGTCTCTACCCAGTTATCATTCAGGAAGAAGTGAATACCTAGCTGCATGAGCCACATTGACTGAAATTTCCCAAAGGCCTCTATACCATCATCATACAACTGAAGTGGGACTTCTATTGGCTGAGTGAGTGGAATCACCGAGAACACTTGACTTAAGGAAGAGCGAGAAGAAACTGAAGCAATCAACAATGTTGATAACGAAGTGATACTTTAGGGGTTTTGGTCACTTTTGAGGGTCTGGTTCCCAAGGCAGACGATGATTTAGCTTTTGTCACTGACAAGGTTCTCGTTGATACTGTTCTTTTCACTGAGGCAGATGCTATGAGAGCTCCAGCCAGTAACGAGGAGATGATTCACAAGGCTCTTGTTGATGAGGTATATTTTTGACAATGAGTTCACTAACAACATTTTGATCAATGCAGAGTTCATTGACAGGCAACTCGTTAATGAGGTGGAGGTTATGGCGAATGAGGCAATCGCTGCAAAGGATTTTTGAAGCAAAGACTGTTGGATCCTTTTTTGAGAGTGTGACAAGCCTTCGATCCCGATTGCTGAGGCAGGCATAAATACATCAAGGAGGTCCCAGTCAGTTTTTGAACTTTCAACATTTTTATCCATTACTTCTTTCACTCCATGTGTTTTTTTCAGATCTCTTTTAGCAGGCAACAAAGCGTTTCCTAACAATTACACATCGGAAGAACAATATTTCCCTGAGACAATGTCTAAGAGCCTTTCTCTGTCACAAAGAGCTTTTGTGGAGAAAGATTGGCAAATGAGACAGTCAAGTGGTTCATGGCGTAGATGTTGGGAGTAAAAGTATTCTGTATGTGGGTCAGCAACATATATTTCCTTTAGTGCATAAGTGCAGTAACGCTCTAGCAAAGAACGTAGAGAATTCCAGTGGATCTGCTTCTAGGTTTAGCTGAAGCTCCATGGCCAAAAATGGATGAAACCAAAACAGAACGAGATTATCATTTTATAAGTCTAACACAAGGTGTCTGCATCAAAAGCGTTTACTCTAAAGCAATTTTTCCCGCAGAATGACAGTTTTCTGAACTCAATTGGTGATACACGAAAAATAATCTACTAGGGATTCCATAACACAACTGTGGTGTTGAAATCTGGTGCAATCAGTGGGGTGTGTGGAAGTTAAAGCAAATCGCCGCAGTGAATGGATGTGCTACTAAACAGCAATGCTCAACGCTATACAAAATATATGGAAGTTAATACTGTTTTGTAATGGTATGCAGAATTTTCAACCCTACGAGGGAGAAGGATTGAGACACCTGACTCTATAAAAGACCATTTTAGGAGAATCCGATTTCTTATACTTCTAGGTACCATACATTTCTTTCTTTTTCCTTTATTACCATCAGAACATTTCCCAAATGCTAACAATAAAAAAGCTGAAATTAATAGACCTTGTATGATATTTTCAGTATCCTATGAAAATGGACAACTGTATGTGGCCAGCTCACGCGTCGGAAAACCTTCTGATTGTTTTGTGTACGCACCAGACGGAAAAACAAAAAAAAAAACGTGTATCCACAAGCACTTGAAAAAATAAACAGAATTAAAACAACACTTTAAAATGTTTCCATATTAAAATGAATAGTTTCAATAAAAATGACACAATGTAAATTGAATGTTATCATAACAAGTTTCCTTAAATTTCCTTTCTTCTGAGATCGCAGCAACGCGCAACGGGTAAGCTAGTATAGAAATAAGAACAGATGATCTCGATCAGGTCAACCCAGTCTGGCAGACGCAGTTCAAACAAGTAGATGTTGAGGTTCCTCTAAGGGAAGAGGATTAGACTAATTCTAATAGTTTCAGGGAACTCCTTCAAATGTCTGGTTGGTAAATAAGGGAATGCCTTGTTCACCGTTTTGGTCTTTGTTTTAGGGAACTCCAGAAGACAAGATTTGCTTCTATGCATCTGTCTCATCCAGGGGCATTTAAGTTGTGTCATGTCAAACCTTTAGTGGTTTGCGGGCTAATTTGAAGTTGATGCCTGCATCTAATGGTGACCAATAGTTTTATTTCAGAACTGAAGTGATAGGATCAGATTTGCTTTTGCCCTGAAACGTGCTGCACTATGTTGTGTGGCTTTCAGTGGTGGGATTGCGATTTGAGGTTGGACTACTAGTAGAACATTGACTCCTAAGAAGTGGAAAAGCAAAAAGCTTGGACTGCTCACCTAAAATCTGAGTTGCGAGGAGTGGTAGTCTTAATTTTTTCTTACCAGTTGGACAAGATAGGAAGCAGTTTTCACCAGCTTATTGACATTCCTAATCAAGGTGAGGTTTTGATTAATGGTTATCAGAGACACTTGGTCAATGGAGCTAGGGATGATGAAATGTTAAGCAGCAAGATGTAGTAGGTGTGCATGCTTTGGAGGACATAGGCGTGCAAGTTACAACCTACACTGTGCAGATTCTTGCTCCACTTGAGGGGTGTCAAAACTCTGGCTGAATACCCATTACAAGTCCGTGAGAATTGTGAGATACTTTCACCAACTTCTGATAGACTACAGATAAAAATATAATTTGTTTTACATACAACGCAAGAACGCAAATGTTTGTTGCCTGAGACCTAGCGTCGTCAATTGAAAATCAGTAATGTGTGTACATTTTTCACTCATAAATAGTAAACAATGAGAGATCGAGGAGCTGGGGAGAGCTAAGAGCATAACTGTGGTAACTCAGTTTTACACATTTGTTAGGGGCAATGGGATTTTAGTAAATCGCTAGGCATGCTGAAAACAGACAGCATGAATGATCTGGTTTGGGAGTGTAACTCTATAAAAAATATGTTGTGTCATCTCATACTATTTACCAGAGTATTTAATTAAGTTAATCATACCACATGAGAATCAAACCACAGCGCTAAGGAATTGCTGTTACTTATCATATGAGAGGTTTCTTGAAAGCAGGATCAGACTGACTAAAGCTTTGGAGAGCTGTCCATGATCGCTGGTAATATACAAATATTTCCCCAGGACACCAATCTTTGAACATTTAAACATGTTAATCGATCAGAAATTATTTTCTGGAGAATGTCGATAGATGAGTAAGACAGTTCAGTAACAGGAGGCAATAACCGACAATCGATAACAGCAGTATTTGGTGGAGTGGTCTGTGATTAAGAAGAAAAACAAGTATGTTAAGTCCCGCATCCCGACCAACAACATGGCACAATAATGAATCCTACAGAGGATGAAACAAATCTGACTGTTGAAAATATATGGGACATGACAGTCTGCGGATGAGAAGCAGTCTTAATAGCGGCCTGCATTAGCTTGTGGTTTTGCTCCGAGTCTTTTCTCGATAGCACTGTTTTTAACAAATGAAAGGATAAGGCACTCTTCTGAGTTCACCTCGCTTCTTGAGTACCTCAGCATTGCTCATGGAGGGAACCCCTTCATAAAATGCTACAGGAGTAGGCGAGTGGTTCCAAGGTCTCAATCTGGAATGTTTCTTGCCACTGCATATTAATCTGCACACCTAATAATGTTTTACTGGAAATAACACTGCAAGTTTTGAAGCTGAAGAGAAACGGGGCTTATTGAAAATGTGCATACCTAGGCACATGGCCTGTGACAGGGTTTAGGCTTGTAGATGAATTCGGTAATTTTTTTGTTTCTAACCCTGCTCACAAGAATGAATGTTTCACCTTTGAAACAATAATCACGAATTGTACTTATCACCTTGAAGGAATTGAGGTCTAGCTCAGAATAGGCCTCCCAGTGTTAAATATACATGATTTTAAATTTGCATCCGAGCCCCTGGTGAGCTGGGGATTCTGGGCTACATCGGCCTGCGCCTGCCAGCAGCCGCTCGCTGATTTCATTTTCATTTGCAGAAAGGGTGGTGTTAATTGTGGCCCAAAAGACACAACCGCAGCATCATTTGTCTGCAGGTGGCCTAATCGGGGCCATGGCAGAACACCTGTGGGGGGGGGGGGGGGGGGGGGGGGCAGCTCATTTCCAAAATGAATAAATAATACCAGGGATTGGACGGAGAATTCGAACACAATACGTTAGTAACCGACCTCCTCTGCAGCCCTTCATTAGCGACTGTGCGGTGACGTCGATCAGCAATAAGTCGATCTTATAAAAGCAATAAACAGTCCTGGCACCGCACCCTTGCTTGCACATTTCTTGTTAGAATATTGGCAATTAAATAGAAGCTGATGACTGTAAAGTAACACCCAAAGACCAAAAGATGATTCATATTTGCATTACGGGCAGCAGAAGCACGAGATGGGAGGGTGAGTGTTTTGTCAATTTCCATAAAGTACATGTTTTTAAACTAGTCACAAAAGTCAAGCTCAACACACGAAATTATGTAATGTTCATAAATATGTACCCTTAACATTACGAAGGTGCATAAGCGAATCTGCAGGATGGCGGAGATGCTTAGAACACATGTATATGTACTTTTCTTTAATCTTTAATAACCTTGGCCCCGTCTGGCAACCTGTTCAAATTCAGCTTCAAAACACATTACCGTAAAAAGATTTAATAAGGAGTGCCCGGGGGCATTGCCATAGGTGAGGCAAGTAATAATAACATGTTTGATGCATGCCATATGAATAGTCAGTGATGTTATAAGTATGTGGAATAGCTTTAAAAGTTTAATAATATATATATATATGATTTTTTTTTTACACAGCGCGCTCAGAATCAAATGATTTCAAGGTTCGCCCAAACTTTGTGATTAATAAATACAGCCCCGCCCTCCATGCAGAGTTGGCTGAGCATGGCTCCCGCTGTGCCTTGCAGGCTATGGTGTTATGGGACCTGGTGCAGAGAAAGACAGAGGGCCCTAGGTGCAGGTGTGCCCAGTGGGCTCTAAGGGGAACATGGTAAAAGGCTTGGATAGTGGGCATACTCTGCACTGAGAGTCAAGAGGCCATGGCAAGAAGCCCGCTCGCTTGGCTCTGGTGCAGCAGGTCTTGAGACACAGCCTTGTCTTGCCCTGCCAAGCATCCAGGGCGTGTACAGTCTGTAGTAGTGCCCACCCATCTCCTGGATAGGTAATTGAGTGCAGGGCATTGCCAAGAACCAACTAACTTGGCCAGAGCCAGCCAGGCAGGGCAAAAGCTACGAAGTACATTTTGAACTTTTCTTTTGACTTTGCAAAGTTTTTCCAGTAATACATTTGGGGAGATGCGCCCATTGCATAACCGTTTCTGTGAATTCCCTTTTATACCAAAGTGACAGCATTTATTGATGTACAGACTGTGTAAATTGAAACATACACCAGACACTTACGTATACTTTCGTCTTGTTCAATCGTATATTTTTTGCTCCTGCCTCTCCAAAAGGGAAATCATTTTAAAGACATTTTCACACACTGAATTTCAGCAGAGAGTTTCTTGTAAGATTCAGAAATGTTTGCTTGTTTATATGTTAGATGCAGAAAGGACAATGCTCACCCGCACTAGTTCTTGAGGGAAAGCGCCTCTGGAGTTTTCTGGCACGTTGATTGGCGGGATGACCCAGTCTCGCTTCTGCCGCCGCAGGTGCCCGCTGCGCGTGTGCTCTCGATGCGGAAAGGAGATTTCTCTGATTTGGCGCGTTTCCTTTTCGAATGCAAAATGAGGGGAAAATGAACAAGGCAGTGAGTGTGAAATCCATCAAACGCTGCAACGCAGGACTGCGAGCGAGCCCGCAATGCTGCATTTTACGTGGCACTTCTTCACAAGGTTTAACAGCACGCAGAGGATTCCAAAAATAATTCGACACACAATTAACCTTTTATAGAACAATTAAAATTGCAAACTCCCCCATTCTGGATCTCATCAGCTGAGCAAATACATTGAATTAAAAAACATTTGGTTGAAGAGCCGCTCGCCGCATTGCACTGGCTGGCGGTGTGAATACAGTGCTGAATTTTAACGTCCCAATCCTCCTCTTACCATTAGCCAGGGCTACAGTACAGGCAATGCCCCGCTGTACATTAAATTCAGATCGGAGCGCGCTAAAATATAATTTGCGTTCTAGGAGAAGTTTAATACATACGGGTAAGGAATGTCTCAAATATTTATGACCCTATTAAATCCCATAGAATTAATGCTCTAATTATTTTTAAACCTATGTCAGCCATGATGGATGGGGCAGATGACCCACTTTGCACACTGGGCATTAATCTTTGCTGACTGTCAACATTTCGCTTCGATTCCTTTCTTCCAATCTGCAATTGATTTCAGCCGATGGTTTCCCTGATTCCCACACCCAAGTCGAGAGTTTTGTGAAGAAACAGCCGTGTACCCGGGGCATCCATAGCACCAACGTGAACATTAACATTTTCTACGGAAATGTAAAAGTCTATGAGAATCAGCATGGACAAAGGAAGTGCTTACTGCCTCAGCACACACATAAACATTATTCCACTGTTTCCCTGATATTTAAAACAAAGCACCCTGTTCCCAGAGTCTCAAAACTATGTATAAGACATACATGTACAACGTGGATTTAGATGTTGTCAGTTAATGACTAGTCTCTTTACTGCAAAGGAAATGTGGTTAGTGATTTGCATCTATTTGACAGTGTGGTTAGGGATTTCAGCTTTATTTCTGAATGTGTGGTTTGTGTTTCCTGCTTTTTTGTTTTACTTTGAGTCATAGAAAAAGCCACTTATGGAGGTAATTGAATGAAATTGGAAGTGGGATTTGTATCCCGGCGTATGGCTTGAAGCTCAGTGCAGCCCTACTCTCAAGGTTGAAGCCACACTTCTATATCTCACCAGTGCTAGTTGTGGCACAGTTTCTAGTTAAATGTACTGTTCATCTCAGATCAAGAACACACCTAGCCGGGAACTCTTCGGCAACACTGGACTGAAAGAGCTAGTCAGGGCAGGCCACGGAAGCTTGGTTCCTGTACTCAAGCGAGAAACACACAAAATGACTTACCTGAACATCTAGAGCTACCAGACTACACACTTGCTTCAAAAACAGAATGGGGCAAAGATGCCTGGTGAAGAGGATACCATATTACTTAAAACAAAGTGATTGCAGGCAACGCAGCAAATCACATATATTCCTAATATTAAAATCAGATTGTTTAAAAACCATCAACCAATCAAAGCTATGGAGGTAGCCAAAAGCCTACAACTGCTACAATAGTCCGAAAGTAACATTTGTAACACTACAGTCCCCCTCAAAGGATGAAAAACTATAATTGAAACGGAGAAGCAGTGGCATTAACTGGATGACGTAAATTTAGAAGGTAGAAAAAGGCTTAATGCAAGTTAAGCAATCATTTCTGGATGAAATGAAAAACCTGAAGATATGCCAAATACATTGACACATTTGAAATACTGCACATATTCCTACTCTAAATGGTGCAGAAACATCAAAATGGAACAAACCCTGATATATGAAATCAAAGTAGTAGGATCAGGGTCACAGTGGTGAGCGAGGGTGTGCATACATGGGCACATTTTTGTAGGCCTGTCCTAATTTTTGCCTCTGGGGAGGGGGTTGGGAGGTCAGGCAGCAAAAGACTGACAAAGCAAGAATCAACTACCTGTTTAGTAACCTTTGTCCTGGCTCCTTGCCTTCTCAATGCATCGGGGGGGGGAGGGGGGGTGGGGGGGGGAGTACATGCTCTTTGAAATGCGAAACATGGATAATTTAAAGCAGTGCACTCATACCATAACATCTCGTCTGAAACACAGAGCCAGCTATGTAAGATCTTGTCTTTTCATTCCTTCCCCTTTTTGTTCATTCAAACAGCAACTCCTCCAATTATTGCTGAACATGCTGCCTGAATCCTGCAGGTTCAAATGTAAACATTTACAAACTTTCTACCCTGAATCACATCTACTATAGTCCCTTCTAGCCACCTTTACAAGACTCTCAGATCTATCTGCCTAATATCAAGGCTAAAGACCATCCAACCATAAGCCTTTACACTCATGTTTCCTTGAACAGATATTGATTAATTTCAGGTGGACTTAAAAACCCACGAGTTGGCCCGGTAGCTCACCTCCTGGAGCACAAAAAGAAGCATGGTAAGAACAACTGACGGGTGAGGTCATCTTGATAGCTGCCCAACATTCATTAACTCCAAACTCAAGGCACCAGAAAATCCCCTAGGCTTCCATATAATCAGTATTTCAAAGACCAACATTGTATCAGTAGTATTTTCCAATTTGTCCCAAACCAAACCACTATGCCAATTTTCCATTCGCCACAACATGATATTCCACACAAATGCACTTATGCTGACAACTATAAAACTCTGTAAAATAAAAATAAAACGACTACAACTTCATATCGCCTACCCGGTGAAACAAATCTGAGGAAAGGGAAGCATTATATCTGGTTCTCATACACTACCATAGCAGATTTACCTTGCATGTATTCCATGTTCCACTATATTCAAAACCTATACTCTGTGAACGATGCAATTCTGAATTATGCGCTATTCACGTTGATCTTGTTGCCTGCTTTAGCAAGGCAATAATGATTCTATAACTGTCATGGTGTACCATGTTTTCCATACCATTCCCTTTCTTGCTGGACGATCTGTCTCCTTTCGGTAATCCCTGCTTAACATCACTCTAGCACACAAACTGGCCCTAACTTAGAAAATAGTTTGTTTTAAAATACACATTTACTGAAGCCCAAGACTCACGATTAGAACTCTATAAACACTCCTTAACATATGCACCCAACATATAGTTGTTGTCCAACAATTAGGCTTTCATTGGATTTCCAACAGCACCCCCCACAACTGTATCATCATGCACCATTGCTCAATACCCACCTTCAAATGGTCACCCTCAGACAGTATATGATAGACAGAAGCCTTACACCTTCATGTACACAACATGGTATCAACGTCATATAGCTGGCAAAATGCTGCTAACCTACAGCACTGTCATTTAATACAGTAATATACACAGAAGCACCACTCTGATAAAATAAATTCACTAAACATTGCACCACAATTTCCTACATGGACTTTAATGCATTGTTAGAGAACACTTTACTGTGGCTCAGCAATGGACAACTAACCATAAAATTCACAAAAAGACATGATAGCCCTGCGGCACCCCCACCTATACACACAAGAAGTTCACAAGATGGAGCAGAATTTGCTGTTCCACTGATTGACCCAAACCAATTCTATCCTAAACACTAGCATCTGTCAAGCTTACAAGCAAATACCAACAAATCCGAAACACATTCATTTGATAGGTCTGCACAAAAGGGAGCTCATTTTGAGAATTCTGATAGATATCACTACTCAAATGTATATAACACAACATAGTAACCTAATCTTTATACATACTAAGACTCCATCACAGCCGGTGCATGAGTCTGTAACTGGGTATGTGAGTGGGTGTGTGAGTGTCTGAGTGGGTCAGTGAGTGGGTATGTGAATGTCTGAGTAGGTCCGTGAGTGGATGTGTGAATGTCTGAGTGGGTCTGTGAGTGTGTGCGTGAGAGTCTGAGTAGTTCTGTGAGTGGATGCAAGAGTCTGAGTCGGTCTGTGAGTGAAAGTATGAGTCTGTGAGTGGGTCTGTAAGTGGGTGCATGAGTCTTTGAATGAGTAAGTGGGTGTGTGGGTCTGTGAGTGAGTGCATGAGTCTCTTGGAGGGTCTGTGAGTGGGTATGTGAGTGTCTGAGTAGGTCTGTGAGTGTGTGCATGAGTCTCTGAGTAGGTCTGTGAGTGGGTCTTTGAGTGGGTGAATGAGTGTCTCAGTGGGTCTGAGTGGGCGTGTGATTATCTGAGGAAGTCTGTGAGTGGGTGTCTGAGTGCTCTTCGTTTTTAACCTCTTCTGCTCTGCTTTGCCTTTTTTGCTAATTTTCCTTCCCTGTTTTGACACTTTCAGCTAATTTTTCTACCCTCGTTTTAACATTGCTGCTGTTTTTTCTGCTCTCCCTTTTCTGTTAGTTTTTCTGCTCTGTCCTCTGCACAGGGGAGAGTGGCCCCGGGAACCCCATCACCCGGGATCCGGCCATTATTCAATGGGGGAGGGGGACAACACAGCTCTCTTTCCTGAGTCAATTCCGGCCCGGGGACCCCATCCCTGGCAATGTGTCTCTGGGTGCCCTGGTCCCAGACAATGAACTCAGTGTTCAGGGTGGAGATTGCGGGTGGAGCCTCAAGCCCTCGCAGTCCCAGACGGCTTCCCACATCCTGCGGGAGCCGGAATTGCTGCTGCTTGCAGGGAGTTGCTGCAAAGGCAACCCCCTCCATGCAGGACCAATAGATTCATCTCTTTCCCTGCCTGCATCTCTGCGGGCAGGGAAATAGATGAAACCTCCACTTCCAACCGGCAGGGGAACTTTGACAGCCAAGCAAAAGCTATGTCCAGGGGGTGGGCACACTGGGACATACATAGTGGTCCGTAAGGCTTTTTAGAAGCCTAGGAGGAGGGTCTGCATGCCTCCACCTCCACTATTTGAAACAAGCCCCAGTGAGATGGTGGTCCCCGGGGCTCAATGAGCCTCAGGAGGGGGACCCATGTGTCTCCCTCCTTTAAAAAAAAAAATGTCAGCAGCACCTAGCCCACCAGAGGGTTCAATTCAAAACGAGCATGGGAGCTACAACTTTTCTGCTCCGTCGCATTTCCACAGCAAAATGTCAAAATAATGCTTCTTTGCCCTGACAGGGTCAATCTGGGACCCCATGACCAGAGCTAAGGGCTCAGGGTATTTCTACCCTGCCCCTTTTTCTTTTTTTAAAATAATTTTTGTTTTTTGTGGGGCTCGGCTGAAGCCGAATCCCAAGACGGCTGCCAACACTTCCTGGTTGAAATGTTGGCAGCCAATCAGATTTCAGCACGGGTACTGCCGGATCGTCAGAGGATCTATATATACAAAATTGGATATTTTTTAGTAAGTCAAAAATGATTGAAAGGATTTACACCAAATAACAAAGAGGGTCTTTTTGGACCAAGCTACCTTTCTTCCAAACTTGGTGTAATTCTGTATGACGGTTTGAGCTGTAGTCATGCCTAAAATCTCTATGGAAGTTAGCATGGAAAAATGTTATTGTCCACCCCCTTTTCTCTGGGCCCCCACTTGCCAGTTAGCCCTGAAACTTTCCATGCACAACAAGAATCACCAGCGCACTTTTTTGGGAACATTTTACACAGATTCGTCAAATGGTGCCAAAGATATAGGCACGTCAAAAAAACACTTTTCCTATGGAAACATGGTCCTAACTATAACTAACTAATGGCGCTGGCAAGGCAGTAAAGGTGAAATAATTATTGTTAAACAATTAATTGCATAATTATCACACCCTATGGATAGCCATAGTGGCTCTCAAATCATGCTCTAAGGTGATTTGTTTATTTAAATTTTAAACAAGGAACATGAGAGGAGGATAGGATTCCTTAAAAAAATACTACGTTGAGCATGGCAAAAGCATCAGTTCCAGTTCAGAGTAGCGAGCTCCTAGGAAGAAGCCTTCTTCATTCTCTGCATTCAGTGGGACATAGAGCCCTTAGCAGCCAGACATGAAAGGTATTCCAACAGTTTACACACATTATTCTGTTTAGGGGAAAGCAGTGTTAGACTTCTTTTTCATGTTCATTCTAGTTTTGAATTGCATGTAGATTTTAGTCTGTTTTAGAGAGTTGAGTCAGATTATATGGCCCTAGTGACAGAGCTTCAAATCTGAATAAATGTTAATTCACTTAACACGTATGCAAAGGCCATTTTTGTCTGAAGGAACTTAAATGGTCTACGGTTGATAAAGAAAAATTAAAGATATAGGAGCAAACTTTTGCAGATGATTTATTTATCTCTCTTACAAGCATGGGCAAAAAAGTTTGATAAGTGGAAATACTGGAACCCAATTTAATTCCTTTTTAAATCTCTTCACTAGATAGTTATATTACAAAAACAACGTTTGAATCACAGGGATCAATCTAGTATAATTTAGCTTTAAGGGAAAAAAGTGAAAACATCTTTATTGCAAAAGACAGCTTCTGTAGGTCAATGAAAATAGACTCATCCTCTTAACCCCTTCCGTGCTCATGACAGCACAGCAGAAGATTATCTCAAGCAGCCAAGGTGTTAAAGCATTTTGTGCTGAACATAGGAAAGAAGTGGGGGAAGCAAAGAGGAAATATTATGAACAGGATCTTGAATCAGATCCGCAGAGAGGTCGAACTAGGACAATTCGGGGATTTTGTTAAAAAAACAAAAAACCTAATCTCACAACTGAGGATTTAATGGATGCATTCTTTGCAGAGAAATGGGAGCAGTATGCCACAGAATTATACGTGAATATAGGCCATGGCACCGTGGACCCCCTTTCTCAGGGACAGATCATTTATTGCTAGACGTATCTGAGCAATTTATCGCAAAATACTTTGAAAGCAGGATTAGCATGAACCAGGTTTTACATAAAATAAGTGCGGGAATCCTAATGCTGCAGAATCCAAATGGGATTCCCTGTGCTATCTATTTATCAGAAACCTAAACTTGGACAACATCTATGTGCTCCATCTTTAATGAGTGTTGTCTTAATAATATTATTACGGACACTTGGAAGGGTTGCACTCTTCATCTTATGTTGAAAATAGGTAGTAACAGCAATCCAGATAATTATGGATTCATTTTCTACTAGACATGGAGGCAAAATTCAATGCCTCTTTATTGTTGGACAATCTGAGCCATTGCGCACATGTCCATAAACATATTCACTGGCTTCAGGAGCGTTTCCCTCCTAAAAGCGGTAGTACTGCAATTCTAAATGCCCTGTAAATGCTGATCAATCACTTGATTCAAACAGTTGACATGCATGCTTCATACATGTTAGGAAAGCGTTTGACAGCATTGACAGGAATCAATCATGAGTAAAACTAATGACCTGGGGAATCCCACAAAACCTCTTAAAAGGCATTCAAGATCTATATACTGGCACGTGCATATAGATCCAATTAGGGAATACAAAAAGCCTTTCAACAAGGATCTATACCTAAAAAAATGGTTTTAAATAGGGGTGTGTACTTGCATCACTGTTGTTTAAACTCTACATGTCTGACATTGAAACTTTTGTGTGCTCAAAAATAGTCTGCTCTCCTAAATTAAGCTACACCCCAACTACTATAATCCAGTACCCAGACTGCACGGTGTTGCTAGATTACACTCATACAATAATCTGGATGTAGATTTATATGACAAGGGCAACTACACCATACATTTGGCTAAAATGAAAAGGAGAGCCACAGTTCTTTTTTTTTTTTAATTTTTTTATGTTTTTATTTTTCATGTTTTGTACTCCTTGGGGTCTAGGCACAAACTTTTCAGGGCATAGATCTCCACCTCATTTGCTGAGTCTCTGCACATGTAATTATATGTTTGGACCTCTTAAAGCCTATTACTCGCTGGAATGGTCCTATACATTTGTGGGAATACAGCTACCATTTATTGAAAAGATCAAGCTCTTATTTGCAAATTCAGGAGTGAGACACCGACCCTAAAGCCTCCTATCACCACCTATAGATATTTACAGAGGCCCCAGGCAGGTATGCTCATTATCCTTTTTTTTTTTTTTTTTTCATTTTATTTTTATTTTTTAGTGGCAGAGGCATAAAACATACAAGGACGAAACAGCATCTAATCAGTGGCAGTCATTCACATAGTTTCTAATACATTACTGGCATAATGAAAAAAAAAAAAGGAGAAAAATATAAAATATATCTTTGCAAATACAGTCGTTATTAGATTTAGATCCAATTATCAATAGGGGACCATAACTTCCGAGCAAAAATCTTCTTTTTCTGTCCCTTCAATTTATAAACTGCTTTGTCCATTCTATAAACATTTAGCAACTTTCCCAGCCATTGTTCAAATGTTGGTGGATCTATATCCAGCCATCTAGAAGTAATACAAAAACGATATACAGACATTCCAATAAACAGAAAGTATTCTTGATCAACAGATAAACTTTCAGAAGGAAAATAAATACCGAAAATAATCACAGAAGGACAAAACTTGATATTGACATTGAGCAAGTTAGTCAGAAACTTCTCAATCTTATCTATATATACCACCAATTTAAGGCAACTGTAAAACATATGACATGAGTCCGCTGCTAAGGTTCCACAGCGACTACAATTAATACCTTTCGTGGCTTTCCATTTGGCCAACTTAGCGGGTGTGTAGTAGAGATCTAGAGTAGACATATAATGTTGACTTTTAAGAGAGCTATTAATTAGTACTTTATTACTCATCTCAAAAGCCCTTACCAAATCTATCCCTTCTGTACACAATTTACTTTGCCATTTCTGGGCTTGCTGGTCAAGATCATCATGCAGCCTAATAACCATTAATTTGTAAATTGTGCCAATACAGTTATTCTTCCTACAGCTCTCTAGAATATCGATAGTCTCCATAGCATCACTATATAACAGATTTTTTTTTTCCAAAAAACTACGGATCTGTAAATATTTAAAAAATTCATTCCTGGAGAGACCAAATGTTTTTTGAAGTTCAAAAAAGGACATGAAAACCCCATTTTGATACAGCTGCCCAATTGAGTGGATCTGTCTCATATGCCATCGATATGTAGCCATATCTTGAAAAATCCCTGATAATGAAATATTACAAAAAATAGGTGTATAAAAATTAAGTTTTAAAGTTATCCGTAGAGTTTTATTGATTTGTCTCCAAACTAAAAAGGCAGAGAGAAACACCTTAAATTTAATTTTTTTGTAGTAGCTGCGTTCCATGAATTTCAGTAAGCATTGACGCACATGAGTGCCCATAAG
Source organism: Lissotriton vulgaris (assembly GCF_964263255.1). NCBI lineage: Eukaryota > Metazoa > Chordata > Amphibia > Caudata > Salamandridae > Lissotriton > Lissotriton vulgaris. Next base: position 1,431,284,650 of record NC_141691.1, read on the forward strand.
CATTTCAAAGATGGAGGGTGCCATGGAGGTTTCGGTAACATGGTCATGGAATAGTAGAACCCTGGTTGCTTTAAGAGTAATAGCCCAGTAATACATTCTGAAATTCGGGAATCCCAACCCAGCACGTTCTTGCGGAAGAGTACACCACTTTAAAGATCTTCTTGAGCGGCGGTACCCCCACAAAAATCTGGACAACATCCTGTCTATTTTGTTGAATAGAGACATTGAAAAAAATAAGGGAATAGTGCGAAAAAAATAAAGAAATTTTGGGAAGATCATCATCTTGATGACATTGGTTCGTCCATATAAAGATAAGTGTAGATTATTTATCCTTTCTAAAGTTCTATTAGTAGAAATAAATAAAGGATCCAGATTTAGTCCGACAATGTCATCAATTTTAGGAGAAATAATTACACCAAGGTATGTACCAGTAGAATTTAATGGAATATCAGTGGGTGTATCAGTTTCAGAATGTATAATCTGGGTTTTTGAAATATTAAGTTTGTATCCAGAAAATTTACCATATTCTCTAGCTACTTCAATTATTTTAGGTAACGCAGTAGAAGCATCAGAGGTTACAATGGCCACATCGTCTGCGTACGCTAAAACTTTGTGTCAACCTCATGAAGTTGGACTGGTGGGATGCCAGGTTCCATAATTAATCTGTTCAAATAGGGTTCTAAATAGAGAGCGAATAGAAGCGGGGAACAGGGGCAGCCTTGTCTGGTCCCCCTAGTGATTGAAAAAGGTTTAGAGGTATCAGTGCCTAGTCTTATAACACCCTTGGGATTAGAATAGAGTGATTGTACAGCTTTAATAAATTGTGACGGGAAGCCCTTCCATTCTAGTACAGTCCAAAGGAATCCCCAGTCTACCCTGTCAAACGCTTTTTCAGCATCGAGTAGAATCACCCCAACTGGGGAATCCTTCGCTTGAGCCCAATCCAATAGTGTAATAACGCGTTTGACATGATCTGTAGTATCCCTATGTCTAATGAAACCGTGTTGGATATGAGAGACCAAACCTGCCATTACGTCATTTAATCTATTTGCAAGGATTTTAGAATAGATCTTACTATCTGCGGTGATAAGAGAAATAGGGCGATAGGAACCTAATTCTTTTGGGTCCTTATTCTTTTTTACAAAAACAACTATAGTGGCAGTAGACCAAGAATCAGGAGATTTACCTTCAAATGCTATATTGAAAATTTTTAACAGCTCTGGTTTCAGCATGTGTCTAAATGTCTGATAAAATTCGAGAGGTATCTGGTCGGGCCCCATAGCTTTACCTGCCGCAAGACTCAAAATGGCTTTTTCAATCTCATCCCAGCTTATTGGCCTTGTAAATAAGTCTGTCTCTTCTGGACACAATGAAAGTTGGTTAGCACTTTGAAGATAATCTGCAGAATTAAGAGTCTTATCAACTTCATTACTGAGGTCATTATACAATGTCTTATAGAAATCATGGAATGCCTCTAATATTTCTTCCCTGCGTTCGTGAAAAACACCATTCATATCTTTAACGCACTGTATTTCGTTGGTAGAAGATTTTTGTCGCAGGCGCTGGGCTAAGATTTTTCCGGTACGTTCGCTATATTCATAGCGTTCAGTTTTATATTGCTTGAATTTTGCTGCTACTTCATCCCAGACGTGGGTCCCAGGCACTACACACCACTGGAGTCAAGCTAGCCGGGCTGATGAGAGGTGTTACCTCGAAACCGGTCCGGTCCTCGGATGCTTGAATCCGTTCTGGGAAGGACATGGCTTTTGTAGTTCGGACTGGACTGTTCCCATGGGACACAGGGTCAGAGCTGATTTGCATATCGCCATTGTCTAACCCAGGGTGGTGTGGAGTGCAAAATAACGATGGATTTGGGCCCAGATCTTTGGACTGGGTTGAGTGTGTGACATTGATCCACATTCGGTCCATCACCTGTTGTGTTTGCATACATCTAATTGGCAACAAGTACAATCAGACAAAGAAGGTTTAAAGAGCTTCCCCACATCAACATTTATAGGTTTCACCTCTGAGACACAGTAACCTATCTGAATGCGAAAGAGCTATTGTGAACATACAGTGGACTTACAGCTCGCCCATTACTTACCATTGGTTGGCTTTATTGTCTCTCTCATTTGCTTGCTTCTTATCCAATAGTTTGCCTTCATCTTCTTGTGTTTCTCTGCCCTATAACATAGCCTCTTTACCATCCTTATGATTGGCTGACTAGTACCCACTGTTCACTTTTACGGAACTAATTTTGTCACTTTGGTTTAGCACTCCATGAAAGTGCAAATGTTTTCCAGCTCTCTCACACGTGTGCCTCTACCCTGCCAAATACTCGTCCCCTTATGCTCCATGTTGCTTTCTCTGTAAAGTGCTACTCTTTGTCCCTCTCTCTCAAGTGCTTTTCCCCAGACTTCCAGGTGCTCTGTGTTACTCTCTCAAGAGCCTCTCTCCCGCCTGATGTTGCTCTCTCCTTTGTGAGCTACTCAGCCTCTCGTGTGTGCTTATCTCTCACCACACTGCACCGCCTCCCATTGTTCCCCTAATCCTATGCTTCTCCCTTGCCTGTGTTGCTCTCTCATGCATGCTGCTTTTTCCATACATCACAGTATGCTCCACCACCAGCTCCAACGCTGCTCTGCATACTCTGCAGTGCTTTTTTATTTTTATTCCGCATTTCCAGGCTAAAAAAAAGCATTTTTGTATTTACTGATCCAAGCGGCATCCGTCATCTTGGATAGGTAAATTGAAAATGAAAAAGAAATGATATTGGCTTTATTCTATAGGTGATCGTACAGTTGGTCACGTCCTCTATGTTTTGAGTTTGATATTAAGGTATCTTGATGTTCCAATATTCCATTCTACAGCCACTGCAGTGTCTTGCCGAGCAGCAGTTATATGATTTAAAAGCTAATATTCAAAGCTAAGGAACCATTATATTATCATTGACATTGTTATTATTAATTATTATTATTGTTTTGGTATGCAAATGTTGAGGGATGGCACTATGACAAGAGAAAAGGCCTTCTGTCACAGCACATACCTAAGAAATATGTGAACGTATACATCATTATGTATTCATGCACTTTCTTAAAAGCATGAAATTGAAGAAAAGATGTATGTGAAGCAGCAGCTTGTACTCTAGTACGTTTTGGAGATCTCTGAGCCTGTATAAAGACATATACTCACACGGATTAAAAAAAGATGCATTCATAACATTACATATGTTAATGCAGATTTTCTGCAAATCACCATCTATGTAAATACTTGTTTATACAGATGCATACATTCCTAGAAGAGCAAGAATTACCATCAAGCCTACTGGCAGAATCTCTGAAACAAAATAATTGAAATGCTGCTGCTTTCTTCCTAAACCAGGTAATCTTGGTTTGTGGTGGTTTCTAAAAGAAGGAGCACACCTCCGCCTCGATGCAGAATGAAAATCATTAACTGCCTGCGCTCCTCAATCAGATTGTGCAGGAACAAGAGGAAATCAGTGCTCAGCCAGAAATCCCTGCCTGCAACCACTGTAAATCTGCAGCCCTTGTCCAATAAATCAGTTTGATACGATCTCACCGAGGAATATTTATCCACTGTCCCTATTGGGCGGGCTGATAAGTGCGGGAATGTTATCAAACAATTTGAAAAAAGACAACTTGCAGGCTTATACCGGGTAAGAAATGACATTACACACCTAAAGAAATTCCTAGATTTTGCATGGCTAAGATATTATAATTCCTCAAGTGTCAAAAAAGGTTTTTAGATTAATCTACTGCCCCAAATGCTTCGAGGATCCCTCAAGTGCGATACTGCTTCTTTGTTCTCACATTTAAAAAATACCATTAATAGCACAAAAAAAATGTCATGGGCATGAGGAATCCCTAGATAGGAATACTCTGATGCTTAATGAATATCAGTCTAAATGCTAGCAGATGGTATAGAGCATGGACCAAGGGGGTCCATTCTTGACACTAAGGACAGTTAGAAACTCATATTTTCGGAACTGATCTTCAGAAGGCCAAGCATTGCATATCAATGGCCCAATAAGGTGTTGAGCCCCAAAGTGTCATGGTGTCACAGGCCAGAGACAATCTGCAGTGCTGCAGACTGGAACTTGCCTGTGTCCGCTACCAGAGTCGTAGCTGAAATTATTGCCGCGGGTACAGTGGCAGGGATGGGTGGGAGCCACTGCAGGCTAATTATGGCACCCTGTTACCATTTAAGTGTGAAATGAGAGGCAATTTTTCACGCTTGTGTTACAGAAAAAGGCACCCTTGCTACCCCGCCGTCCACTGTGTCACTTAGAGAAAAGCTTATGGCACACTGCAGCATGTAACAGATTACTGTGGAAAAGGGGCATTCTTGGTGGCTAAAATGCCTGACCCCAACACCTTGGTTCAAACAAATGACAAACTTTGCATCATATACTGCTGATAACTCTTGCTTATGCAAGTCACCTCCTGGAGAACAGCTCTTCAAATATTTCAATGCAGAAATCCCGCTTTTGTAAAATAATTTAGCCGGACTCCCAGATTTTCTTAACAATATTTTCTCACAGCTTTTAGGAAAAAAGTCACACCTTCTGAGTTAACAACAGCACATTAGTGAAGCTCGAGGATATTTCCTGCCAGAAATACAAAGACTGATGTTCAGTAAAGCATTTTAATTTTTCACAATAATATATACCATGTTTGACATTGAAAGCGAGTCAAATGCTTCAAATGGGAACAAGGAATGCTACCTTAATACGTTTTTAAAAAAACCGTTGCGTTGCAAATACAGCAAAACAAATTTCACATAGATAAGAAATAAGGGAGCTCAACGTCTTTTGGACTTTGGGGAGTGGAGCCCCTATATTGTCCAACATATTATGGCACAAATTGCTTTTCATAAGTTTCTTACATTAACATATTGAACATTTCAAACATTGCAAAAATTGCCCTTTTTTATCTTTTAAAAGCACATTTTGTCAAGATGGCTTCACTCCTCTTGGCCTGAATCTTGTCTACCCCGAAGTCTTGTCTGCACCTTATCAAAAGTTTTGAAGACTGCAACAGAGGAATGAGATTTGGGGTGGAAATGCCGAGTGGTTTCCTAAGGGTTCCTCTTGCTGGTTATGTTATCTTACAAGCATTTGTACAGCACATTTTTACCACCAGTCCCGCAGTGCTTCGGAGGTGGGGGGCCAATATCCTCTTAAGTGCTTCGAACGTTCGGCGGCCGACGGCATCACTACCTCAGGATTGCTGCCGTCGGCCATTGAACGTTCGAACCTCATAGCTGCAATGGAACGTCCAGCACTGGAGCTGGACGTTCCATAGCCGTTATGAGGTTAAGGTTCTTGTATTGTCATTGGTAAGTCAATGAGGACAACACTTCCTTTGTTTCGTAATGTATTATGGTAGGTGGGGGCTGGCCAGGGTGGCAGTGACTAATGCACTGCTTTGTGGTGATTCATACTGGACAGTGGTCACATAGATGATGTCATGTGTGCTCCATGAGTATTGAAGTGTGTGTCAAAGGGCTCTGGCCTCATTTCGAGATTGGCAGGCATCCAGTCCGTCCAATTAGGGTGCAGAGAAATCATTAGCGTCTAACTAGGGCAGAAGGGGCTTCTGCCACATATTGACGGATGCCCCACACCTGCTAAACTCTAAATAAGGCATTTGTTTCTTTCTCCTGGGGTGTTCCCTTGCTCGGTTGAGGGAGGGCGATCGATCAGTCAGGAGGCATCATTAATACATTATATGTTTTTATGTAGTTTTGTTGGCCAATCTGCTCTGGGGTGGGACTGGGTAGAAATCCTCCTCCAGGGCATGTGTGCGTTAATGTTAAGTAATTTCATTGTAAGAGCACACTTAGGGCCTGATTACGAGTTTGGCGGACAGTTTACCCTATCACAGACGTGACGGATATCAGGTCCGCCCTATTACGCGTTCCATTATATGTAATGGAATATGATAGAACTCGTAATATGGCAGACGGGATATCTGTCACGTTTGTGATGTAGTAACCCGTCTGCCAAACTCGTAATCAGGCCCTTTGGGACATTCAGCTAGATTCATCAAAGAGCCGTTTTGCGAGTCCTTAATAGCGATTATTAAGGAATCGCTATTAAGGACTTGCAAAACGAGATTCATGTAGGAATCACTAAATAAATTGCGATTCCTACACATTCCTTATTTGCGATTAGCAAATTGCTAATCGCAAATAAGGAATACTCCCCATTCATTCCTATGGGCCTTTGGGGAGTATTCCTTATTTGCGATTAGCAATTTGCTAATCGCAAATAAGATAGCCATTTCAAGGGTGCCAGGGGTGTCCAAAGGACACCCTGTAGCACCCCTGAAATGCAAATGTACACAGGTGTTGCGCACACACATGTCCAAAGGACATGTGTGTGTGTAACATGCAACAGAGAAAAATGCACTGAAGTGCATTTTTCTATTTTTTCGCTATTTACCACGAAGTCAGACTTCGTGGTAAATAGCTGCCAAATATTGCGAATTCGCAAGTTAAATTTGGTTAATGAATTGCATTTAAGGAATCTCAAATAGAGATTCCTTAAATGCAATTCCTCGCAAATATGCGATTTCGCAAATAGCGATTTTTGCATTTGGGATGATGAATCCCAAATGCTAAAATAGCGCTCGCAAAGGGCCAGATTCTCAGAATCTGACCCTTTGCGAACGCAATTCCCTTTCATGAATCTGGCTGAATCTTTTCCATGCTGTTATTGCATACTCCTGTTGTTTTACTCCTTCCAAATATTAAGATTCATATTTACAAGCAAAAGGCACGAATGACTCAGAGTTGAGTCTTCTCTGCTTGAGATAATTTGCATTCTAGTCACATACTGCAGTGTCTCAGAGGAACTCTTACCTGCATCACATCCGGTCTGAGCAGCGGTCTTTGGCTTAGCTTGATGGTCGCGTGCCACTGCCGTTGCGTGTCCTCGTCCTGCGCGTACACCAGGAAGTCCATGTGCCTGGGAGAGCTGTCAAAGGTCCTCGCTGCATACACCACGCCATCCCCGTCTATGCGAAAGTTGGCCGGACTGCTGGTCTCGAACCGTATTCTACTGTTTTCTTTGCAGTCTGTGAACTTCACTGTGAAGATAAAAACACGTGCAATAATGAGTGCGCGGTACTTCTGGGGGCACTTAACGTGATGTCTGTGACAAGGAAACGCGCGCATTTGGTATTCAAATAGCTTTCGGGCCGCCCGGTATTTTGTTGGGAAAGCGGAGGGTCGCTGGGGGATACGCGAGGGAGGTCTGCGAGGGATGTCTGAGGCTCTCTAATGGTTGGCCGGGACGCCGGTGGTTGGTGCCTTCGCTTCTGAATATTTTTTCAGTGGAACATGGCTGGCGACGAGGAGACGACGAGCCCATCTCGTGTGCTGAGTACAAAGAAAAGTCCTAAGTGCACTGCAGAGTGCAGCCCTGAAAGCTTCGCTGCCGTCCCTGGAGAGAAGCACTAGAACATATTGCCTTAATTAGGGTTATCAATCAATCACCGATCTCTTTAAAAAACAGAGCACTGAACATTCAAAAGCCGGCTAGCAGTTCACGATGTAGCCAGCAAACGCGTGTGCGCCTGGCTTTCTGTGTTCGTTATGCTTGTATTGACCCAAGTTGGCTTAGGTATAAACGGTAAGGAAGGATGGCGAGAGGAGCACGTATTTTAGTACTGGAGGAAGCCAAGCATTCGTAAAGCTGGATTTCATTGGTCAAACTGTCAGCACCACTGAGATGACTGCATCATACCACCATTCAGAAGGCAGATAAAGCACTTGCATACTTGGGTGAAAGACAAGGCCAGGAAAGATAAAAAGAGAACAGGAATGCAGAGCAGCGGTTACCATACTTGGTATAAAGAAGAGCAGATCACCGGCCTATGAGTAACAAGCAATGGCCAAGCCAATAAGTTTCACGTTTGGAATCTATTGGCTTTGCAAAAGGCTTTTTGGCATGCTCAAGAGCAACCCGGATACGTAAGAGAGGAGAAACAACAGGTGACAGAGTAACATGGAACAGGCGGGGGAGAGGCAGCTATGGGGGAAGTACACAAGCACGACATGGAGGGTGAGTAGCACACTTGTGACAGAAAGCAACATGTCTTACAGAGTGAGAGAAGTACACGAGAAAGAAAGCTGGAAAACACATACACTCCCATAGAGTGCTTAACCCAGAAGAAAAGAATTGTGCTTGAAAAGTCAGCAGGGGAAGCATAAGAGCCAGCCAATCAAAATACATGGTTAAGAGGCTATTCTCCTTAGAAAGGACAAGCACAAAATTAACAAGCTGTAACAAGAAGCAGGCTAAAGAAAGTGACAGGAAAGCCAACAAAAGGTAAGTAAAGGTTGTGCTACAAACTTCTGTATGTTCGTGGTAAGCCCACAATATGTTTAGCAACAGATAGCGCATGTACTGTCTAGTGGGCTTGACCTAAAAAAAAAAGTAAGGTTATAAGTGACATGGTAACAAACATTGGCAAAGCCAATAGCCCAGGCCGTGACAAGCCGTTTTTTAAATTCACATTTCTTTGTAAACATATGAAGCAATAATTTGTCCGTAAACAACCTGGAGGCCAGGTTACTAGATAAACGAGCGGACTGGCCTCAAATAGGTTACCGTCAGATTCCTGCATTGCTAAATGCAGATTACACAGTATTACTGGCTAGAACTGCCCCGCTTGCTTGATGGAGTAGTATGTTATATGAATAGTCTCAACCTTTATACCAATTATGGTAAATCATAGGTAATGGTGTTGGGACCTAAAAGGATCAAGTCAAGACATTTTCATGTTCAGGGCAATTGGTTATCCAGTGTCCAGACCTATACGTATCTATGAATCATTTTTGATTATCATTCTATGTGGGCCCCTCTGATTATATCCAAGACATTAGCTTTGTCCAGATCCTTAGGTGCACTTTTTTCTTTCTCTGCTCGAATTGGTAGCAAACTATTGGGTGCTCTGATTAAGATTTATCAGGCCCAATCTGACTCAGTAGCCAGTTATGACAGCGATGTATGGGGTTATGTAAACTCAAGGGAGCTCCAAGTGGAGGAAGATGGAGGTTTGTAGGCATCTGTTGGCGGTTCCCGCCTCTACTCCTGTTTTCATGGTCCACAAAGAGCTAGGGCTGCCTTATCTGTCGGATCTTATTGCCCTACATCCCCTGATTAGGTTGCTTACCATTTGGGTGCGTCCAGAGAACCACTTAAGTAGGGAGATAGTCAAGGATTGCTTGGAGCTGGAGGGGTAGAGGTCCGTCAAATGCCTGATGTATATTTAGGACACTTTTGTCAAGCTAGGTAGACCTACCCTGTTTGAGTCACCATCCACTATTTTGAATGTAGACACATTTTGGACTCAGTACAATTTTTTACAGTGGAGGAATACTGAGAGGGAGGGTATGGAGCTATAGAAACCCTTGGTCCGTGGATATGCACTGATTGTAACATGTCCTGGCACGAACTTTACTTGCTTAGTACCCTTAATGTTTATCATGATTCTTCCTTACCAGATTTAGGTTTGACCAGTTCCACATGTTGTTGACTTTTCTGGAGCTTTGGCTGTGGAGTACGCGCACCTGAGCCCTAGTACTTGTGACAATTTTTCATCTGTCGTAGGACATTCTTGCTTTATTTGTTGACATCTTTGCATTTTAATCAGGTTACGCCCGCTCTTATGAATCAAGTTACTCCCGGATATATACATAACTTATTTTGTTGCTTGCTTTCTGGCCGCATCGTTGAGCGTAAGAAAGACGCTTGTAGAGGGGCTTGGAATTCTTACCTAATTGTCTTACATTTTATTGAGGTTTCATATATTTAGCACTTTATCATGCTCTATCGTTTCTGGCTAATTTATTATGTTTTAAACCTTCTGGCATGTTTATTCATTTGCCAAACTTGCACAATATCTCTCCTTAAAGCACATTTAGCTGGACTTAAATGTGGTGGTATTTTGTATTGTGACTGTTGTTTGTACAGTATTATTGTTGGATTTACAAAGAAGGTACTGTTTTAGGTATGACTGATTAAAATGATTATTATACCTCCTTAATATGTGTAATATGTCCCCTTCAGTTTTTCACTGTGCAAGTTGATTATTGACAAGATAATTTACTCTGGGCATGATCTAAGTTTTTTTGCTGTTTTTTAACTGGTTTTATCTTATGGATTTGGATGTACTTTGTTTTTACTGAATGATGTATATAATTATACTTCATGTACTTTTATAGTCTTGTTAGACCAAATAAAGTTATTTCGATGATGATATGCAGCAATACATTATAAATGCTACTCTACTAAAGTGGTGTGCATGTGTTTACAAAAATAAGTAAAAAATGACACATTGCAAAAATAAATTTAAAGAAAGTGAAATGAAAGCATTGATTGGCCCATAACCCTTGTCATTAGTGGACAACTTTCGAGGTGGATGTGAACATGCGAGAATGATAGTCACTCGTAGTAAAAAAAAAGCCAATGACCATCAATCCAAGGCTGCATGCCGTGATGAGCAAAAGCAAAATTAAAATGGTACACGAACAGACCAATAAATGAAGAGGGATTATTAAAAATCCTTGTATTAATAATTGCATACATTTATTTTTACATTATTTTTACAGAAAACATGAGGTGGGCAAAACAGCCAACACTTTGTCTAGGCATGATCGAAGAAACACTGCACCCCCTTTTTCTCTCACCACCTCCCTGGTTTAGATCTCACATTAAAGGTTTTTGGTGAATCGTAGATGAACTTGCAAATAAAGTAATATATATATATATATATATATATATATATATATATATATATATATGTGTGTGTGTGTGTTTACGTTACAAATTCATGATTTGAATAATCAAAACAATCTGCTGAGATTTGTCTATAATAGCGAAAATAAAAATGTGTTTCATACAAAATCTATGGAACATTCCCTAATTGTGTGAGTATTAACACATATCTTGATTGGTGAATCCTGCAATGCAATTTCTCTTGAACTACTTCTGCAAATTCAAGAGTAAGAGTGTTTCCACTCTTTGTTTTTTTTAAAGGTGCTTCAGAATTGAGAATAGGAACATATCAAAGGGCAGTTCGGAGTTATCTGCAACTGTCGTGTACAGATGAACCAAAACGAAATGGTTCGAACCTGGGGTTAATGAGGAGTCTGTTTCTTCAACTGAGCTGCCAAACAATTATTCATCAAGCCTGAATTTGCCTAAATGCCCTATATTTCAGGCTAGAACATTGTCCTTCACTTAATTTGAGGTGACCCAAAAGGAAACATTGTGTTAAAAGCCTTTTATATCTAATGGACAATTGACTGTAGAGTACATATAAATAGGAGGTGAAGAAGAAAAACGTGGATATCATAACTTAAATAATGGCAATTCTCCCATAAAAAAGTAATGCATATTATTGCAATTCTTCAGCTGTATAATCTCTTACTTATTATTCTTTCATAATGAGTTTCAAGCATATCAGTTTGCCTCAGCTAAACAAGGGGAAAAATATTTATATTCCGCAGTCGTGTGAAACATAAGCTAAGGTAACTGCAATTTGATCACGTTTTGGATAATATGCTGGCGTGTCACCTACATATAATGTTGTACACAAACGAAGTGCTCCTTTACACAAGACAATTACGAGTTTGGCAGGCGGGTTACTCCATCACAAAACATGGTGGATATCCCTCCCACTGTATTCTGAGTTCCATTATATCCAATGGAACATAATGGAACTCGTAATGCAGTGGATGAGATATCCGTCACTTGGAATCAGGCCCTTAGATAATACTATCCTGAGAATGAGACTGTTGGAAGCGTCCGAGGACTATGGCGACACAAGAACTGCAGCTAACTGGGCTTGTCATGTTACCATTGGAGGAACGCTAATTAGTGCTCCTAGGGGACTATTAGCTAGAGCAGAAACTGCAAATGCTTCAATATCTGTGCATTTAAGTAAACCATGATGACAAGGCATTGTATTGTGAAAAATCTTGAGGTGGTTGAGAAATCCATAAAGTTTCTGTTCTGGATAACGCTCTCCTTATCAGTAACCAGCATAAACAGCAGGATAGCTGTTAGTAAAATGGTTATGTTGCCTGAACTGCTGTATTTATTTACAGTTCTCCCAACAGAACTTTTGCTGGCAGGTTTTTGAGGAGAAAAAAAATCACAAAACGCTGATTACATACATATAGAACAAAACAACCTAGAGTGGCACTGGAGACTCTGAATATACTATATCATTAAGGCAGAGTATGGGTTTTGTTCATTATAACAGTGCCGTCCTACTGCAATACAAATTAAAGAACTGAATATATATTAAAGTGAATACACTGTTACAAACGTGCCAGATATCATGTCTGCCTTATTGCAAGTGCCTGGGGCTATAATGCACTTGCAATAAGGCAGACAGAATAACCGTCTAACCGTCATGCTTGTGATGGAGTAACCTGTCTGCCAAGCTCAAAACCAGGCACTGAGACTCCAATAAAGCACGTAAAGGAGTCCCATATGTAGCACTCTGCAAGATTTCGTCTGACGTAGCACTGTGAGATAAGACTTTTCAGGCCGAGGAGGGGGAACAAGAAGGTAAGGGAAAAGTATAGCATGAGAGCTGGAAAACTCTTAGTGTAAGATAAAGATAAGGACGATTTTATGAAAGGCTTGCCTGAAATCCCTGCGGGACAAGACATACCAAAAATGCAGAGTATTCCTATTACATGAGGGTAGCCAGGGAGAATATCGGGTGAATATGTTAAACCACAAGAGGCAATCCTAAAACGTTCACTAAAAACCACATTGGGATGTGGTTAGAAGGAGTAGAGCAGAGCATAGTAATACCTCAAAAGAAGATGTACAAAGCCAATTTTAACCTAATATACTTACGACTGCTCCCTGGATCTACAAGACACCAGTGAGGGTGCAAATACTGTTTTAGGCCAAAATAACTGTAGTCCAAGTGTTTTCCCGTTGTGGTTCAGACCTGATGCAATCTCGAATCGTTTGATGAGCTCCACCTAAGCCACAGGCAATATACTCTTATTTTATATAGTACATGTTGGTCACAAGTACATCAACTTAACTTAAAAGGTGTATGTAACAAAGCGCTTAAATCTCCAATATTTTACTGGACAAAAGTTCTGAAAGTGAGGCATAAGCCATTATTATACAAGGCTATCAAAAGGATGACGATATTGGTGTTAACTAAACTATGGGAAATGTGCAGCCACTTAGCGAGCATTTTAAAGCCTAATTTGAACAAATGCCACTGACAACAACACAAAGTGGGAACACTGGTTCACATGATAAAATGCTGACCAAAATTTCTGATTTATGGGACTCTAATGTGTTTTTAGAAAATATCAAAAGGGTTAGGTTCATTTTTGAGGTCACATGTCTTGAACTTAACAGGGGAGGTTCAAAGGATGACGTTTGGATAAATAGCTTTTAGATGGGTGGTGTATGGAACTGGGCTGAGTAACTGGCATTTGTTAAAAATTAGGCTTCTGTTGTCTCAATATGAGGTTTTGGCTTTCAGTTGGCACCACATGTGAATTTATCAGTGACATATCTATATTGTGCAGTGTTGTTTGTACTTCCAAACACCAAAATACTAGGAAAGAGGTATTTAAGTTGCCTGGTACATTTCCTGGTACCAGCTTCAAAATTACCCTTTTCCCACTCTCTTAACCATGGGCTTTACCTCGATTTAATGGGAAATGTATCCTTACTGCTGCGCCAATATTTATTGAGTGAGTGCAATCCATATCACAAAGTAGTGCCTTGGCCCAGGAAGCATTAAGGATTTGTTTTCGACTTCCCTGTCAGACTGCACAGCAACACAGACATTTCACCCAGGAATGCCACACTTAGACGCCGAGACAAGAATAGAAAGAAGATAAGAATAAAAATGCCTTCTGCATATCTGACTGCTCTTGAAACCTACAGGGTTCGTTGTATGGTGTTTTACTGAGCACTGGATTTCACTGCCTTATTAAATTCCACGGACATTTGTAACAGTTATTATAACGGATTTACAGGGCAATACAATATTACCTTTAATTTGCAAAAATGCTGCGAATGGTTGTTTGCTATTTTTGCGATAATTATTACAGGAAACGGCTATTCTTCACAGACCGCATTCAACAAATGGTGAGACAAAACAACAATAAAGCAAAATTAATTATGCACTATACTTACCGCCTACACACCAAAATCAGAACAAGCCAATTTTACCTAACATATAGGCGCATCTTTTACATCTTAGGGCCCGATTACGAGCACGGGGACCACCCTGCTACAGGTCATTAAGGACAAAGTTTCCAGTCCTGGACTTTTAAGCAGCAGTCTAATGGATTGTAGTTGTAGTTTTTTTCATTGAACTAATTAGGCTAACACACCTGAAATAAATGATTTGTTGGCGAAAATGTCAGAACTGGAGACAGTGAAATGATCTGGAGTGAGTTAATCACACAAGAAAGTGTGATGGGATTTTACCAGGATGAGTAACTTTAGGAGCTATTCCATCGCCCGCAATTTTGAGTGTCTCAGGTCCAGGAAATATCAGGCCTGCAAACTGATTCCTCCCTGAGAATACCATGGGGAAATGAACCTATATGTATGTGAGAGATAATGTGGTTATTCCCCATACTAAGAAGAAACTGGTAATCTATGTTTTTTAGTGCCAATTACCGTATTGTGAATTCCATGTTGCTGGAATCCCTGCACGAAAACCAGCATACGGTAATCAGGGCCTTAGAAGGACAAATAGAGATTATTGTTCCATACTTCATAAGTAACAAATATCCTGCAAAACCATTTATTTCCCAAATATTGGTAGTGGTGCAAAACTTGACAAAAATATAGATTTAAAAAGAAAAGCAAATCAACAACCGTGGACAGAGGTGTATTGGTTCTAAAAATCCTATTCAGCAACATTCTAAAGGAAAGAAAGATCTTTTATCACACCAGAAGAAATTAGTATGATGATTTCCTATTAAAGGACACTAGGATAAAACCCATGCTGCAGAGCATCTCTAGTAATCTGTGCAATATGCTAGTAAATCATAACAGCTTCTCATGGAAATTCAGATTCTATAGTGAATGCCCTATAGCCAGCCATCCTAGGTTTTCCCCCTGTTCTGAGTCTTCTGTGTCTTCCTATAAAAAAAGCCCGGGAATCTGCAAGGAGGTCATAAAAGAGCCGAGAAAAATCTAAGGGCCAGATTTATGAGTTCTGGCGCATCTCTGCAAATCAGCAGGGATGCGCGAGAACTGATGCGTCACGCAATTCCTTCCTTGCGGCACCACAGATGCGTCGCATTTACAATGCGGCGCACCATGGTGCAAGGAAGGGCAGATGCGTGACGCATCTTGTGGTGTACGGGCGGCGCATTGCTGGAGTAGCGTCGCAAGTGCGACGTAACTCCTGCAATGTACAGAGGCCACCCATACATAACGTGGTGCGTCACTCCTTACGCCTGCTTCAAGCAGGCGTAAGGATTTGACGCAGCAGCCTCGTAAAACTGACTCAGTGAAATCTTGTAGATTTCACTGCGTCAGTTTTACAGGGCTTTCCTACGAGGGAACGCCCACCCTGCGACAGAACGCCCACATGAAACCTGGTGCAGGTTTCATGTGGCGCAGGGCTTTACAACGTGACGCATCTGCCTAGATGTGTCACGTTGTAAATAGGTCGCAGGGATGCGCCACGTTTCCGCGCCATTGCGTCACGCAACGGCGGCGTAAACGTGGCGGAAGTCCGTCATAAATCTGCCCCTAAGTGCCTCAGAAATCAGTGTGCTCATATTATTTTAGTTCGAGTTAAATCAGTTTTGAAAGACATCTTTTTTTCTTTGTTGCAATTTTTTTAGAGCATTGGCTCATATGAGTGGTTGACAACAGTCACTTGGAAGACGAGAATAAAAAAAGCAGTCTGATGTTTTTCCTTTTTTTTTCTTTTCGAAGACTAGGTCACAGAGTTCCAGTGACAACCATATTTCCTCCTTCCGAGCATATGAATATGCAATCTACTCTTTCTACAAAATATCATTTGTCAAAGTTCTCTGGGAACAGGCCGTCTGTTTTCCCTCTTCCCTTTTCTAGACGGAAACCCAAATAAAGCTAAATCAAATTTTAGAGAATAATGGACATGCAGTCAGAGGGGCGAAGCAGCTACTGCACAACCTGCAACTGTCAGGTAATGCAATTATGGCTAGTTATAGTTCGGTGTAATTTGTTAATGTGGCTACTTGCACAAAGAGATTCATTTTGCAAGGATGCTGGCAATTTCATACATTTTTAGCCGGTTGCTGTCAAATGAAAGAGGGTTTTCACTACATCTTATAAGCTAGCTGGTAGCCTGAAGGAGGAATAGCAATGAAGCAGTTTCAGGTTTTGGAGTCATTAGAGCGCGCACGAAGGAAGGGTGCAAATATCCTGAGATTATTATATAAATATAAAAATAGACGTGTTATCCTCCAACTGACAATCTTTGGGCATAACTGAAAGAAAAATGCCATTTGTTTTTTCACCCCGAAAAAACTTTTGTGTTTTATTTCTTCTCTTCATTAGAGCCTGGTGTTTTGGAACTTAAGTGCCCTCATGAGTTTGCGCGTTCTGTCTAACAGCATTTTTGTATTTCGTGCTTAATGAAGTGTTGTGTCTGAGGAGCTTTCTGAAGGGAGACATTCTGGATAATACTGCAATAAAAAGCCTGGTGTGTGTCACACAGCTCCTGTTAAAAGCTACTTTCTTGAGCTGGATCAAGCTTTATAGTTTTGTATTTGTTTTCCTGTTTTACAGCAGCAACCATAAAGCATTGCTCTCAACACATCCTTGTTGGCAATGTCGGGACCCATCACTTGTGTCTGTGAGGATACTTGTGGGTTGTTATCCTCCAAAAGGTTTGCCTTCTCTACTTTATTTTTTGAGAAATGTTTATAAGTGGGAGCAAGATTTCTTTGTCCCAGGAGCCTTGTCAAAAAGTTGCACAGGAGGATGCTGCCTCTGTGCCTTGACTCATCCCATCTTCAGTTTAGCAATGTGAATCTACGCTCAGCACTATGAACGGATAGATCAATGACACCTATGTGAAGCAGCAGCATAATCTATCAAACCTCATCCATGAGCCTAGACTTCTAGCAACTTAGTTTTCAAAGAAAGACTATAGCGTTGTCATACTTAGGCTAAGTAGGGTTGTCCTTATCACTACAAAATTACCTAGAGCACGGCATGATCTTACAGAAAGCATCAAATGGGAAACATTATGGCTAGTAGTATCGACTCCAAGCATGCTGTGCTATGAAGTATGTCATCGCACAGGCATGGTCTAGTTTATAGCAAGACTAAGCAGAGTGGTGGACCACAGTCAGATGCAGTCTCTACAAGCGGCAACAGTTGCCGACAGTCAGATGCGGTCCCTATAAGCATTAATGGTTGCATCGAGTCAGACGCAGTCCATGCAAACGGCAAGGGTTGCCCGAAATCATATGCAGTCCATGCAAGTGGTAACAGTAGCCCCAAGTCAGATGAAGTCCCTACAAGTGGCAAGGGTCGCATTTCGTCAGATGCAGTCCGTGCAAGGGGCAATTGTTGTCCCCTATAAATGGCAGGCACTGTGTTTTGAGTGTCATTAAAACTTGCTTCAACCAAAAGGTATCATTCACATACACTTCACACTGTCAAATTAAGTGCACAGTTCTAGTTGCATTCCTCTGTGCACCAGCGTCAGGATTACCACCTCAACAGCTTTTATCAACATGGCTGACATTTTCATGTGGTGGAACAGCAACAGAAAAAAACAACACAAATACGATTTTGGTTTACTCTTCTGGATAAACTTGTGACCAAAATAGAGGCGAGCACGTCTATGAGCGAAGTAAAGAAAGGTATAATTTTAACAGCTACCATGAGGAAGTGGTTCTGACGCAAGCAATCGAAATGCTACTGATCAGGTACTATGACTCAACGGTTATATCTACTCATGGAAGCAGTACCCTCCCTTGCTGCTTTTTAGTCCCAACGCTCCTTGCAATGGACATCTTCACTGTCGCTTTTCTTTTTTTGTAAACAGTACTGAAGTAAAGTACATTTGTCGATCACCCTTGGTGCAGAGTGCAAGGTGGAATGTTACTTCCGCATTTAAGAGCACATCATATTTGCAAACAGCGTAATTGATACATGCAAACACACTTTCTATAGGCTGTTGTGTGCGCCTGTGTTTAACACAAACCTGAAAGGGAAAATAAGCAAGTTTCTCAGATTATTCGAATAGTCATTAAAAGCGAGAGCAGTATATATATTTTTTTTAAATCGAATGAAACTTTCAGCTTTTAAGGAACAAAAAATAAGTACCGTTTTGTGGCGAGCATTCCAGGCAGTGAGCGACTAACCTTCCCACTCCATTATTAGGGTGACACATGATGAAACTGGCACAGCAAAGAGGAAGGACTACAGTCTTTCATGGGCTTCAACATGGACTGCATCTTGTGATTCTTTTTTTCAGTTATTGCAATTCTTGTTTTCAGCTGATAAACCTTTGAGAAGCAAGCCAGGGTGAGAATTCCTGTTAGTTTAATGTCTGTACCTCTTTCTGGTAGCCGTTGTGGTTTAGCAGCTGAACTTGGCCGCTTAGACCTGGATTGCATTGAAAACAGGCTGAACCCTAAATGCATTTCCCCCGGGCTCGAGACAGCACAGCTCGGCATTCCATATGTTTCCTGACTCAGCTGTTATATTTCAAACGTTGCCCTTGAGAAATGGGGTCAGTGCTTGAGGTTATGCGGTCCAGGGACTGGGAAGTTACAGATTACATGGCACACTTAATTATCCTATTAAAACTAATATTTCCTCCTCCAGTTGCCGCGCTCCGTGTTTCTGACAGGTATATTCTGAAGACGTTTGCTTCAGTTCAGTTTAACTTGTGAACTGTGGCTGTAAAAAGGCAGAATCTGAACACTTGATCTGGCTTCAGGCTTCCAATTACCCATAGAAACCTGAGGCTCACTCGCCTTGCCGTCCTCTACCCTCTCAGCACTCCAGCAGGAAAATTCTGGAGAAACTTTTCTAGACGTTTGTCACGGCATTGTGGCTATGGCTCCTTGAAATCTGTCATAAAATGTACCAAAAACATCTGAACATTTCTGATCTCTAGGTCTTTGGTTCTGATGCACAAGAAGTCATTTGAAATAAGGGTTGCCGGCAATGGAGTAAAAATGTGCATTCTGTACAAGCTTTGGCTCACAAAAAATAAGCCATGCCTGCCAAAATGGGCTGCGTTTGTGTACACTTTGGCATTTTCACACTCATCTTTCCATGTAACAAATATGGAGGTTCATATTCAGAGATTTTATGTCAAGTTAGGAGGCTAGCATTATGCATATAACTTGTATTCACTGCTTCTGAGCAGCAAACTATTAAAAGCTTTCAGATAACAACATCACAATGTTAAAAAGAATGTTCAGTTCCACAGTGTGACCTCCATTTTCCTCCGCTTTTGTTTGCAAACTCTGAGCAGGTAAGTATATGACAACATTTTTATAATTTATGTATGTGGTAGTGTTTGAGATGTATTTATGAGGATGTTAGTAACAATGACACCCAATTTATGGGTATTAGGTATGGTGATTAGTGCAATGTTTTCTAAGTAGTACAAAGGAGATACTATTTGTAATCAAATAGTGATTAAGTTGTAAATTTTGGATGAAAATTGTGTGGAATGTAATTATTAAACTGAACAGAGTTACAGAAAGGCAGAAACATTTTATTTAGCCTTACTTCTAGCGATGCATTCAAGCCCAGTCTGTATTGGTGCGCAAAGGCAAGTGCACCTTGGAGCAGGAGGTTGCATAGATTCTTGCCCACGCACGAAGAGTTTTT
The DNA here is from genome assembly GCF_964263255.1 of Lissotriton vulgaris. Lineage (NCBI taxonomy): Eukaryota > Metazoa > Chordata > Amphibia > Caudata > Salamandridae > Lissotriton > Lissotriton vulgaris. The sequence goes on from NC_141691.1 coordinate 1,431,304,550, forward strand.
CTCCAGAGTCAGCTTCTGAGGTGAGACCAAGGGACAGCCATGTGGAAGAGTGAGCGTCACGACGTTGTGTATGTCGTTTCACTTCCCCATTGGTTAACATTATAGCTGATTTCCAAAGGCTGTAGGCCTTGTTTTTTAAACGTTGGTGCTTCTTTCTACAGTAGGCAGATATGTGAAGCCGTCACCTGGGCAAAGAATCACCGTTACGGTAGTTAGGAGTTTACAATTGCATTAAAATGGGTTTTTTTTGTGAAGAAAAAACAGAGCCATTAAAATAATATGAAAAAACACAGAGAGTGGCAGAATTAAATAAGGAAGATGTGGATCAGGAGAATTAATAAGGAAAATTGTGTCTAAAGAGTTACAAGAGGCAATATAAGAATCTGTCAAGCAGCCTTTAGGGAAGAGAAGGAGTAATGATGAGGAGGAATACTTTTCTGTATCTGAAGAAGAGGACCATCACAGAGGTCCAGGTAGGAAGTGCCTTTCAAAAAGGAAGCACTTGGACGATACATCAATTGAGAGTGGAGTCCAAAGCGGCTCGCAAAGGAGAGGTACCCAATGCGGTACAATGAAGGGTCAGGTTGACGCTGATATGGATCAGTATGATCAGTATCCAAGAAGGGATAGCAAGAAGCAGAACAGATGAAGATCTAGATGAGTATATATTATATTTCGAGTACAAGCATGAGCTAGTTGAGGAGAGTGAGGCGAGTGTTAAAGGAAAGGTCAAAGAGACAGTGGTAGATCCTTTTGGTAAAAAAATATTACATCCAAAGGATATCAGGCACCCAAGAGGAAGGGAATGGTGGGGTTGGACCACATTTCAGATTATATCAAGGCAAGATTGTACAAGTCCTTGGAGAAGGACAAAAGAAATGTGATGCAGGCAGAGTGCTGCAGGCCCGTGGGGTGGTTCATGAGAAGATGTCTATGATGCCGAATTTGGATCCAGAACTCATAACGTATTTATTCAAAATGGGTAGGTACCCAAAAAGGGATTAGAAAAGTCAGTGAAGCAGTGCCAAGATAAGATACTTGACATCCATGGCCCAATGGTCAAGATCTTTGATGCTGTGGAAGAGGCTTACTTGAAAGGATCAGACCTAGATTTAATCCTATTACATAGGTGGGGTGGTGCCAAAGGTCCATTTGTTTCTTGGGAAACACAGGCCTTTTAGTTGAAAGGAGAAAAACAGTGCTTAGGATCATTAATTCCAAACTGTGTGATTTTGCAAATAAAGAATCTAGTCAGGATGCCATTGTCTTACTTTTTGGAGATGGAATGGTGAAGTCTTTGACTAAATATGTTTGCACCTTCACACGTTTAGATAAAGCTCAATACTCTATGCGTAGATTTTTTTCAAATAGTATTTTTTATGGTAGGGCTGGTAGGAGAGGGCACCATACCAGCCGAGCAGGTTTTAGAGCCCAGTATGAGAACCAAGGAAATGAATACTACAGGGCAAGCCAAGGAGGTTCCCAATTTTACTATTAAAGTGGGAGAGGTCAAGTTCGCACAGGCAAAGGAAGGGGTAAAAATCCCAGACAAGGTCAAACCAAGGGTGAGTTTGAGGATTACTTCTGTTTCTACACTGACAGGTATAGGAAGAAAATTATAATTTCTCAAAGACAATCGGAAAGGAGTGACACAAGATGTGTGGGTCTTAAGGACCATACAAGGGTATCAGATAGTTTTTCAATGCAGAACCTGCACAGCTGAGAGAGCAAAACAAATTGGGATTTCAATAAGAGTTGGAACAATCAGTGCAGGAGGGGGTATTAAAAATGTTGAGAAAGAATGCGATTGTGAGAGTAGAAGAGCTGGAAAAGGGTTTGTAAGTACTTTATTTCTGGTAGAACAAAAAGGACAAGGTTTGGAGGCCGGTAATAAATTGAACTGATTTAAATCATTATGTCACATATCAACATTTTAAGATGGAAGGTATACATGCTTTAGAAAATTCGCTACAAGATCAGGATTGGAGGGTGAAGATTAGAACGCAGGGATGCTTACTTCACAATACTGCTAGCAAAGGAGAGTTAGGTATAGCTGCGGTTCAGGTGGAAAGGCCAACTGTATCAGTTTCAGAGTCTGCCATTCGGGCTAACATCACCCCCTTGGGGTTTCTCGAAGGTGATAAGGCCAGTTGTTGGTTTTCTCAGTGAGAGAAGAGTAAGACTGATTACCTAGCTGGACGATATCTTGATAATGAATCCGGATATTGAAAAACTGAAACAACAGTTGATTATGGTTAGGAGTTTGTTGGAGGACTTGGCATTTGTAGTGAATCAGGAAAAGTCTGTTTTAACTCCAATGCATACTTTGGATATCTTGGACTTCGCAGTGGACACAGTGTTGTGTTAGTTATGACTTCCAGAGAAAAATGTGAAAAAATATAACAGGAGGTGCAGACATTAATAAAAAAGAAGAGGAAATAAAATTAAGAGAATTGTCTAGACTGATTTGCTGCTGTCAATACAGGCAGATTTTCCAGGGCCCTTGCATTACATGCCCGTACTGCGTTTGAAGTCTTCAGGTCTAGCAAGAGGTTTGTGGGACAGAGATTTGGTGTCTCTATTTATGGAAGCAAGAGAGGAGTTGATTTGGTAGATGGAGAATCTGGAGGCTTGGAACAATCAAGCCATTTTTGGAACAAAGTCGGATTTTGTATTCGGAGAGAGGTGAGAGCAACTCATGTTGGGAGCAACTTGTTTGGGTCAGGAGACAGGGGGAGTTTGGACACAGTTATGAAGGGAGAGACATAAATTGCTTGGAGGTGCAAGCTGGTTTGTTTGCCTTGCAGAGTTTCAGAACAGACTTGCGAGGGAAGTCTGCGTTGCTGAAAATCGACAATGGCACAGCTGTGGCATACATAAACAGGTTAGGAGGAACAGGTCCAAGGGACTAGTGGTGTTAGCAAAGAAAATGTGGTAGCTTTGTTAGAAACAAAAATACACTTGAAGGCGGAATATTTGCCGGGGGTTCAGAATGTCATAGCTGATTGAAATTCACAAAATGTGACAGATTACAGTGATTGGAAGTTACGAGAGGATGTTTTTCAGAAAATCATGGCGCTAATGGAACCTGTGGAAGTGGCTCGCTTTGCTTCCAGGTTAAACTTTCAGTAACCAAATTATGTCAGTTGGAGATCCTATCCTGGGGCAATGATGCACAATTGGAAGGAGATGAGGGGTTATGCGTTTCCATCCATTCTCAATGATTCAAGGAGTATTGGTACAAGTGAGGAGGCAGAAGTGCTGGATGTATTGGTTATATCCTTTTGGAAAACTCATCAGTGGTTTCCGGCAGTGGTCGAAATATAAGTGGAGGAACCAATTTTAATACTGTCTGGCAATGGTCTTTTGTCAAGCGTAGAAGGCGAGGAGCATCAATTGATGGAATCGGGGGCTCTCAATCTTCTAGTATAGAGGATATCAGGTGTTAAGGAGGACTCACAGACCTTTCGAGATCTGCTGCAAAATTACTTGATGAATCTTGGGCTACAAATAAAAGGTATAGAGCAGCATGGAAGGTCTGGTTATGTTGCTGCTTGGAAAGGGAATTGGCTCCCGTGGAGGCAGTTGATGTTCATGTAGCAGATTTCTGAGCTGGGTTGTTTTAAAAGGGTATGTGGTATAGGACAGTGAACGTTTATAGATCAGCAGTGACAGCTAGTCATTCACTTCAACAGGTTACATCAATCGGTAATAGCCCTTTGGTATGCAGATTGATGAAAGGGATTCAGTTGAGATGGGCACCAAATTTGAAGTATCAGACCTTATGGAACGTATATTTGGTACTTAAGTTGTTTGAGAATTTGCCAGGCAACAGATATTTAGAGGTGAGAGAACTCTCTTGGAAGTTGGCTACATTACTTTGCCCCATGTTCTTCTGTAGAGTATTGTATGTGAAGGCTCTGGAAGTTTCACGTAGGTTTTTTCAACCAAATGGTATTTTGAGGTATGCAGGTTGGCTAAAACCATGTCTGGGATAATTTTTATCCAGTATTCAATGAATCACCTACATTGTGTTTGTTATGATGTTTAAAAGAATATGAGAATAGGATGTTAGAAAAGAGAGCTGCAGGAGTTGAACAACTGTTAATTTCATATGTGAAACCTTTTAAAGTTGTATCAACTGCTACACTTGCAAGATGGGTGAAAGCTGCTATGAAAGAGGCAGGTATGAATGTGTCAAAGTTTACAGCACATTCAGTGAGAGAAGGGGCAGTGAGTAAGGTCTGTATGTTGGATGGTCGTTTGGAAGATATTTTTTAAAGCAGCCGATTGGTCTTCTGCAGAGACATTTAAATGGTTCTATTTTTTATTCTGTAGATCATGCTTCAAAATGTGTTTTGAAAGACTTTGAACATGCATATTGCTGGCTTCCTGTCTTGACATAAAATGATGATTCTTATAGGTTTACTGAGTAAAGAATCGAGAATTTTTTACAGACATGGAGGCTTGCATTATCCCACCCATCCTTCTCTTGTGAAGTGATTAGGGTTGGTGTTTGATACTGTTGTACACATTGTTATGGTAAGATTATTTGTTTATTGTTATAATAGAACATCTAATTGAAAGTTTAAATATTTGTTTGTGTTGATTGGTTAAAAATAGATTACATACTTTGGTTTATTTTCACAGATAAGTAGAAGAGGATAGATTCGAGAAAAGGTTTTACAGAACAGTCAAGAAGAAGAACAAACAAAAGAGGAGGGAAATGGAGGATACACTGTTTATATGGGACTGAACATTCTTTTTACCAATGTGATGTTGTTAAAGTTCTATATGGAAGCTTTTAATGGTTTGCTGCTCGGAAGGAGTGAATAAAAGTTATATGCACAATGCTAGCCTCCTTCTCTTTAATAAAATCTCGATTCTTGATTCTGTAAACCTATAACAATCGTCATTCCTGCAGATACTTCATCAACTGAGATGTTCTTGCATCTGCACTTGGGGCACTACCCATTCACGTACAATAGGCCTGATTTAGAGCATGGCTGCCGCAGAGGAAGGTATATGCCGGCGACAAAAATATCTCCTATCTATTATGAACCACATACTCCACCACTCATGAAAACTACGAGTTATGGACTTAATATTTATATTTTCATCCACAAAACAGGAATGGATCTGTAAATCTCAACATTAACATATACAGTTCTTTTTTATGCCAGTAGTACGTCAACTCATTTGTTTTGTAAATTGGGACCTCTGCAGTTATATTCAACCTGGATAGTTCACAGTGAAGGGTTTTGATCACTTATGACCTGGCCCCAATAGACAAATTCAAATACATTTTGTTTTCTAAAAAGCTTAAACTGCTGCAAGCTTTTAATTTTAACTATCTTTGTAAGATATTCATAAATGTTTGAGCTACTGCCCGACGGTATTTATTGGACAAACTTAAGCCCTGCCATGTCATCAGAATGCTCTGCTAAAAAGAGAAAAAACGTCATTGTCACATCAAATGCAAATTCCTTAAAGTGGGGGTAACAAGTTATGTCATTTTGGAGCCAGTTGGTGAAATAAGCATCAACGGTGCATAAGCTGGAAAGCAGATTTGAAGGAATTAAAAAAAAAATCAGAAACTCTTTTAATCCCTTTTAATTTGAAAAGTAACTAATGGCAAGCGCTTAGTAAGAACATGATGTAAGTAAGCACTTAAACATTTTCTCAATAACGTTTGTTTCTTGGCTTTATTATTCGTTTCTTTTTTTTGGATTTGTCTGTCTTATTTTTTGTAATTATCATAATTTTGCTTTCTGCGTATAACAGAAGAACATTTCACACAATTAATATGTCATGTAATAACTATGTGTTTCATTTATCAATAACTGAACAGTATACTCATGTGCACAAGGGTGGTGGACAATGCACTTTAAACAGTAAACGTGGCACGGTATAAAGTGCTAACGCCACTTATGCCAAACGTAGTTATGTTATGTGAGACTAGCAGGTATAGTGCCTCACTGAATCTAAGAAATATCTGTCAACCTCTTAGTCGATATAACCTCATTTTATGTTTTCAACTGATTGAAATTTGCTCTTTGGGAATTAATAGCACACTGTCAAAAATCGTTAGAATGTAAATGATGTGCTGAGGTAGCCAACGAGAATCTGCGGCTGGTGGAAAGCAGACAAAGCATCAGGGCCAAGAGCAGCTGCTAACTGGGCTCCCATGGAGAATGGCAGGTCTGCCTCTCTGCTAGATTGTTCATTTGCTTGCTTCATTTGTACAATTGGGAACAGCAGGGTACAGAAAATTTGTAAGAAAAACAGATGTGTGAATAAACAATATTGTGGCAAAAAACCTTATCCTTGCTTAGGTGCTTTGCCTTTGAAGCCAGCCAGCTCATTCTGGAGGAAAAGGCCATGCCCGACTAGGACACAAAAACACATAACGTAAAAATGGCGCAGATCAGAAGGGGATTTGAAGCTTGGTTCAAACTACATTCGGGTGCTGAGAAAGGTGACCCGGAGAGCTTAGTCAGAAGCTAATTAACAAATTGTTTTAAAGAGTACTATTCTATAACTACTTCACTTCTGGCAGAAACTACAGTTATATTTTGCCAATGCTTGCTGCTGCTGCCCCTAGAACTCCAGCCACAATCTGAGATTGACTGTGCTTCTGTTCCTGTACTGAAATCCCCAACCCCACCACAATAGAATCTCCTGTCATTTCCATCACATTTCATTCAGGATTATAATAGATGCATGTGGGCACTCCACAAGCGCTGTACTGGGTATCAGTTTCCCTGCCGAGGCTGTGGTCAATTAAAGAATGCTCAAATCTAGATATTTATACATCCCCAAAGGATTTCCACTCTTGCAAGGTAACAATTGAAAGCTTTGATTTTCAGCTTCATAATGAGAGACACACACATTGAAAAAGACTGACAAATAGGGAGAGTTCAAGCTGGATTAAACCTTTTTCAAATTTCTTGGCTTCCGAGATCGCCATTCAGCCCTGAGGGTATGCAGAAAAAACACTATTGACCATGGGTGTATTTTCAATTATGAATTATTTTTAGCGGGATATGGCATATTAGCTCAAACGCCCTTGCTCAGAGATAAAGATTTTTGCCCTGTGATGTCTTTATAGATTGTACAACATTGATGATTAGTTTTTAAAATCTTTTTAAACCTTTTTAAAATACATTTTTTCTTAATAACAGCTTTGCAATTTGATTGCATGTATTAAGTGTTATTATGAATGTATGTTTGATGCCTTTTATTCCTTTACTTGAGCCCTAATAAAGGAAATATGTTGACAAATAGAGAATGTGTCCAGCATTAACAAAAGACATATGCAACACCATTTACTACCTGATCCTATCTACTCACCTTCATTTCTGCCCGGATCTTAAACACTGGCTGTAAGCAGAGGTTAGAGAACGCTTGTAGATTTTTTTTAAACGCATCACCACTTTGTCTTAAAAAACTGTGATAATAAACATGTACTAGGAAATTATAGTGAGAAAAAGAATCTTTACATAATAAATTAGAAAAATTGTAACATCGGAGTGTTTATGATGGAATTACAATTGGGTTTTGTTGAGATCTTTCAAACACGCTGGTCAGCAGTATATTGCTACCACCAATGTCATGAGGCTTATTGACTTTGCTGATCACTTATCCTGTGCGACTAAAAAAAAAAAAAAAAAAGAATCATCATTCTTTATTAACCTGTACAAAGAAAGATTGTGCATACCACTGCTTGTTGAGTGTGTTAAATAAAATGGAGATGTGGCCAAGAGTGACTTAGATGTCAGGTTTCTGGGTAGGACAATTTCTGGATGTTATCTTACTTCCTCTATATCATTCGGGAGGAGGGAAATAAATGGTAAACAAAACAAACTCAATGAACTGGTGCCTTTGGGGAGGCCACAGGGAAGAATTTGAAAAACATATATAGAAGCATGTGTCATTTAAGGGGCCCAAGACAAACCGAAAACAAGACAGGACCTGCTGTTGATCTGTGCACATATGTTGCGCACACACATGCCCTAAGGGCATGTGTGTGTGCAACATGAAACTTTGAAAAATGCACAAAAGTGTGCGTTTTTCAAAGTTTTTGCAAATGACCATGAAGTTCACTTCATGGTAATTTGCGCCCCCTATTAGCGAAATCACTATTTTTTTACTTTAATGCATTGCAATTAAGGAACCTCAATTTGCGATTCCTTAAATGCAATCGCAATGTAAGTAATCGCAATTTATAGATTACTTAAATTGCAATTTTTGTATTTGGGATGATGCATCCCAAATGCAAAAATACCAGTCGCAAAGAAGCAGATTCTGAGAATCAGCCCGTTTACTTTTGATGTTAGAATCTTGTAGCAGAAGATGGGAGAACTTTAAGGAGCAAACAGAGTGCTCCTGGCTGTTGGACGTTAGGACAGATAGCAAATCATAACCTAAATAAATACTCTAAGGGGGGAAATGATTAGCCATTCTACATTTTGTTGGTTACAATGGGCCGAAAAATAGTCAACATCACTCCTAGGACATCACACACATTCCTTAGGCTATTGAAATGTGGAGGAAAATGGCGTAAATATTCAGGAAGTCAATCTATGCTACATTGAGAACAGACAATAACAAATTGTCTGACATGATTTCTTTAGAGTTTAGTTGGAGTGATAGGAGCCAGGAGGACAAGGCCCTGGCATGAAGATCATAGTTAAATCACTGGATCATGATGGTAACATTTAACACTAGATTAGCCCCGCGTTTGCTGTGGCCTCATAAGGATTAAGACAATAAAAAATGGGTGGTTGATATCCCTGTCACTGGCCCAGTAATTAATGATAACTATGTAGGCCACATGCTCCTAGTGTTAATGACATAAAATGAACCGTCCTAGTCTGCCAAAATGTTGAAGCAACTGGACAACTGCGGATGCTCTAACAATTCCTATCAGGAAAACAAAGACGCACTCCTGAAATCTTTTGGGACTTGATCAGTAAATCTATACTTTTCGTTCTACTGATTTGTGCCAATCATGCTTTTGAAGTAATATCAGAACCACCAACAGTGTTAGTCCTACATGAATTAATCACAACATATGTATTCAAAAAAACATGATTGAACTACCGGCTAGTCTTGTCATTTACCAGAGCTAATGATACTCAGTAGCCAGGAAATATACAGATCACAATTGTTTATAAACTCTAATTGTGTTAGTCTTATGTGATATCAAACAAGTGTTAACAATGGGTAATGTCCAGATGAAAATGTCGTGTGATATGGTACACAAACATTAATTCAGTTTAATACCCAAAAGTTGAGTTCTAATCCAATATGTCATGTATGAAAATGTCACTTGGATCAAAGACAGTTTTGAAAAGGTGTAAACCACCACATTTAATAAAACATTCCACCACTGATAGGCCAGCAAAAATAATGAAAGATTTATGGATAGGTAACTGGGTTACAGGGATATTTTTCACCAAGAGGTTCTGAGTAACATCAAAGAGACAACAAGAGTGAACCAAGTTTTTTGGTTTCCACCATACACCATAAATGACATTTGTATACCTTTACACATTTTTGTTTTAAATATCACGAATAGAGGAGCATTAAACGTTGCACCAGGTTGGCAAAGCTAAACAAAAACCACTTCTTGATCGAGCATACTGAGCAAGTCTAGGAGAAGGCTCTGAGTACAGCTGCTGGGGAGGGAGGCTATCAGTAGGTACTGGTGTTGCAGTTCACATTCAAGCACTAACATGTGCTGGCAAAGATTCCGGTTACAAGTTGGAGCTGGTGCTAAGGAGACCTGAGGATTGTATGTGGTGCAGTACAGTCCTATGATCGTAATCGGGAATATCCAGGTGGAGTACATGTGTTTAGGCTGCACTGCTCTTTGTTCCCTGGCAGTCCCTCTTCCACTGCACTCACCAAGCAGTGCAAACTCGTGACACTTGTGGGTAGAGGTAGGAGTTACCTTAATGCACAGTCCCTTGCATTAGAAATACAGCAGTAGTCCATGTGTCCACAACTGAAACCAGAAGCCTATGCTTCTTAAAATGTAACTAAGGGACATGTGATGGTCTCTTACTTTCACCCTCTCACAGTTTTGCATTTTCATTGAGGTTTGGCACCTAAATAAAGCACAATCGTAATTGAGTATACTTAATATAATAAGGCGAGTATGAGGCGTGTCACTGCTGTCTTGCACTGATCTAGCAACCCTCAGAGACTAAGTGTATGGGCACCCTCTGCCAACCGCTGCCCCTGCAGGTAAAAGCGGTGGGGCCGGTTGGGAAGGGGGATTTCGACAGACGTTAATGAGGGGAAATGAAATAAATACATAATTTCCTCACGTTGTCGTTTGTCGAAATCGCCCCTATACGGCTCCACCGCCCTTGTCGGTATGGGCCGTGACTGCCCTCTGCAGTTTTTTGGGACTAGGGTAACCTCGTAGGGGGCTTTTAAGGGATACTCTTTATGACGCTTTGACAATGTTGCTCGTTTGAAATACGCTCAGCAAAAATGGCAATATCGTTTTGTTGGACCACCACAAAAAAGATCAGGAGGGCAGAGTTTGTGTCAGCGGAGGGAGGATAGGACAGTGAGAAGCAGAAGCACAATGTTGCAGCTTTTCCTAAGCACAGCACAGCTGCATTTAGCAATAAGGCAAAAAGATACTTGTGCAATGGCTGATTTTGCTCTGCTGATATGTAGCAACAGTGTGCTGGGGGACATCAGCAACATGTGGTGAAATATACCTTCATAAAGGTAAAGTGCGCATAATTTCAAGCTTTACAGAACTTCAAGGACAAAAATGACAAAAGATAGGAATGTGTGTTCAGGATTTTATCTACTCTACTCACCTCAGTCACACACCCTCATTTAAGAAACATCAGGGATGGTATAATTTTCGGTGACGAACTGCAATAATTTATGTTCGGAAAGTTCCGGGGTTATTCGGTCTCCAACCACACATAAGCAGTGACACATATACATTAGTAAAACAAATGCACACTTAAGCATTAAATGTATTTCAAGATGGGGCACTAGGCTGAAAATTAACACAGAACCAAAACTTCTCATACTTACTGGAAACAAAATATCAAGAAATTACCCCCTAAAACTATTCACCGTGACAATTCATCACACGCACACTCCGAAAAGCAAAACACTTAATGCATAAAGAGGCGCATTAATAAAGAAGCTGCCGCATTAAATCGGATGCAAATGTGGCACATTTATCTTATAAAAAGTCAGTCTAGATGCCTGGGGCTGAAGCTGGGCAATTCACGTTTTGCAATAATTCAGAGCATTTTTTAATGTATTCACAACAACTATCTTCAAAATGGCTTAACCGATTCGAATGTAGTCTCATGTTATCTACATTAATGCATATGGACTCAGGAACAACACACTGGTCAAATGTGTTAAATATGAAAAAATATTTCTGATGTGTTTTAGCTTAGTATGTGTTTTTGTGTAGATAATAACTAACCAATTTTTTTTATAAATCATAAAAGTCAAACAAATGTCAGCGTCTAGTATGCAAAAAAGTAATGAATTATATACTAACAATTCTTTTTAGGTCTCGTCCTATTCCATTCCGCAAGGAATGAATCGGACGAGACTATTGGGGCGAAACTAAGAGCTAAATTAAGCTCTCAAAAATGCGGTTTTCCAGAGGTGCATGTGTCCCGTGCACGCGCTTCTATCCGCCTGCCTGCCTGCGTCGCATCACCACATCAAAGCCAGCCATCTGTTGCTTCCCCAGCGTGGTGCTGCCAGCAGCTTCACTTCAAAGGGATCCGCCACCTGCTGCATCAAAGGCTTTCATTTTGCGGCCGCGTTTATTTACTCCTTTCTGCCCCTATTAGACTAGTTTTTTCCTGTTTTCCTGCCCTTCTGCCCTCTGTTAGACTCGCTTTTTTGTGCATTTCTGCCCCTGTTAGACCCGTTTTTGTGCCCTTTTGCCCTTGTTAGGCTCGTTTTTTGTGCCTTTCTGCCCCTATTAGACTAATTTTTCCTGTTTTTCTGCCCTTTTGCCCTCTGTTAGACTCGCTTTTTTGTGCCCTTCTGCCCCTGTTAGGCTCTTTTTTTGTGCCTTTCTGCCCCTATTAGACTCGTTTTTTCCCTTGTTTTTCTGCCCTTCTGCCCTCTGTTAGACCCGTTTTTTGTGCCCTTCTGACCCTGTTAGACTCATTTTTTGTGCCTTTCTGCCCATATTAGACTCGTTTTTTCCCGTTTTTCTGCCCTTCTGTCCTCTGTTAGACTCGCTTTTTTGTGCATTTCTGCCGCTGTTAGACCCATTTTTTGTGCCCTTCTGCCCCTGTTAGGCTCGTTTTTTGTGTCTTTCTGCCCCTATTAGACTAGTTTTTTCCAGTTTTTCTGCCCTTTTGCCCTCTGTTAGACTCGCTTTTTTGTGTATTTCTGCCCCTGTTAGACCCGTTTTTTGTGCCCTTCTGCCCCTGTTAGGCTCGTTTTTTGTGCCTTTCAGCCCCTATTAGACTCGTTTTTTCCAGTTTTTCTGCCCTTTTGCCCTCTGTTAGACTCGCTTTTTTGTGCCCTTCTGCCCCTGCTAGGCTAGTTTTTTGTCCCTTTCTGCCCCTATTAGACTCGTTTTTTACCGTTTTTCTGCCCTTCTGCCCTCTGTTAGACTCGTTTTTTTGTGCCTTTCTGCGCCCTGTTAGACCCGTTTTTTGTGCCCTTCTGACCCTGGTAGACTCATTTTCTGTGCCTTTCTGCCCCTATTAGACACGTTTTTCCCCGTTTTTTCTGCCCTTCTGCCCTCTGTTAGACTCGCTTTTTTGTGCATTTCTGCCCATGTTAGACCTGTTTTTTGTGCCCTTCTGCCCCTGTAAGGCTTGTTTTTTGTGCTTTTATGCCCCTATTAGACTCGTTTTTTCCCGTTTTTCTGCCCTTTTGCCCTCTGTTACACTCGCTTTTTGTGCCTTTCTGCCCCTGTTAGGCTTGTTTTTTGTGCCTTTCTGCCCCTATTAGACTTGTTTTTTGTGCCCTTCTGCCCCTGTAAGGCTTGTTTTTTGTGCTTTCCTGCCCCTATTAGACTTGTTTTTTCCCGTTTTTCTGCCCTTTTGCCCTCTGTTACACTCGCTTTTTGTGCCTTTCTGCCCCTGTTAGGCTCGTTTTTTGTGCCTTTCTGCCCCTATTAGACTTGTTTTTTGTGCCTTTCTGCCCCTGTTAGGCTTGTTTTTTTCCCCTTGCAATCCCAGAATCACCCAGCGCAACCCCAGCATCACTCAGCGCAACCCCAGCATCACTCAGCGCAACCCCAGCATCACTCAGCGCAACCCCTGCATCACTCAGCGCAACCCCAGCATCACTCAGCGCAACTCCTGCATCACTCAGCGCAACCCCTGCATCACTCAGCTCAACCCCAGCATCACTCAGCGCAACCCCAGCATCATTCAGCGCAACCCCTGCATCACTCAGCTCAACCCCTGCATCACTCAGCACAACCCCTACATCACTCAGCGCAACCCCTGCATCACTCAGCGCAACCCCTGCATCACTCAGCGCAACCCCAGCATCACTCAGCGCAACCCCAGCATCACTCGGCGCAACCCAAGCATCAATCAGCACGACCACATTATCAATCAGCACCACCACATTATCACTCAGCACCACCACAGCACCACTCAGCAAAACCACAGCACCACTCAGCATCACCACATCATCACTCAGCGCTACCCAAGCATCACTCAGCACAATCACATTATCAATCAGCACCACCACATTATCAATCATCACCACCACAGCACCACTCAGCACCACCACAGCACCACTCTGTACCGCCACAGCACCACTCCGCACCACCACAGCATCTCTCATCACCACCACAGCGCCACTCAGCACCACCACATTATCACTCTGAAACACCACAGCACCACTCAGCACAAGCCCAGCACCACTCAACACCACCCAGAGCCACCACAACACCACCACTGCATCACTCATAACCACCACAGCTTCACTCTAAACCACCACAGCACCACTCAGCACCACCACAGCACCACTCAAATCCACCACAGCACCAGTCAGCACCACCACAGTATCACTCAGGACCACCACAGCACCACGCACAACCACCAGAAATTCAATCAACACCACCCAGTACCACCACAGCACCATTCACCACCACCACAATATCACTTCGAACCACCACAGTATCACTCAGCACCACCACAGCATCAGTCAGCACCACCACAGCACAACTCAGAACCACCACAAAACTACTCAGCACCACCACAGCAACACTCAGCACTCCACCCTCCGACTCCACCCTACAAATCCACCCTTCAACACCAACTACACCCTCCACTCTCCAAATCCACCATCAAACAGACTCAAAAAACAAAACCACAATCAAACTCCACCCTCCAAATACAAGTCCACCAAGTTATTTGCAAAAGTTTTACCAATTACCATTATACATTGCAATAACTTTTATTAAAAAATTAATTCATACATTTCATTAGAAGACATTGTTATTTGTGATATCAATACATATAAGTCACATACAAACAACACATTGTATTACAATTGCAAAAGGTGTCACATTTAAAAAATTAAAACTATTGGCATTATAAAATACAAAACTATTAATTCCTATATTTTCACTATTAAAAAACATAAATAAAAATAAATATCATTTACAATACCAAAACATCAAACTTTCCTAATGCGAGACCTATTGCCTTGCAAATGCTTGTTTATTATACAGTTCCAGTCAACGCACAAAAATATACAGCCCGTCCTTGCCATTTGTATGTTATACGAATGAGCAACCAATCTACTACTAAAAAAACTTTAACAAAAGAAGAGGTTTTCACTTCTTTCGAAATCACAGGAGGACAATTTGTGTCTGAACCTGCAACAGAATTTGTTCTAAAACTGGTAAAAATCCAGAGAAAGATGGGTGTCTCAAGCAGCAGGGACTGTTTGCCCCCGAACACGTCTCCAAGGATCTGCATTTATTTGTCAACCATTCTGCGGGCCAAGATGCGTGTTATGTTAAATTAATTTGTAAATAGCGTTTACCCCAGAGGTTTCTTGGTGCTAAATGCAAAGCTGTAGAGAAATGCAGGCCAAAGAAAACGAGACGGACAGAAATATATAGAATGAAAAAGCATGGCTACCGTGGAGCTAAATAAGTACATGTCAGCTGACATCAAGTGTCCAAGCTGACACTGCACTGTTGTCATCCACTATAGACAGGGCCAGTGCAGACTATCATCCTTCACAGCAAATGCACTGAAGGGGTAAAGTCACCAGTGTCTGTGCTTATTAATAACCTCTGACAGACAGTACAGCAAAATACACACACAAAAGATGCTGTGCTAGTCATGACTGAATAGTTCGTTTACTGGCGTGTAATATGAAGGTTATCTTCAAATCGAGTATGTTTAAATAATTCTGGTCCAGAACCCACTGTATCCCAAACAGCGAGTGGAGAAGTGTGGCTCAATGGTTAGAGCGGCAGACCCTGATGCAGAGGTCTAGCCCGGGAACAGGGTTCAATTCCCCGCCTCAGCGGGTCTTGGGCTCAAAATTCCACAGACCTGATAATTCTCGCCTCTGTGCCTATTCCAATCATGGAGTCCCACTCTGCAACTCTGGGCAATAGCTTGCTTAATCTCCACAACAGCCCCCACAACGCTAAGGATGCCTGGCCTCCACCTTGGGGGTGCCCAGGAGTGGACGCCTCACAGGGAAAGCCAGGATGGGTTCCACAGCGGTATTCGTACAAGCGCCTTGAGACCCTTGCGGGTGAGTAGTGCGCTATACAAGTATCAATTTTACAATTTACAGTGGGTCAGATGTTTTCAATTGCTATTAGTAAGACCTGCCGTCCAAGCAGAGTATAATTTGTAAAACAAATATAAGTTCTGGGGCCCAAAGATTTATCAGGAGCCAGCTGTTGGTGCTGCTGAATGCCAGGATTCCTAAAAACACTTCATACATCTTTTTCCCACCACCTTAGCTTCCCTGTCTCTTTATCTTACTCTTCTTCTCCCTTTGTCACTGCTTTCCTATCTTTCTCTTCCTCCTCCTCCTGTCTCCATTTAATTCCCTTCACTCTCTTGTGGGTGACAGCCTGATGATGAAACATAAGAGTGCTGTTGACCACCACCTGACACCAACTGCATAATTTAAGAAAGGCATCCATTTGTCACTAAGATTACTATTATTATTATTATTATTATTTTTAGCGGATTTGTACAGCGTGTAGCTGCCCCAGCAACGGGGCGTTCCAGCGCTACCCAAAACACCTGTAAGTAGTGACAGCCTGGAAACAGGAGAGAAAGTTATGCTGGGAAAAGCCAGGTTTTTATGGCTTTCCGTTAAGCAAGGTGATCTTGGAGCCCTCTAATAGCAGTCGGAAGGGAATTCCAGAGTTTGGCCGCCAAAACTTTAAAAGAACAATCACCAGCTCTTGCTCTTAAAACTCTGGGGGTGCATGCCAGCCCTTGGTCAGCTTACCGCAGGAGATGGCTCAGGACGTACGGTGTTAGCAAGTCTGCTAGGACTGGAGGATCTTGTTGAGTCAAGATTTTGTAAGCAACGCATAGTGTCTTGAACTGGATTCTTTTTTCTACCGGTAGACAGTGTAGTTTAGGTAGAAGCTTAGGCACTCAACATGATTTGATTTCGGAAGCACCAGTAGAGTACGGGCTGCTGCGTTTTGTATTCTCTGAAGGTGCTGAATAAAGGATTTGTAGGCACCTAAATATAGGGAATTGCCATAATCCAGTCTAGATAAAATTGTAGCCTGTAAAATAGTCTGTCGGACTTTGGGCTCGAAAATCCAAGTAGAGGTTTTAACCCTCTCAGGAGCCCGAAGCAGGCCCTTGCGACTAATTTGGAATGAGCGTCAAAAGAGACCTCTATCGAACCAAAAGCCCAGGTTCTTGACTGTCTCCTTCAGCAGAGGTACTGGTATTAATTGGTCTGGGCACCATTGCTCTAACCGCATATCCTGAACAGCAGAATTTCCGACTTACTGCAATTTAGCTGCAAGCAGTTTGTTCTCAGCCAACTAGCGATCACCAGCATATCCTCCATACATTTGATGAGAGTATTTTTACATTTCTTAGAAAAGGCGATGACTAATTGGGTGTCCTCGGCATAGGAAACCCACAACAACCCTCTGCTTTTTGCCACCCTGGCCAAGGGTTGTACATAGATGTTAATGAGCACGGGGCTCAGTATCGATCCTTGCGGAACCCCATGTCAGACTGCCAACTCCTGGGAGTTGTAGGGTGGCACTATGACCTGGAAAGTTCTGCCCTCTAAGAAAGAGGGAAACCAAGCCAAGGCTGAACCCCAATCCCTATCTCCTGTAACCCGCCCAGTAATATTTCATGCGAGACAGTGTCGAAAGTGGCACTTAAATCCAAAACAATTAAGGCCGATGGTATACGCACTGAGGTCAGAGATAGATTAATCAAACCCCTGGCCACTGGTAAAATGAGGTTGCGAAATTGGCAGAATTGAGCTGGTCTCAGGAATCAGCTGGAGAGCCTGATTTGATTTTCAAGCAGAGAGACTCCGTCTCAATAAGGGAGAATTGGGGAAAGGAACACAGTGTTTATACGTAATGGGTTTCCTGTCCTTGTGCCCTTCCCTCTGGTCAATATTAGTAGTGACCGATGGAAAACTTTTATGAATTTTATCCACCTTATGTACAAAATATCTGGCCAATTCATCGCACTGATTATTAGAGGTGATAGGCGAGTCAGCTTTCAAGTTTTCACATTTCATAACTTTAAGAAGGGAAAAGATCGTTTTGGGGGAATTGTTACTCTCCGAAATTTTACCAGCGATATACTCCACTCTGGCTCTCCGGGCCAGCTTATGGTATGCTTTATTGGATTTGCGGCATTTCTTTTTTGCTTCTATATCATACGCGCACCTCCAGACCCGCTCAAGTTGCTTCAATTTTTTCTTTGTGTTAATGAGGGATTCGTTGAACCAGGGGTTCGACTGTCCTCTATTTTGTTTAAAGCTAAATTTAGCAGTAATACAGCTGTCCAGAGCTTGAGTCAGCCAATCCCGGAAGGGTGTATTAGCTAACTCTATATTTGATGACAGTCCTGGAGTGTGGTTTGACAATAAATCAGAGAATTTATTAACCTCTAATTTATGCCAAGGTCATTTGGACACCAATAGTGGACGGTTCGGCGCTGGCTTGCCTTGCCAGTAAAGAAGCCCTAATGATGACGTGATCTGTTTGGACACCCTGGATTTGTAAGAATCTTACCATGGGATTGTTCTAATAGGTTTATGTTTGATGGTCCATCATTATTCTCTTGAAGTCAAGTGCAAGGATGTCCGAACATTATGCTCTTCTTAAAAGATCAGGATCAAATGCCATAAAGTGACTATGCACAATAGCTTGTACAAAGAGAGTGTGTCCATATGTTACAATAAGGTGTAAAATAATAAAGAAGCAATTTCTTTAACAATTACTGGAAGCAAATTACCAAGAAATGTCTTAATAACATATGTTTTGTGACAAGTCATGAGGCTTTGACAAAATCAGAAGCTCAAATACGAAAGGATCAGCATTAACGGAAACGCACCACAACTGTCTTTTAAGATCTAATCTAGTGGCTAAAGGGAAACAAAATATGTCCTTTCACTAAAAAAGCACTGAATAATATCTCCACTGCCACTTACGTCAAAAGGTGACCCCACTGACAATAACATAAAACAACCACTTTATTGAATAAGAGTGCATTTGCAGTAGTAAACCCTGAAAAAACACTTTTGTAAAATCCACTGCGTTCTTTATATCTGGATTTTGTTGTCCAGCTGGTTGGGATCCAAGTGTTTTGCTAATAGTTAATTGATGTTGAATCTTTGTGGAAACTCTAGCTTTGTAAGAACCTAAAATCGTTTTTAGAGTAATTAAAGATTTCGATTTAAAATTATTACACTTTACCCAGTTTGTTTTCCTCTCCCACAATCCTCTCTGCACACTGAACACATTCATAAAAGAGGGGACACAGGATAAAAATAGGACTAAGGCCCCTTCTATTCGATGAAAAAGCTTACACAGCTTTTCAACACAGAAACGGTGGCCTCAGCAGAACCGATTTGGTGCCTCAGACAGAGCCTGAATTACATCTGATTCACTGGGCCCTTTGAATTCCTGCCCCTGCCACTCAATAACACAAAACCTTCCCGGGCGCTGACACCCCTTTTGTCTCTACTGCAAAAAAAAACAAGGGAGGAAAGTAAACATCTGGGAAAGGGTATAACTTCTATTAAAGCCTCTGTCATTGGCCATTGTCAAAGGAGTTTCCAGTAGAAAGTATTTGTTAATCTCCATTCTGAGCCCGAGTAGGAGGAGCTAATGCCTGACCGCAGCGGCTTCTGAAGGCGGTTCCATTAAAGGCAGCGCAGCAGTAAATGACATTTTCATTCGCCGCGTTACTGTTTATGATTCTCAGCCGCATTAAAGCTCAGGATCAAATGCCAGTTGTATGACAGTGACAGACCGTTTGTGTAATGTATTTAATTTCTATAACACATTTTCCAAAACGGTTAACAGGGGTAAGCATGTGAAGAAATATTACAGATTAAATCTTATGAAAAACAGGTATCTTGGACTTGAGCAGGCACAGGATTTCTGTGACAAATTGTTCCTACAATTCATGGTTCCATGAAAGAGAGCCAATGAGGGTGTATGTCACAATATCACAACATGTAGTACTGTCCTGCAAAAATATTACATATTGACTACCATTCTATTGCAAAGGTAAGTTTATATAAGTATGGATTTAATATTCTTAACTCTGTATCTACTTATCTTGAAGATATATATATATTGCCAAGTTATGATGATGGAAAGTTAAGAATAGTAATTATATACTTACTTCTATATTCTCACCTTCACAACAAAGTGGTTATCAATTGTCTGGACACTTAATTTTGGCAGGTCAGCCTTAAAAGCTCAATAATGTTGAAGAACACTGGCCGGGAGCAGAATAGTTGGACGGTGACAAGTCTGAGAAAGCTGTAGTGGGGGTAAGCTGTTTAACCTATAATCTCAACGCTTTCCCAAAATGGAATTAGATTCTACACAACTAATATTTAACTTTTTAGGACTGCCTGGTTGAATCCATAAAAGGAGTAAGTAAGGTACCCTTCCTGTCATATATTCATGTGGTGAATACGTTTTTGACTACTAGCGCTGAGGAATTTAACAGGTTTTGCCTTGTCACAGAAATTTGCCCGGAAAATACTTACTTTGCAATGTGAAGAGCAGTGTGGTATGTTTCTCTTAATATGAGAAAGTGAAAAAGCATGCCACGACTTTCACCAGGTCTAGTATGACCAGATAACTGAGAGTGGCGCTTTGTGATTTTAGGTGCTATACTTACCTAAATCTTTAAAATTACATATCGCGGTGGTTCTACTGATTGGATTTTGTCATTTTGGTGTCAAATAATTTATTAAACTTTAGGTTTCTAAATTGGTATGGGATTTTCTTGTGTTGTGTTTTCACTTTATTACTGTTTGTGTGCTGCATACATACTTTACTCAATACCTCTAAGTTAAGCCTGACTGCGTTGTGCCAGTCAAACGGAGGGTTCAGCACAGGTTAATTTTATGACTTTTGTGGTTCACCCTGACAGAGGTTGTGGCTATTGCTTGAGAAGGGCAGCACTCCCCGACCCTAACCAACAACCTAATTTCTTCAAGACCCTCAAAGCCTCCACTATTTTGAGGGCATGTTTTAAGAACACAGTAGACCAAGGCTTTGTGTGGGCATGTACTCTCATCAATGAAGAACAAATGTGTCAGTACCTTGATTTGTCTCTTGATGTAGAGACTGCAAGTGAAGATCCAGTAATTATACATGTATTCCCTTAACATTTATGAAATGTAGTTCTCATTGAACTCGGAGAGTGATACATTAGTGTTTGAAGATAGGGCATTCAACACTGATCAACAAATTAACACAGCCCTTTGCAGCAATTGTAAAAGGCCCATTTGGGGTGACAAACTGCTGTCCTAGGGTAAATCAGGACAAGATGGATTGCCCTCCACTGTTTCTCTGTTCCCCTGGGCTTTTTGCCACGCCCGGGCTGGGACCCCAAGGCAGCCATGGCAATTCAGAGGACCGGCCCTGGGGGAGGGGGGCTGCTGCTGCTGTTACTGGGAGCCGATATTTCAGCACCGCTGCAAAACCAGCCCCCAGTAACAAAACCATCCCCGTTGCTGAAGAACCGGCCCCCACCCTTCCAGTCTCCCGGGAAAGCGCCCAATGCCCGCTACAGCAACTCTGGCAGTGCTTTTTGCCAGAGGAGTTCATATTTTTTCACAAAAAAGGGACAGTTTAGCACGCAAAAAAGAGCAATTAAGTAGCAAGCCAACAATTTTAATAAGTAGGCTAGACAATAAAAAATAATATTCGCAATGTTCTTGCGAGCAGATGATTTGGTTGTGTTCAAAGTTTCGAATGTATTAAACACGCTAGCTGGTTGGTAAAACAGTAAAATACAATGGCTTGCATATAACACCCAGATGTTTCACTTTGACTATAGTTAAATCAATATTGACTACTGACTAAAAGTGCTGTTCTAAGGGATTTCTTTAAGTCACTTTTGGCAAGAACGAACGAGTAATAAACAGACAATAAAAGAGACAGTATTTATGAAAAAAGTCTAATTTAGTATCAAATGCTAGACTTATGCATTAATAATATTAACTTCTAAGGGCAAAGCACTGCTTGCAACAACCTAGCTGCCATATATTCAGTACATTAACACATCTGTCTTAAAGAACAAGAATTCTGTTGAGTGACATCACTTTGTATGAATGCTAGATATAAGTAGTCTCCAGACTGTGAGCTATACTTTGAAATGGGCCCTTTCAGAGTACAACCAGAAGTAAGATGAATTTGAGACATGAACGAAGTTACTCTTAAATTGGTGTTTTAGGGCATCTTGTTTTGAAACTACAAAATAGGGCATGTGTATGCTTTTGTGCGCCCGTGGGTGTGTAGTCTGAATACCACTGAGAATGAAGAACAGAGGGCCTCATTTTGAGTTGGCAGACCTGTTACACTGTCAAAAATGTGGTGGGTATCCTGCCTGTGTATGGCTCTTGTAATAAGGTGGACGGGATAGCCGCTATGTTGTGATGGAATAACCTGTCTGCCAAATTCTTAATCAGGCCATACCTACCACCTACCTGGAAGGCTCCAAGAAGGCTGGAAGGCTGAATAGGTGAATTCCATTTTTGCAGGGAATCCCAGTGGATTCCACTTTTGGCCGGATTACGAGTCAGACCACAAGACTTGGGGTGGCGTGGCGGTCCAGCCTCCGCCGCACTGGCTGTCTGACCGCCCGATTAGGACTTGGGCGGTCGGACGGCCTGGGACTGCCGCCAGGGAACTGCCGTTACCCGGAGGTGGTGTGGAAGTCCCGAGGCAGCAATATGCTTGGCAGGACCGCAAGGCATATGAGTTTCCTCTCCACTGACAACCCTGGCGGAGAGGAAACAATGGGGGCCCCATAGTGCCCCCTGTCCCTCCATTGCATGTGCATGCACGCAGGGGGGCATACCATGTGCCCCCTGTGTGCATGCACATAGGTTTCCGCACGGCATGGGATTTCGAGTCCATGTTGTGCAGAAACCTTGTTGTGGGAACCCATTGCTGTGACTTTTTCAAAAGCCCAGCAGTCTTTGAAAGAGGCACCATCGCGGGACAGCCACGCCGCCCGCCAGACTACTTTAAAGTCGTAATCTGGCAGGTAGCGACCTTCGGTGGAGTGGTGGCGCAGAAGTTTGCACCGCTGCGCAACCGCTCTGCCAAAAGTAGTGATCAGGCCCTTTGAGTCATACACACCTTTGATACAATCATCACTAACACGCAAGTCTTTCATTTATGCTTCTTTAAGTCTTAAGCTGTAGTGCAGTAGACATATTATTTGTCCAGAAAAAAGGTACAAAAAGGCTCAGCTGTTGAATTGAAGTTGCCTCTTCCCTTGCAGAGGTTGCAGGAGTTCAGGCTCAGCAAGCACATTTGGAGAAATGTTCTCAAGGCAGTTGTGAATTATAGGGCTGATCCATCGATCAGAGTATTTTTCTTAAAGTGAGTGACATACAAACCTGCATAAATTCCATACTAGCAACATATCATGTCACCCAGAGATCAAGGCCTGGGAACCATCATTCTACATCCATATTGTGTTGGCAGACTTCCAAGGCTGCCCACATCAATAAAAATTATAATAAATTATTAAACACAAACAAGAAAGACATGTAACAGATATGAATTGCACTGAAAATCTAGGACTGCCCTATAGAAAAACTGGTCATTTACACATTTACACAGAATACCCAGTAAACTGGCAGGAATCTCTTCATTCAAAACATATTAAACCATGGCTAAAATCTGTGGGACAATAAGAATGGAATAAAAAGAGATAGGAAGAACATACAAGTAACACATCGAACAAGATGGGAAGTGTTGGTGGAAGCGTGAACGTGGCATGTTTAAAAAGAGTTCCTGCGAAAGCGGCATACAGGAGTCCAAGGTTAGACAACCTAACATAAATATTGCCTTGTAATGAATGTAGTGGAAAAAAATAAAATCCTACACAAAACAAATAGAAGATAGGAAAATGTTATAGGTCATTGAACAGAACGTAGAGTTCAATGGCCATAACCTGGGAATTAGGGAAAAACAGCAATATGGCAAGAAACGTGAATCAGAGTGATATGATGACATCAGATGCTATAGAAAGGTGAACTGAATTACAGGACAGAGTTCTCTTTTCAATTTCACACCTTATCTTGAGAACCAAATGATATGTCCAAACTCAGAGCAGAATAAAAAGGAAACAATTGAGCGTCATACACAAAATGCGCAGAGCCTCCGCAAAAAAACGATGGATTTGGGCCCAGATCTTCGGACTGGGGTGAATGTGTGACATTGATCCACATTCTGTCCATCACCTTTTTTGTTTGCAAGGGACTGTATCTAGCAGCGCAGGGTTTTGAAGTTTCATATGCATGGGGGACATTAGAACTTCAAGGGCAGAAGTGCACTGTGACAGCAGTGAGGAAAGGGCAACCAGCGACAAAGCATCTTACTGTATTTTATTGTAAATCCGTTTATATAGCGCTTACTTCCCCTGACGAGGCGTGGAAGCGCTTTTTTGACGAGAAGCTTGATAATCCGGAACCCAAAAGGGATTAGTGGTGAATTAATATAGTGAAATATGAAATTTCTTTATTGTATTAGGTGCTGTAACACATTTAAAGCAACACGATTGGAAGTTTGATAGTAGCGCAGGGGTCTAGCGAGCTCTGCCTTACTAATGTCCACTTCTACTTACAACTTACATGTATTCAAATATCTGCATCGCAACTAAGGCACGTAACAATGTTCACAATCACAATGTGCAACTCCAATAAGGACAGGGAGAGGCCCCGCATTGGCTACGTTAACTAGATGAAACAGCGGCACATCCTTGTTTGCTTTAAGTAAGAAAACCACTTACTTCTCCCACAAAGTTAATACGTGACCTGTTAGTTAGTTACTCATTGGATGGCTAAGTCAGTGAAGGGTCTTCAAAAGTCATTGTTCCAAAGACAGATTTCAAGGAATCCTCAACCGCTTCCTCTGTGTCTTTGCTCCTCCCTGTGGCCCCGTTGCGCCACCATGGTTCCCTCCTCAGAGAGGCCTCTCATTCTGCTCACATTTGGAAAACCTCCTTTTCTGGTTCGCCAGAAGGCTACTGTCCACAAAGTAGGATCCTTGCGTTTGCAGCTCCCTGGCCACCGGTACATTACTTCCGGTCGATACAGCAACCCTCTTCAATTATGGGCCTTGAGTTATGAGCTGTTCCTGGATCCGTGGCACGCGCCAGCGGCTCCACATCCGGCCTGACTGAAAATTCGCTGACCTTTGCGAAGCCTCTCCAATCCTCCTGTTTTATGTTGCAGGCTGCATCTCGGAGATTCCAAGCATTTTTATAGCATTGCTTTTATCTGTGCCTGAAAAGGCTTAAGATCTTGTTCTCTTTTTTTATACCCTCATACTGGCTTTTAATAGAAACTAACACGAATGGAAACAGCCATGTTTCCAAGGAAAAAAATCCAAATAAGGCTGTATTTACTGGTAAAGCTACTGTGCTATTTTCAATGCGATTTATTTCCAACAAAGAGAGGAGCTCAGAGGCCGAGCTGGAACCTCATTTTAGGGAGTGTACATGTCTTTGGCCCACGCCACGAACTGTGCCTTCCTCCAGGCACGGCTTGCTCCAGCGTCTGTGTAATGTTAAGGTTATCTGCACAAGTCAAAAAGATTAGGAAAATCATGCATCAGGAGTACCGGAATCCACGTGTGCAGCCAGTAGCGGCTGCTCGGGATCGAGAGAGAGAGGGGGAATAATGGGGGGTCAGAGGGTAGGAGGATAAAAATAAGGACAGAAATAAATATATATTTATATATATGTGAAATTTCCCTATGAACATTGCTTTTTGCATACTCACCTTGCAACTTTTGATATTTAAAGACATTACGTTTATCAAGACGAAATGGTTGCCAATAACGATGTGCTGGGTATGTTTTCCATGTCAATGGACAAGTATTGTATTTAAATAGCGTAATTACAAGGGGATGATTTAAGATTGAGAAAGGCATGGAGATTGCTGAAACGCATCTCTTAAATCATTTTACGACATGCACTAAAGTAATAGAAGGACCCACTTCGGCATGCTGGTCTCTTTTGATGTGAAGGAGTAGGGATAGATGTTTGTGTCTGCAATAAATCTGCACTGAAATAGAGGCCACGGCTCCTGTGTGATTCCTTTTGATCTACCTGGGAAGGATTGCGCCGGACTGCACGTGTGAGAATTTGGGGGTGGCTACCCCAGCCGTGAGCCCACCGAACCAGAGGCTTGGGAACAGCTACAAACTCTGTGCTTATATATATATAAAACCTTTACGTAACTGCCTTGCAGTAACCGCATTCCTCCTCTCTCAATCCTCAACTCCAGGCCTGGTGCACACTCAGCATGAGAACAGCGCCAGGATTGGTCTGTGTGACCTGGTTTGCCGCTCAGACAGCGCCTAGGAGCCTGAGGATTTTCTCCACCCAGCTGTACAACACAGCCGGGTGAAGAAATGCTAAGTGCGCATGACAGTTTGGCTGGCCGAAAAGGCCAGCAAAACTGTCATGTGTTCTTAGTAGTGCCCATCACTCCTCCTCCCCACTGTTGCACATAGAGTGCTTGGCCCCTTCCCCACCCTTGTTGGCAGCCTGCAGGTAAGAAAAAAAATAAAAGGATAATAAAATTGGTTAATTATTTTATTTTTCATCTGTTTAAATCTGCTGCCACCTAGTGGCGTGACGCTCATCCACCATAACAGAGGAGCAGCCCCTGGTGCATGCATCAGTGATACCTATGCTGGCTGAAATATGATTATATTCTCTCACAGCACATAAATCAAGATCGGAACTGGAAAACAATCAAATGGCAATAACATAGAAATAGGTTAAACAAATAAATCCTTTACTATTCACTTTTCATTGAAAGTGCAGCACAGAGCGCATAGTCCAACCTATGTGTATGATGACACAAACATTTCCTACGGTTTTCCTTCATTTCTGGCCATTATTCGAAAGCCTTTCCAGAATCTCCCACATCTTTATAGCACTTTGGCTGGTCATTCAACAGCCACGCAGAGCCTCTGGCCTTCTTACAGAGCATTTGCCCTTTTTTACACAGCCATACTTAGCACAAGACTATTTTACAGAGTCTTCGTCTGTCTTGCACAGTCCCGCAGAGCGTATTATCTTTTTACAGAGACTCAGCATTTATTACACAGCCATATAGGGCCTGTGGTCTCTTTATACAGCCTGACCTTATTACACAGCCATACAGAGCTTGCTTCTCCTATACAGGGTATCGATATTTAGGTCTCTTCAGTTCAGAACCTTTGTCTTCTTTATGAAGCTTTGACCTTTATTAACAGCGGGGCAGAGCCTTCGGCCTATTTACAGAGCACTTTCATTCCAGATCCATACAGAGCATATGGTCCCTTAACAGAGGCTTGGACTTTATCACACAGCCATACTGAGTTGCCATCATCTATACAGAGCCCCAGATATTTAGGCCACTGCCGTACAGAACTTCTGGCCACTTTTTAGAGCCTCTTTCCTTTAGGCTTCAGAGGTACAGAAACATTAACTTTTTTTTTTAGGGCCTTTAGCCCACTGCCCTACAGAACCACTGACCTTTATTCCACAGCTATACAGAACTAACCTATTCGCAAAGCATTTCAACATTAGGCCACATGTTTTACAGAATCCCGACCTCTTAGACTAACAGCTTTACAGAGCCTATGACACTTACTTCCACTGTATAGCGCCTCGCCCTCTTCATAGAGCATTTGACAGAGCCATACAGCTACTCTCTTTGCTTTACAGATCAAGGAACATTTCAGTCAAAGCCACACAGAGCTTCTAACCACTGGACCAGGCAGCCAGATCCCAACTGGCATTCCAGAGCCCCAGGTCCCAATTCACATTTTCGGAAACCCTAGATTCCAAATCCAAAGATCTCAATGTACCTTCCAGACCACAATATCGCAGTAAGAAATCCGAAGTATTAGAACCCAATTTGTGAAATGTAGAATTTACTTTAGGTTTTGGTCACAGTGGAAAATAATATTATTTTACCTTATAGAATATGATATCGGCCAGAAACCCTCAAAACTCAAAATAATGCACTCAAAAAGAGACACGGTGAATGCTTTAATAAACACATCACTTAATTCACATTGTTTTCTTCTGCGGTGCACATACGCTATCCGCCCAAAAATATCTAAATAGAACTACAGTAATAGTTAAGACATAAGCTAAAACAATCTTACATATAAACATGCAGAAAATGTTCAATATTTAATACCTGGCAAAGTGCCTGAAGGAATCCAAACTTTTCTGAAGGCCTACATTATTTATAAAGCTAAGAGAAACAAAATATGTCAGAATATGTTTTAAATTCTCTTTTTGATACCAAAAGCAGATCATTCTGACTGTGCAATGATTTATTTCACTTTCAAAGGGGGCAAGGTTATGGGTAAATAGGGCGAACTAGAATCCTCTCCGGAATCAGAAAGTTTTCTATAAAAAAAGACTTGTAAGAGTTATCAGGGCTATTTTTGATAGCAGGCAGAACAAGAATGCAACTCAACATTGGTAGGGCGTAAATAAATAACCAAACTAAACAGGCACAGAACTGAATAATATCTGTTCAACAATATAAAATTAAAAATAAAACTGTTTATCACTAGGGCAATAACAAGTACAAACACTACACATGTCTTATAAACATTTTTACACATTTACAAATTCTACAGAGTGACAGCAGGCCGATCTAAAAAAGAATAGAGTTCAGGCAAGATTTTAAAATAGTCACCAATTGATTTGGACCCGATAGTACCTTGTCCATCTGGCCACAATGGGTTCAGTCAACTCCTCCACTCCAATTGGACAAAAGAAGATGAAAAGAGTGGGAGAACCATCTGATGGAGTCTCTTTAATGATACACAGAAGCCAGACACCCGCTTAAAGATTTAATAGCTTACATTCGGACCTTTAAGCAGACCTACTGTCACAAAATCTTTGCGGCTGGTCGCCTACAGGCCATGATCCTTTCTTTGTCAGTAACATACATTTCCCTCACAGGATCTTCATTCACTGCATGTGGTGTTTGAACAATAATTTTTTTAGGGCTTTGTCATATCAGACCTTTTTTATTGGACGATGAGCAGAGTGGAACAGACTCTTGAGAGAAGTCACATTGGGGGCAACTGTCTCTTCAATACATGGAGGTGCTGTATTTCCACTCTGTGCCCCTATAATTTTTTTCCTCCTGTGTTTATGTGGCCACTGCCTCTGGTGTCTCCAGCGCATCTTCCTTGCACACATGCATAGAGCAGTGTATGACAGGAGCACTCTATGCTCTTTGTACTTTGACTATTCAAGGGGCACTAGTGTTCTCCAGTCTTGGTACTCCTAACCTGTATAATGTACATCCACTTCTGTGCCCAGTAGGGCTCCCTTTGCCACATACACATTTCTCTTCTCACAGGTTGTCTAAGCCTGCTGACATTCTATGCTTTTTTCGCTCACATTGATTTTTCCCTTCCATGATGATCATTGGTATTTCCATTTTTCTGTTCTCTTGGACTATTTCCACCACACCAGTGCCTCTTGGTATTCTGTGTTTAATGTAATAAGTTCTCTTCTTCAGTAATTGATCAAATCCCAATTCCTACAAGTATTTATAATCTAGAGAAATATTTTTCCTGAAAACCACACAAACACCGTAAAAAAAAACACAGGGTCAATGAATGAGGTCAACAGGCTGCAAAAAGTTTTTTTTTTCTGGCAACTAATGTAATGCTACAGGACTGGCCTTAAACCACAAGTGAAAGAAAAAATACCTGGTATACCTGCATGATGCATGCATGCATCTACGATAGGACATAAAAATAAAATGACAGTACGTCATTACTTGTAGCACAAAATCTAGGCTCTAGCAAGCCACCAGTATTCTTCCCCAGCCACAGGGCAGTGAATGAATTGGGATTTGTCCACTGAGTGGTGTGTCATGGTGTTGATATGGATAATCAATATGGTACCATATTGCGAGACTACCCAATGTATCTATCTATCACTCTCTCTCTTTAAGTAGGAAATTTAGTTCCTGGTTGCTGGTTGCATGGTGTGGAATCCTGCTCAAGCAGCAAGCACAGTTCCTGTCAGGGTGAAACACAAGCAAACCTCAAATTAACCTGTGCTTAACCCTCTTTTTTTTTTTTTTTTTTTTTAATATATTTTTATTGCAGGAATTAGTAAATCGTTACAATATCGACCAGCATTGTATCATAAGCGGTATCAACAGAATAAGACCCTCTGGCCCCCCCCCGTAAGTTCCGTACACAGCCATCCGGCCCACAACCCTGGGGTCGGGCGGCAAATTGCAATGGGGGATCAGCAGGATGCTTGAGCTGGTCCGGATGATTCACTGTCCGTCATCTGCTTTTCTAAACAAGCCTATAAACCCATGTGCTTAACCCTCTTGTAGGTCGGCACAAAAGTAGTCAGGCTAAATTAGAAATAATGTGTACATTATCTATGCAGCACACAATGATAAAGTGAAAACACAACACCAGAAGAATCCCACACCAATTTAGAAAAATAGAGTAAAATGTAATTAATTATTTGACACCAAATTGCCAAAAATCCAATTTCTAAAACAGGTGGTATGAAATCTAAAAGGCTTATTAAATTCAAGAGCAACTGGGATTAACTGATCACTGTAGACCTGCTCCAAGTCACAAGTTCAGGCCAACCGTGGGGCTGTCTATAGGACTGGGTTCAGTCCCCTGAAAAGCACTTTGTGGTCTAGGTGTTGAGATATAAAGTCCTTGCATCGAGCTTTTTAACATCCAATGGGGGTGCGCAGCTCACAAAGTCCAGTAGTCAAATGTTGATGAAAAAATTGTTTATTTATATTAAATTGTGTAAAAAATAATCAAACATAGACACTCCAGACAATGCGTTTCATTCCCATACTGGGAACTTCATCAGGGCTGAAAAAGTAACAAATAACACAAACATTACATTCAAATAACGAGACACAGGACTTAACTAAAGCACACAAATACGCTCATAGATAAACATAACAGTAGTATGTACACTCATTTTTGTAAAGGATCAAGACTCAAACAATCACAAAAGACTTAACAAATTGACTACATACAAAATACAAACTATACATGATATTAAAACACCCTCGAAATAGGATAGGACCTGGCGCAAGACACTTCAATAAAAATGAATGACAGCATGCATCTTAATCCACCCCATCATTGCAACACAGATTGTGTGTGGTTTGAAGGGCAAATATGATTAGTACAGATTGATAGACTGAAATGAGCCAGAACCAGTTTGGACAACAACTGGTTCTGGTCTACAGCAGAACAAGAGGGAGGTAATAGTGCATTTCTTACCAAATGAAAAAAAGTTTAAAAAACGGCTTGTATCTGCTGCCTCACATTGACAAGTTTTCGCATTCCGTAATCTTAAATTGGGTAGACTCTCCCAAGGTAAATGTGCGTCTTTAAATGTGCCTAGACGGTAAAATACAGGATTTAAAAACAAGGCAAGGCAAGATTGTATCCTCCTCTGTCCGTGTTTATTTGAGGGCTAGAGATATGCAGCGAAAAAGAAAGGAAAAACCTAAATGGAAAGTAAAGCCAATCTTACCATGCTGCATCAGCCAATCATTCCGCATTAAGGTCACATACTGGATAAAAGAGATGCTGTGTCCATAAAACCACATACTTAAATGCATTGAGCTGCGAGGGCCGGCATCGAGGAGTCGTTGATGAGGATCTGCAATGAGAGGTCCGGCGTTGAGATGCATTGCATCACGCAGTGGCATACAGAGTCGATGAGCCGTCGACGGGAGCTTGCGGTGTGAGGTCCTGCGATCTTTTTGAGAAAGCTGGTGGGGCTTGTGAAGACTTGCGCTGCAGTGCGTCAGTGCTAGGGCAGAGATGCTTCTCTCTCAGCTGGTGTTGGGCTGCATCGAAGAAGCCACTGGAGCTTCAAAGATGTGTCGGCATCAAGCAGGAACTGCGTCACCTGTGCCAATCTGGATGAAGAGCTGCATCATTATGCAGTGAGATGCGTGGAGTTGCATCAATGTCGAAGAAACCTGTTGTGTCCTTTCGGCTACAACAGGGGGCTACCTGACTGACTTTTGGAGAATCGTTGGAGACCTGAGTCCACACAAGCTGGTTAGAATAAGCAGGGTAGCTCACAGCAGCAGAAGAGTCCTGGTGCAGCAACAGCAGGCCTTGGACATAGAAGCAGTCCCCGGCCAGCAAACAATTCAGCAGGACACTCTTCACAACTGGGCAGAGTTCTTCCTGCCCACAGGTAAAGAACAGATCTCAATAGCTGGATCTGAGGGTCCACTATTTATTCTTGGTGCTAGCTTTGAAGTGGGAGTAGGTTCTAGCTTCTTCTACCTACAGAGGTTGTAACATGTTCTTCCTTCCTCCCTGCCCTGGCCCCAGTTTGTCTGAGGGCAAAATAGACTGGTGTGAAACCCTTTGTGAGTGTGCTGAGGCAGAGTCTTTGTGATGTGCAAGTGTGGTTGGTGACAGCCCCCCTCATTCTGATGAAAATGGCCCATCCTGCCAACATCTGCTCCCCTTTGAGTCCCTGTCTGAGCAAAATACACCAAGACCAATCACCAGCTACACCTAAACATGTAAGCCAGGATACAGGCTGCAGGCACCAAATGGTTAGTACAGGAAAATGGCAATCTTTTAAAAGTGGCATTTCAGAACAGTGACTTAAAATCCGACTTCATCATTAATGAGGGTTTAAAACACCAAACTCGACATTCTTACCTGCTCCCAATTGAAAGTTATCACTTATTAAATGTAATTAGGTAACTCATTCTTATTCTATGGAAGAAGGAGGCCTCACGGTAGTGAAAACAAATGTATGAGTTTTACCCTGCTAGGACATTTAAAACCTAAAAGTACAAGTACCACATATTTAAAAGCACTGCACTGCCCATGTAGGCTCAAATGGCAGGTCTGGGACATGTTTAAAGTGCTACTTAGGTGGGTGGCACAATAAGTGCTGCAGGTCCAGAAGTAGCATTTAATTTACAGGCCAAGGGTACATGCCCCTTACTAGGGACTTACAATTAAATTAATGTTCCAATTGGGTAGAAGCCAATACTTCCATATTTTAGGGAGAGAGTACAAGCACTTTAGTACTGATTAGCAGTGGTAAAGTGTGCAGAGTCATATGGCCAGTAAAAACGAAGTCAGCAAAAACAGGAAGGCTGAAGGCATAAAGTTGGGGAAAATCACGACAGGGATGCCAGGTCTGACACTCGCTCTCTCTCTCTAGATATATATATATATATATATATATATATACACACACACACAAACATGCACATAACAAATATAGTGGTCTGTAAATGTCACTAGCACTTTGAGGTGGCAATATAGGATCAATACAGGGCCTGTACTATATATTACGGTTTATGTAGTTTTTTTTATATCATGCATTTTATTTGGAGTAGTTGTATTGAAAACTGTTGTTGAAAAACAGAACTGCTTCTTGAAAAGTGTAAATAAAATACAGGACTATAAAGTGTGGCCACCTGTAGAAAACATACGAGAAAACCACATTATTATGTGGTTACATTGTTTAGAAAAAACACATTCTATCTGGGGAATAGAGATAAACAAAACGTATTGTTTACCTTTCATGAATAAAAAGCTGATTGAACAGTGGTCAACAGCAAAGCTGTGCAGAGTGGTGTAGGTCTGCCACTATGATGATGAAATCCACATTTCACAGCCACCTGTGAAATACTTACATACTTCACAGGGATACATGAATATTTTTCATATCAGTGAAAATTAAAAATGGCCTAATAACGTTATTTAGTGCAACTAAATATCAGGAGAGAGTATTGGTCTTTGCTTATGTAGCAAATCAGAGCAAACAGAGTTGTGGGTACTTAAAAGGACTAAAAAGGTATGAAAGGGTACATATTTAACAAAGGAGAGGATATACAAATTAAAGTGAATTACTGGTCAACAATTGGGATGGACCCAGTCAAGTAGGGCCCATGTTCAGTCGTGAGTCCTTCAATATGTGTCAGTTCACTTCAATTTGATTAATTCAGTTATGATAAATTAAGATTTACATGGGTGATGTTGATGGAATAATTCTTTTTTTTTCACTTCATTTCTGAATACTACTTATGAAGGGTTTGTTCTTACGGATAGTAGTATGGAGCCAACGGGGTGGACGTGGTCTCTGGGAACCATACAGATATGCATATATATGGGAGTAATTGAAATCATTTACTTTTGTGTTACTCTCAGAGTGCTGTTCTCCGATGACGTCAGAATGGCATCAGATGCTGAACAGCAGCCTCCTTTGTGGAGAACTCCTTGCCAACTCATCCTTGCTTACCACACCCTACAGAAAAGGCATACTTTTCACATAACCACAGGCTAGGGCTGTTATTGCTGAAGCCCAGCATGGCGGTTCACAAAGAGCTGAACTGTTATATGAACCGCTTTCTGAAAATAGAGACAAAGGGAGTGAAATAGCAGTCCCCTGCCAAGACCTATATAAAACACTGCGAGTAAACATCCGAGGAAGCAGAAGAAAGGCACAAGGAACATTTCATCAGACTAACCCAAGCACATTCACACTATGCGTCCACTAAAAATACATGGCAGCATTTAAAATTAGGTATATTAACAATTTTCTCGAACACTTGCTATCCACGCTACCACAATTTGGCACTAGACTATTGTTCGACTTCTGGCAAGGTTCCAGTATCTAAAATACTTTGGAGGCTCAGTGGGCAACATGGTCACTTCACATAATACACTATGTAAATATCACACCATAAGCATTCTTTAGTAACCTGTTTGCTGTCAGGACCGAGGGGGTGTAGAAGACTTTCAAGTCCTTGTTGGTGCATGAGAATTCGGGTACTGCTCTAGAACCCTTAGAAGATAATCGTCAAAAACATACTAAAGTATTTCTAAGAAAGCTAAGAGGATCCATCATGAGCTGCCTGTCACCCCCTGAACTTCGAGGGAGTAGGGATTGTACTAGCATTTAGTGCATCAAAAGAGCTACAGACAGGACTTCTTCCTGTCCATGTCACTTAAGACACGCCCTTTCCTGTCACAGTGTGAAGCGTGAAATGCTAATACAAATGAAATAGCGGGGAAGGAGTGGGCAGTATTGGCAGAATTACTTTTGGCTTATTCGGGGACAGGGAATTATTTTGGTACCATTACATCGTGTGCCATTACTATCACATCCTGCTCGGGGCTTGACCAGGGGGTCTTACCATGATTATTCAGGTGTTACTAACTTAAGAGGCATGCCAAAGCTGCCAACGCAACAATTACCTTAAATTCAGGAAGAATATGTGGTAGCATTCTTAATCTTAGCCGAGGACATTCGAAAGTCCATTCTAAAAATAGTTATCTTAAGTCATGAATCACAAAAGAAATGTGGGTGTAAACCTAGATTAAACTCACGTCTGTATGAGGATATATACTTCCCTAACTCATCACTTCGTTCCAATATTGTCTTTTCTAGAACCACCAGCAGGTTTCTAAATGAACGACATATGCCAATGTTAATTAGTGTATGCGATTCAATCACAGGTCCAGTGAAAGTCCAGGAAGTAGCAGGCTGTTCTTTTATACTGCATGTTCTTGTACAGTGAAGAATGTCATCCTAGCTGCCTCTGTAGTGTGCAGAAAAACAACAAAACGAGTGTCTAACTACAGAGCACGAAGTTTTTCAGATGCTTGCAGAAGGTCATGAGATCGACCTTGTCCCAGAGTGGAAAAGCACTGGCAAATCCAATATTGCTTGCCTACAAGAGCTATTGCCTTTGGCAATGTTTTGTAGCCATGTTGTACAGTAGCTGTGCATCATGGCTAAAACCATTTTTTTTAAAGCGCTATAATGCAGACACCCCTGATGCATTTTTTTTAAGTGTGCTGGCCGCGCCATGACATTTCTTTTTCTATTTGCAGCTGTGTGCACCCCCGAGGCAACAAGGAAAGAGGGAGAGCAGGACAGAAAGGCACAGGTAGCGGGAGAGGTCAGGCTAGAGATGAAGGGGGAGCACACAGACAACAGAGGGTGGGCGGGATGGGACAGGGCAAGCAGACGGGCAAGGGTGGGCTGGAGGGGCCAGCAGACAGACAATGGAGGATGGGTGGATGGGGCAAGCAGACAGACAATGGAGGGTGAGCAGGTGGGGCTTGGGGCATGCACATGGCCAACAGAGGATGGAAGACAGCTGAAAAACATGTGCATATATGTTATGTTACTTTATTTGGATATGTAGAGCTTGACTTATCATCCTATGGGTATCCAGGTGCACATGTAGACTGCTTAAACAAAAAGATCAATTGATCAATCATGCTATACTTGTATAGAGAGGCTTATCACCCGTGAGGGTATCCAGGCGCGGGCTGCGGGTTTCAGTCAATGAGCTAAGTCTTGAGGCCATTCCTGAAGACTGTTTGTCAGCGAGGGCGAAGTTTGGAGGGGGAGGGCATTCCAGGACTTGGCAGCGTGGTAGGAGAAGGAGCATCTAAAACAGACAGTAGTGTGTAAAAAAGAAACAGTGGAAGGACACAAGTCATATGTCCATGCTCATGGGGTGGGACAAACACACAAAGATGAAGGAAGACTATAGAAGCTGATAAATAAAAAGCAGGCAAGCAAGAGCGACAATTGAAGCCAACCAATGGTAAGCAATGAGAGGCCTCTAAGCCTCCTCTAAGGTAACAAAAGTTATGCAAGAGACATGTGCTGTTTTAGGCAACACTTAAAAAGAAAAGATATTGCACGAGGCACCTACTTACACTGAGAAGGCTTGATCCCCAACATGCGCTTTCAGTAAGGTGGTACGTTTTTGAAGGCAGTTTCGAAATATAATGAGTGTATTTTCAAATTAGAAAAGCTGAGTGTTAATTACATAGATTAGTAGGTAAATGAGCTACAGCACTGCCAAAGGAAAACCGTGTTTCCTTGCTTTTTCTTCAGGAATTTGATGCACACGATATTGTCCCACTTGAATGCCAATTTAGTGATCAATTCCTGCCACAAGCCGGAAGGCCCGAACATAAAAGTACGGGTATTTCATCCAGACAAGGCACTTAATACAACCAAAAACCATGTCCTACAAGAAACACTAAAATACGATAAACCTCCTATTCTTCAGCAATTATAAACATTTATCCTCTACTCAAGGGGCCTGATTCACAGAACTAACTTAAGACAAGATCCTAAACTTACTAACATTTTGGTATTCAGAGAGGGCACTTACTCATTTTGGTATTCACAGAAGGCACTTACTCATTTCGGTATTCACAGAAGTTAGGAGTCCTAACTTTAGGACTCTTAAATGCCTTCTGTGAATACCGAAAGTCTTAAAGTTAGGATTTTTCTCAGTTTAGGAGTAGTAAAGTTAGGAGTCATACCTTTAGGACTCCTAAATGCCTTCTATGAATACCGAAAGTCTTAAAGTTAGAATTTTTCTCCGTTTTGGAGACCTAAAGTTAGGAGTCCTAACTTTACTACTCCTAAACTGACAAAAATCCTAACTTTAAGACTTTCGGTATTCACAGAAGGCATTTCGGAGTCCTAAAGTTAGGACTCCTAACTTCTGTGAATACCGAAATGAGTAAGTGCCTTCTGTGAATACCAAAATGAGTAAGTGCCTTCTGTAAATACCAAAATGGTAGTAAGTTTAGGATTTGGTCTTAAGTTAGTTCTGTGAATCGGGCCCATGGACATCTAAAGACCAAAACCTAGTTGCCATTTCATGATTCGATGGATCTCTCTTTTTATTGAAGTTGGCGTACACTGAAAGACAACAGTAGCAAGAAAAACTAAAATATATTAGGCTTGATTTTCAGTTATGTCTACATCTATGCTTATCTACAAACATACCTCATTACTGAAAATACCATAAGAAATTAACTTCGGAAGTCTGGAGGCCAAATCCTCATGTAGAAGTATTTTGTACGTCAAGATTACTCCCTTTGACTCTTCCAGTTACCCTGACCGTAGCGATGGTGGTTTGGTCCTGCGCGCGCTAATGAGCATTAGCTGCAGGTGGTGAGGAATGCAGTTATTTGTTCCCTACAATGAGAACAGCCCTTCCAGATAATCTTCACTAAACCCAAGGACTTTAGGAATGCAGCCTATTCAGCGGGCCTTTAATTCAAACTAGAAAAAAATGCGACTTTTGGCCTGGTTTCCATTCAAAACTTTTTGTTGACAGTTCTTATGAGGAGAAAAAACGGAACAGCATAAATGAAAAGAAAACACAAACAGCATGCACAGGAACACAGCAATGTATGATAGGACATCATAGACTATTTGTATACTAATTATGCAAGGTCTTAGCTTAAAAAATTGATGAACTTGAGATCTGTCTTTTGAATCTCTACTTTGTTCACTTAGAACAAATGTGACTTTTAAAAGAATATAAGAAGGCAAGAACTCTTACAATGAATTCGCCTAGGCAGACCACATTGTACTTTTTATTTTGTATGTCGAAACATCTGTACCAGAAGTGCTAAAACTTATCAGTGATTATCCTGCAGCATCTGACTTTACACTCAATAAAACTTAACCCCAGAGGATGTCCCTGAACCTGTGTTAATTATTAAAAGCAGTACATTTAATGTTGGGTTAAAGTGCCACCCAGGTACCCAGACCAATCTCGGACTTCAATTTAAAAAACTGAAGGGGAAGGGGCAAAGAAAATACTGACGTAGCAATTCCAGA
Source organism: Lissotriton vulgaris (assembly GCF_964263255.1). Lineage (NCBI taxonomy): Eukaryota > Metazoa > Chordata > Amphibia > Caudata > Salamandridae > Lissotriton > Lissotriton vulgaris. The sequence goes on from NC_141691.1 coordinate 1,431,342,982, forward strand.
CATTAAAACCCTAACGCAAAAATGCTTTCTGCTGTTCATGACTCGGCGGGACAATTAGGAGTTTGGTAAAAAAAATGTCCCTAACTTATACATACATACAGTCAACTATATTCTTTCTTGGACAACAGTTATGTGTGTAAGATGCTGCGTTTTCTGTCTGTACTAGCTGTGGTAGAATACTGTATTGCAAAGCTCGTCAAATGTACAGAATTTGCATTTTTAAATGCTTGCCAGGCAGGATTGGGCTACGGGCACATTGGTTTATGAGCTACAGATAAGATCAGTAGGTAATATTACAATCTGTCTACAATGGGATGAATTCAAATGATTGTAGTTGCAAGGAGTATTGCAATCGTTACTCGTGTATTTAATCAACCTCTAGTGTCCCACTAAAAGGGTGACCCATTCAACCATTTACTGCTCCAGAACCCGGTTCAATTGTGTTACATATTCCACAATCAATGCAAGTAGGTGTTGGCTCAAGCGACAGTTCCAATGGAACATAGGTCATAGAAGCCCTTGACGGATGCTGTAAGTGACACACAAGGTACTAATAAAGCCTATTCTATTCCTTGCCTATTAATAACTGTAGTAAAAAACACAGCACGTGAATTATGATGTGGTGGGCGGATGGGAGGGGGGTGACAGATTATAGAGATTTACTGCTATCCTAAAATACAGAATACAATATTGGAGGAGGGCAGGGGCAGAACAGTTAAACCCTTCAATCTGCTCGACAGGCGTCTGATACAGGCCCTCAAAGTTGACCATAAGCTGCTATTTCCATAGTTCAAACACAGCATCGCAAAGACGAAAACTGAGTTCAGAAATAGCCTACGTATTTGAGCATGCATCGCTCAGTGTAGTGAGTGGGAGGCATATGCGCTTAGTCCGAATTGCGCCCAAGGGAATATGTTATATTAAAATAAGGTTCCAACTGACATAAAGACTCGGTAGATTATCTCCTCGTGCTTCAGACAGAGTGCAATTAAGGGCTAAAAAGGTAGACTAATGGCACCATTACAGCCAGCGGAACACCACTCGAGAGCTCAAGATACGAAGCCGCGTAGATAAGATGCTAGGATCATCTCAAGGCATGGAGTGAGGATATCGGTCAGGTTACACCGGGATCCCAAATTAGCACACTGAGTACCACAGAGTAAGAGCAAGGCAGAGATCGCAAGATGCACACATCCGCCAACGCAACCAAGAGTGGTTACTCAGCAAAGCATCCAACGAACATCGCGAAAAATGCATCATTGGTTGTGCGTCAAACCACCAGATATTACTGCGAAGATTCAAAACAAAATACAGCATCTTTTAGGGATTTCCTTTCATCCGATTGCTTTGTGTTTTGTAAATCCCTCTTTATTAATTTTTCTCAGGTTAGATTAGCATTGAGCCTGCTGCCTTAAGGTCTTTGTCGGGCAGCCAATAAATGTGTAGCCACTTATGAAGAGGAATCCAATAGCAAATTAGAAGCTCTTCTTTGATTGATCACCAGACTCGGCGCCATGGGGTCAAACAGAGGATTAGTATTGACACAGCTCTGAGCTCTCGGTGTGCCAGGGGGTGCTGCCAGCTGATGAACCAGGGATGGGTAGATGTACAGCAGCACAGTGCATCCTGGCGCCAGAACATCACTGAGTCAGGGACACATTATTCCGGGTGCTTTTTTTTTACTACAAAAGAAGCAAAAAGAGCTGTCCAAAACAAATGAGAAAAACAATCAAAAAAATCACCTACTGAGAAACAATTGTGCTAAAAGCTTTTTCGAGGACGCGTGTGGGTAAAACAATGTGCATCATCAAAGGTAACTTCGTGATTAGAAAAGCAAATATCACGGAACATGCGGTTTGAATGTAACTAAGAAGAACAGAAAAAATGCATTTTCAAAAATATAAAGCAACAAACACTTCATCACACTGCACCTCGTGCAAGCAAGGTAGGGCTCTCATTTGCCTTTCCTTGCAATTTGTCCAGTTCTCTTACCACACACTGCATGGCACTGCATTGCAACGAGATGTTTTAGTGTTGTGCACATGTGTTTGACTTCAGAGTATTGTTTATTACTGACGGAGTCCAATATTAAGAGATGTGAATTAGTTTATGTGCAATTTGTGTTAGCACGTGCCTTCTTTAGTTTGACACAGCACTGGCAACGCAATTTTCCTCAACCTGGATATCTAAAATTTGGATAGACAGGAGTGCAAAAACGCCTCATGGCTATTATGTTCTAGGATTCTCTTTTTTTATAGCTGTTAGGGTAATTGCCAGTTTCCCGACTCTACTCACCAATAGTAGTCTCATTAAAAAGATCACTAGAGGCGGGCATAAGCAAAACCAATGCACCCTCTTTGAAGATCTATCCTCTTCTTTTAGCTCCTTCGCTAATCAACAGTGTAGCAGATCTAGCCTACAACAGCTGGTTCAATAACTGCTCCCTGCAACAGCTAGTTAATGGTTCAATAACTGCTATTCCCATCCAAGCCCTCTACATAAGCAACTGCTTGTCAGAAAATATAGAAATACTGTCGGGCATGAATTCTTTGGCCTAAACAGGTTTACAAAAATATAATCCACTGGGTGTAGATATTCTATTATTAACTCCTATAGGGCGATACTTTTGTAAAAGATATTTAGGACAGAATATTTATGCGAGATGATATTCTGATACTCCAGTACCACATACATGCACCGTTATGCTGTGTCTAACGGTGGACAAACTGCGAAAGATATTGCACTCAAAGGACCCTATATATGAACACATTTTCCCATAGACACAGAATGGGTAAAACCCTTTGATACATCTGGCCCTTAGTGAGCAAATTCAGAGTCATTTCAATATAATGCCTTGTTCATACTCCATTTTGATTGTAAATTTCACATATTGTAGATCTTTAGGCCATGGCGAGTAAAATGTCAATTAAGAGATAATGACAAATTCCCCTGAAGCGTGTTTGCAGCAGGGGTTGTAAAAGTGATATATTCATGCATATACATCTACAGATTGTGTACTTAGAACCTCTCCAGATTTCTCGAGAGGTGAATCACTATCTTGCTGAAGACATTCCGCGTGCTTTTGGCTGGCAGCGGCTGTTTTGCCGTGCTGCTTCCACATCTTGACAAACATTTTATTTTGCTGTCACTTGCAGTGTAATTATTGGGATTACAGTGCGACAGACATCCTGACAGACTTGTGCCAATTTCATGTCAGAGCAGCATATGATAAGCACATCTGCATACCTGGCGCGAAGCTACGGGTTATGAAGCCGATTATTAACATGGCTGCCATGGCTATATTTAATGTCATCTCAAGCTGCCCTCCTGTGATACGCTCTACTGATAGCCTTGAGATATACCCTACTCTGCAGCAAAGACTTCTTTTTTAATTAAAATCCAGGAAGGAACAACATATATATGCACATCAACAAGGTATAGAGTGTCTCACTATATTAGACACTAGGGGGGGCCAAGATATTCTTGTCGTGGCTTGCACAGGTAAATGGTGTGGGGCAGTGAGGCGGAGCAGGGTGGGAGGTAGTGGAATCCGACATACGACTACATTCTGAAAACTAACTAAATAAATAAATAAAACCACCTACCTTGCCGCATCACTGTAGTACGCGATGCAGCGAGCGTAAAGTAAGTGGTTTTATTGATGCATTTGGTTAGTTTTCACATTGCCGGTGTACGTCTGATTCCACTAGCCCCCGCATTTACCTGTGCGAGCCACGGCTGTATGTGCCACTTTATTTATTGTTATGTTGTGTGCATAATGTAGCACATATTGCCCTTTGTATGTTCCAGTAGCGCTTTCTGTATCGGATTGGCACTTGAAATTCGCCCTCAGTGTCACACCACCACCACAAATTGATCTCTCTACATAGTTACTTGCAGGCAGAAGCTTCCAAACCACAGAGATTGAGGTCATCAAGTTGTTAATGAATGACTGGTTGTTTCACTGCTATAAACATCTTGCTTAAAGTATAAAGAACTGAACCAGCCAAGCAAAACATCTTGCTATGAGCCTGAATCTAGAGAACAGAAAACAAAAACAGAATGAGGAAATAAGGCTAGTTGAGCATCATTTTCCTCAGAAAACGCGCAGCAGCGGTGCTTTCCAAAAGAAAAATTACAACTGTTAATTGATGACACATCTAACCAGAAAGTGGATGGTCCATGGGCTTAAATCATTGTAAAGAAGTAATTCACTGGTGCGTCTCACATGCAATACTACCAAAATCTATACACATTGGCTGACCTCAAATCAGATATTCACTGCGCTACATAAGAACCAGTGAGGCCAAGGACTGACAAATGAATGTCTATGGCGTTGATGGGGCATAGTAATGCCAATATGTAGGGGGATGCTTCCACTGCCATACTTTATTGGTGCCTCCTGCCTTCAATCAGACACTTTTCACAACAGTGTAGATAATTTAAAAGGGCAGAATTCTGGCACCCACCTAAAATGACTAAATAAGTGAATCACGCCAGACAGCGCAGAAACAAAACTGAATCTAATGTGCTTTGAACTTCCATCCCAAAGACCTGGCCCTCACAAGGACAATTTTTCTTTGCGGCCGGTATTGGTATTTTCCAGTTCTTGCGGATTTGTGGCACAAGCATTGGAAAAGGCAACAGTAGTGAGTGGCCATCTTTGAACATTTTTATGTATTATTCCAAGATGACCTCCACACTGCGTCTAGACACAACATAGTGGTCATCTTGGAATTATCAAAATAACCTTCTAAGATGACCAACCACCACTAATGACTTTACTAAAACTTGTGATGCAATTCTACAAACATGAGCAACGTCAATGGTGGCCAGCAAATAGCTGGGGTGTCCAGAGGGGAGTCTGAGAGAGAGAAAGATGGTGGAAGGGAAAGAGGTGTGCAGAGGAGCGAAACGCTGAGAATCAGCAGTGTTTAATGTCGGCAGAGGAAAGGTGGATGAAGAGAGAGTGACACAAAGGCAGTGGGTGAACAAGAGGATGATTGTGGTGGTGAGGGAATAGAGAGAAAAGAGGAGAAATACAGAAGGCTGAAGGAGCACAACATGCAGACCCATTTAGTGCTGAAGCTAAAATGGCAAGGAACATGGATAAAAGATAGATAGTTCCCTGACATCGTCAAAGCCAGGCTGTACTCAACCAATAAGTGGTGAACCCTAAGTCTATCGGGGGTGGGACAAATACACTATTAGGGAGGAATACCATTGAAAACAGCAGTGGGTAATTGAAATAGACAGGAAACTAATTCAATTATGAGCCAGGGGCAAGCCAAACCCCGTTATAATTATGTATTACAAGTATTGGTTACAAAACTGCGGCCGATTGCTAAAGATGTCTGTAACAAGTCTACTAAAAAGTAAAGCTTAACATGTTAGAAATCCTGCAACTTCATATTCTGTTATTAATGTGAGGCTTTTTTATTCCTTTAATATTGATTACATCATAAACAAGACTGGAGAAAATCAGATACCCAAAGCTTACGCTTCAACATATTTGCTTTGCATTTACATTTGAGAGTGCAAAGCATGCCCCATCATCTTTTTAGTTTTTACTCATACGTAATGCATCATCAAGCAGCATACAAATGGGGACAACAAAACAGAGAACTGCAAAAAAGCCACAGACCATCTGAACACTTCCTAATTTGATAACATAGCCATCGTGTTTGTGTTCAAATTCCAATAAAGGTTACTTGGTGCCACTCTGACGGGCCCAAAGTAGTAGAAATAAGCGCATTAATCTGCAAAAAGTGAAGAGTAACAAAATTATTAATCTGAACGCGCAGTAGCAAGAGGAGGGTATTCTATAGGCCAGAACTCTGCACCAGAAAGACCGGTCCCCAATTTCCCAATAGGACATCTAAACTTAAATGTAATGATCTGGCTCATACGGAATTAGTGCGAACTTTCCAGAACAAACTTGAATTTCTCCTTCTGCAGGTGCTGAAGGTGAGAAATCAACTGCTGCTTCAGGAACAGGTATCTGCACTGTAGTCTTGCATGGATGAGATTATGAATGCAGAGACAACCCCATGATATGAAAAATGCGAACGGCATAGGCCTCTCAACTGGGAATGCAAATATGGTAATGGCAGCTGAGAAAGGATAATTCTCGTTAACGCCCACGCTTCTTACTATCCTAGCAGGCTGGTAGAGGATGTTTGTTATCAACATACACCAGCAACTTAATTGTATGGCCGTTCGTCGTCAATTGGTTGGAAAGCATCCAGAGGTGCACAACAGAAAGCCAAGCAAAACAGCAGAGAGGAGCTGCCAAGTGTATGTCGTCATTTACGAGAAATACTTGTGCAATGTCGATGCACGTGAAAAATTGAAGCCAAAAATTATATCTAAATGTGCCTTTAAAGATAGTGCTAAACCGAGTAAGAATTTTCTGAACGATAACATATATCAATCAGATTTTATCATCCATAAATGCCATCAAATTGAGCAGTGCTTTAAAAGCGTTTTTATCAAAACATGCATTTGTGTGCTTATTATACCAGTTAAGCGAAACACTGAAAGGAAGCAGTATAGCTCTGTGTGGGAAGGTGGGACCGTTGAATTCCATTATAAACGATTCCGGTGCAGCCTTCCAGAGGAATCGTCAACACAAAAAGCCATTCCATCCACCCAGAGGTACACTGCACGCTTCCTGCTCCCCCACTCACGTGCTTCACTTTTCAAGATGGAGGGCAGAAAAAAAATCCATATCCGATCAATGGAGATTTTTGTTTTTTTCCGTTTGAGGAGTTTCAGTCAGGTCCCTAGGCAAACATTTGACTCCAGCCCTTTTGCTTTTGGTCGGAATGAAGCCACAAGGCCATCAAGACAGAAACGCTTGGTGAACGGCCGACCAAGAAGGTGACTTTGGCCTATTGATCGCGCGATCGGCGCGAGGAGGCCAACTTGTGGCGGCGCTGCTTGTCGCACCTCAAAACCGAGGAACACATCAACACAGCCGTAATTTATGAACGCGCAGAGCCCAGGCCATTAACGGCACATCCACAAAACCTTTGTCTTGTCGGCTTTGTTTTTCTAATCATGCACAAGCAGATGAAAACTAATTACTGTTCCAAGGTCTTCGTAATTATGGAACACGCAGTCAGCTGATTTCGCGAAGCAGTACGTACACACGGAGCAAATGATTTATTGTGCAAATGAACCAGTAAAGAAGGGCAGCGGTATTATTAGAGTCAAGTTATGCAAAGGCACAGAGAACATTATCTTTCTTATTTTTTTTCCCTTTTTAAATTCAACTAACAATGCCTCGGTGATGCATGAAAAGCCTGGCGACCGGCGCCCCCAACGAAGAAGCCTGCCTCCTCGAGAGGCAGCGCGGCGCGATAAGAACGGCAGAAATATTATAAATGTTGCAGCAACACTTTAATTTGCTTACATTTACTTCCCCAGCTGAGTGTCAAGCCGCCCTGACGCATGTAAAATACCACTCAAATTGCAAATAATTCATGAAAACACGCACCAGACCTCAGAATAAATTGTCTATTACCATATTTACTTGAAGAAATGTGACTGTGAATATTTTGATATTCTAAACATGCCCAGCACTTACATTTTGCTCAGGCATTGGAATGTGTGATTAATTGTAAATATAATGATTCTTCTAGTCGATTGGACTGAGAGATACACACGCACAAGACATAAAAAAAAATACTCAACGAAAAAGGGCTCATTGTGTAAAGAGTTCAGAAAGACTGCAGGTTGCTTGTTCACAACATTAACCGAAGAAACACCTGTTATTCCTAATAGGTCACTGGCATCTGGAGAATGGGAGGTAATGTATGACCTCAGATGCTACTGAAACATTGCAGGATGTCTTCACCTGTGCCTGAGGATTTTGGTCGATCAAAGGGAGAGATGACCTAAACTTCACCTACATATCCGAAACAAATCAGTCTGTCGCTTTTAAGGCCTGTTTTTAGGCAAAATATATTATGCCATGGTGAAAATGAAACTTTGAACCTGACCTCTTGGCCCCGCCCACCTAGGTACATAATATAATGAAAGTAATCAGGCCGCTGCAAAACTTTGCATTTAAGATGTTGTAATTACCTTGAAGTTGGCGGTGGGGATGTAGACGCATCATGACATGGCTAGAGAGTGGGGGCTCTCGCGGTTCATGAACATTTACTCTGGTTTTGTAACAAATAACAGATTACAGGATAGATTAAATAAAAAAAAGAATCAACTATACATTTTCTGGATCAATAGGAAAGACCTTTTACCGACCTGGCTGTGACCATTTTATATTTTGTAATTTCCATGTAGTTTGTCCTTAATTGATGATAAAGGTACAAATCTACCAATCCCTACCCTCCTCTTCAGTCACTCTGCATCTAGCCATCACAACTCACAGGAATCCAATAATTACCGCGTTCACTATACTGCCTGGTTTACAATTTTTTTTATTTCACTATTCAGTTATGGTCCCTATAGGCACTCTGGCTCATCGACTGAATGTAGGAAAGAATACGCCCACTCTCTCTCCAATGTGAGCAGCGAAATCGCACATGTTTTTACAACAGGAATTCCAACGAGAGCTCACAAGCTGCTACAAAGTCACAGATTAGAGTGTGCTGCTCTAAACTCAAAACCAACTCCTGACCTCCACACTGCCTTCACTCTTGCGATTCTCAGTGGTGACAGACACCCTGGCTGGAGGCTAGACAATACTGGAGGCAGAGAGTCTGAGGTTATCAACTAATTAATCAAATATATCCTTCCACCAAGGGAGTGTTTATCATGTCCAATATTTAGATCCATTTGTAGGAGATTTCAGTTATTTCAGCCATGTCACAAAGAGCTGAGTAAATGCCATCCAAATATTTCAGAGAAATGTCATGTGGCTGCTTGCACTTTGGGTGCTATGCTATGAGGGTAATGGACACAGCTACGTTTAAGAGACCCAGCTAAGAGATCCTCTGTACTTCGGATTGACTTGTGCAGCCTCTAACCATAGAGAAGTGTGGCTCAATGGTTAGAGGAGAAGTGTGGCTCAATGGTTAGAGGAGAAGCGTGGCTCAATGGTTAGAGCGGCAGACCCTGATGCAGAGGTCTAACCCGGCACCAGGGTTCAATTCCCGTCTCGGCGGGTCTTGGGCTCAATTTCCTTGGACCTGATAATTCTCGCCTCGGTGCCTTTTCTAATCATGGGTCCCAATCTGCAACTCTGGGCAATAGCTTGCTTAATCTCCACAACGGCCTCAACAACGCTAGGATGCCTGGCTTCACCTTGGGGGTGCCCAGGAGTGGGCACTTCATAGGGAAAAACCAGGAAGGGTTCCACAGCGGTATGCGTACGAGTGCCTGAGATACCCCTTCAGGGGTCGATTCGGTGCGCTATACAAATACAACTACATTTACATCAAAATCTAGAGGCAATGCATTTTTCAGATTTAAAAGGCAATTTATTATTGTGGCCCTCCACTGTGGAATTTTATAAATTAGAAATTTTAGGAAAGGCCCAAGTTTCCGGAGTTGGACAACTGAAATGAGGGGTGTAATGCTGAATTGGATAGAAATTGATCTACTTGACAATAATATACTTATTCAACAGATCACGATTTAGACGGCACAAAGAGAACAGTGGTGGCTGGTGAACTATGGAATTGGCGGGGCATAAATAACCCAAGTGTAACGTAGATCACTTGGGTAAGTGAAGGCGTCCGACTCCCTGGGCGGAGAATGTTTCGAAGAAAATGGTGCATTTCCAGCACAATTTTCATATTTTAACAGACCAGTGCTTTAAATGGGACGGTACTGTCTGGTACGGAGTACAGTCACTTTACTATTTTGAAAGGGAGAGTACTGGCACTTCTCAAGAGAAATGCTATTTTCTTAATTGGAGAGTACCGGCACTTCTCAGAAACAAGCAGGTACTCTGCCAAGCGCGAATATCATGAAGCGCGCCCTTAGGACCCGGGCCCCCCGGGCCACGCCCCCGGTCACGTGATCATGGGCGGCCGGTCGCCCAATCGGCACTCGGTCGCCCAAGTACTTCCGGGTCAGGCATACGTATGTCCGGCTGGGGTGTCAGGGGGCGGAGACCTTTGCCCTATTTAGGGTCAGGAACCGTGGCTTCTGTCTCTCTTTGCCCTCTGCCACCCCAGCTGACGACCTCGCCGGGCGACTCCTTTTTCCACCCCCTCACCATTTGACTTAAACTTAATTTGACTTAGATTGCCCCTCGTCCCCCGACGCTCGCACCTCCCGTTGGATTGTCGAGGGAGTGCGAGGAGCTGCTTGGAGGCGGTGATCCGGAGCCCGGCGGCGAGGCTCGGCGGCTGTGAGGAGAGACGGCGGAGATCAGCGCGCGCAGCGAAGAGAAGCCCATTGTGCCAGGTAAGGGGCCGGGAGTTCTGGGGGCCTGCTTGCAGCCGCTGATTGCGGGAGGGGGTTCGCGGGTTTTTTGGGGGCTCACTTCCGGTGGTTGGTGGCTGCCGGTGGGGCTCCTGGGGTCCGGGTTCCTTTGTGGCAGCGTGGGCGGCTCGGCAAGGGGAGACCGGGGAGCGGGGCTGGTACTTGCACAGCAGGAGTCTGGGCGGGCGCACGAGGCAGCATTGGCGAAGTTAATAGTAGCGCTCACCTCGAGGGTACAACAGTCAGTTTCCCGCGCTAAATCGCGTTGTGGGAGCACCGGTCCTCACGCAGAGAGCGATGGCCCCCAAGAAGGTTAGCCATAAACGGAAGGGGAAGGACCCCGAGCTTGCGCAGTTATTAAAACTTGTATTAGCTAAGCTGGGCAAGGATCAGGAGAGCGCGAGCGATAGCGATGCCTCGCAGGATGAGCCAGAGCAGGAGAGCATTAGCGAGCGCCCGCGCAGGGAAGGGGTGCCACCCAGGGCTGCTTTCCCCCCCCTAGTAAAGAAGCCTAGAGCCCAGCAAAAACGTAAAGGGGGTACATCACAGAAAGGGCGGAAATCTCATGGCAGGGTAGCTGAGGACGAGAGATCAGTAGGTCCCGTCCCCCCTCTGTTAGAGGAGATACCTGCTACCCCATTAGAAGATGTACTTCCTACTGCTCCCATGCCAGTCATACCTAGGGCGGACCTACCTCTAGGAGCAGGACCTGTGGGGGGAGCACCCATACCTGCAGTAACGCCAGCTGACGCGGTGGGCTCAACATTGGCAGAGATCAGGGAAGCACTGAAAGCATTGGCCCCGGGGAATCCACACCAGGCCGTGGTGAACGTGCCAGCACCTCCCCCCCCTCAACCAGTGGTGGTGGCGGCAGCAGGCACACAGGACCCGATGGCTGGGCTTTTAGCATCTGTGGCTAACCTAGTGGGACAGCTAACACCCCCGGCAGCAGGGCAGACTCCCAGCACAGTAGCGGCAGCCCCATGGGCACCTGGGCAGGCTGTGGAACAGGGGGCGCTGTTAGAAATCCAGAGGCAGTTAGCACTCGTAGTAGAGGCGCGGAATACAAAGCCCAGTGGGACTACAGGAGCGTCACCAGCAGTAGCAACGGTACCTGTAGGAGGTAAGGCATGCGAGGTGGCGACCAAGGGCGGGGAGGCAGAGATAGCGCCGAGGGGGGTGCACGGGAATGTGTTATCCCAACCGGGAATGTTAGCCACACATGTGTCCACGGAAATGAGAGAGAAAATCTGGAAAGGGGCATATGTAGATATATTTGCGCTCATCAGGCCTACTAGGAGGGACATGGAGTTCAGGGAGAGAGAAGGTAAAGAGGGCTCCTTCAAAGACAGGAGGCCAAGGGTGGAGGAGTCTCTCACTAATTGGCTCTTTGGCTTCCATGTGTACACGACGGTGCTGTTAGAAAAAAGGCCAGAGTTAGCGATACCATTGGTTTACTACACAAATAAAATTGTGAAAGCGCATGCGACACATGGGGGGTCTGCATGGTTGGATTATGATAGGGAATTCCGGTGGGCTAAAGAGGAGAACCCGAGTATTGGCTGGGACCAGGTGGAAATAAATGCCTGGCTTGAGAACGTTAATGGTGGGGGGCACCACACGAAACAGCCTTTTCGGACCTCACAGGGTGGCCCAGGGGAAAAGAAAGGAGCTTGCTGGGCATTCAATAGAAAGTCATGTAATTATCCCGCAGGGCAGTGCAAATTCAGACATGCCTGCTCCTATTGTGGTCACTCCTCGCATCCAGAGTCTAAATGTAATAAGAAGTTCAAAGAGCGCAGGGGGCTGGGAACAAGGAGCACAAGCCTCCTCAGCAATAGGCTTCCTTCTCCTGTAGACCTAGGGAAATTGATTTACTGGCTCAATCAGTACCCAGATAGGGCAGCAGCCAAGGTTTTGTTTGATGGTTTTTCTGTAGGTGTCCGCATTCCCGCCCTAGGCGTTCCTCCTGTTGACCAATGCAACAATCTCATGTCAGCTAGAATGCACCCAACAGTAGTAGCAGCAAAGGTAGAGAAGGAAGTGGCCTTAGGCAGGGTCGCTGGCCCTTTCCCCGCTCCTCCTCTGGCAGGTTATGTTTGTTCCCCCCTAGGAGTAGTGCCTAAGAAGGATCCTGGGCAGTTTAGGATGATACATAACCTCTCAGCTCCTAAAGGTTTCTCTGTGAATGACTGCATTGACCCAGCTTTGTGTTCTGTGACTTACTCATCCTTTGATACCGCTGTGCAGCTGGTGAGGGAACTAGGGCGGGGGGCGATGTTAGCAAAAACTGATATTGAATCTGCCTTCCGTCTGTTGCCAGTGCATCCCGAGGATTACAAACTATTGGGTTTCCAGTTTCAGCAGCAATTCTACTTTGATAAGTGCATGCCCATGGGTTGTGCGGTGTCTTGCAAGTATTTTGAGACCTTTAGTTCCATGCTGCAATGGGTTTTTTCGCGCAGGACAGGTTGTGTTAATGTGGTACATTACCTGGACGATTTCATGGTGATGGGTCCGGCAGAGTCAGGGGAGTGCGCCAGAGCGCTCAAGGAACTGGTGTCAATGTTTCGGGAGTTCGGGGTCCCCCTGGCCCCGGAAAAAACAGTGGGCCCGGCCACGTGCATGTCCTTTCTGGGGATAGAAATTGACACGGTGGCGGGGGAGTGCAGGCTGCCTTTAGACAAAGTTCAGGCCTTTTCCCGAGCGATTGACGCCACTCTGGCGGGACCTAAGGTTACTCTTCACCAGCTTCAGGTACTTGTTGGCCAGCTCAATTTTGCCCTAAGAATCATCCCCATGGGGCGCCCTTTCTCTAGATCCATAGCCAGGTCAATGGGGGGGTTAACGCACAAACACCACCGTGTTCGGCTGAGGGCAGGGGTGAAAGAGGATCTGAGGGTTTGGCGCAGTTTCCTCAGAGATTTCAATGGTAGGGTGGTGTGGCCTGCCCCTCCGGTGTCCAGCTCGGAACTCGGCCTGTTTACTGATTCGGCCGGCAGCATCGGTTTTGGAGCCATTTTAGGTCCTTCCTGGTGTGGGGCGGAGTGGCCAGCAGAGTGGCACAGGACAGGCCTGACAAAAAACATAGCATTCCTAGAACTCTTTCCTATAGTTGTAGCGGTGACAATTTGGGCCGACCGCTTCAGAGACAGGGCAGTGATATTCTGGTCTGACAACATGGCTGTGGTGGAAGCTATTAACAGGCAGGGGGCCTCCTGTGTGCATGTGCTCAGACTATTGAAACAACTGGTATTGGTATGCTTGAAGCTGAACTTGACTTTCAAGGCGGCGCATATACCGGGGGTTGACAACAATGCTGCTGATGCTTTGTCTCGTTCCAAGTTGCAGGAATTCCGGAGGTTCCACCCGCAAGCAGAGGAGCGGATGACAGAGTTCCCACCATCACTGTGGACAATTGGTGCCCCGCATTAGCGGGGCTGGTAGGTGCTTCCCTGAACGATCGCACCAGGAAATCTTACCAAAGGCATTTTAATTCCTACAGGTCGTTTGTGGATGAGGCTGGGTTGCCTCAATTGTTTGCTCCAGATGCTATTCATGGGTACCTACAGAAGTTAAGGGATCAGGGCAGGGCTGTCTCTTTCGTTAAGGCTAACTTGTCAGCAATAGGCTTCTTTGCAAAACTTGCAGGGGTACGCGACCCGGGTTGCTCTTTTTTAGTCAGGAAAGCTGTGGCGGGCTGGGCTAGACTGGAGGGACCTAGGCGGGATTCTCGTAGGCCTTTGAACATCCCGACCTTATGTGCTATGGTGGACCTCTTGCCTTTGGTTTGTGATTCCCCCTTCGAAGGCATTCTGCTGGGGGCGGCCTTCACTCTAACATTTTATGGGGCATTCCGTCTGGGTGAAGTGGTGGGGTCCTCTAGAGTTGACCAGGAAGGGGGCCTCCAACATAGGGACATTTGCCTGTCTTCAAATAGTTTGGCAGTGACTTTAAGGAGATCTAAGACCGACCAATTGGGCAAAGGGGTCACCATTCGGCTGGGTCCTGCGCCAGGGGTTTCGGCCTGCCCGGTAACCCGGATGAGAGCGTATCTGGCCCTGCGCCCAGTTGGGAGCGGGCAGGCCTTGTTTGTTCATGAGAACGGGGACTGTTTGTCCCAGTTTCAGTTTAAGGCGGTCCTGGGACTGGTGCTAGCGCGATTAGGTCTGGGAGATGCAGGATATTCGTCTCATTCATTTAGGATTGGCGCAGCTACCTTGGCCGCAGGGGCGGGCCTGCAGAGCGATGCGATTAAAAGGGTGGGGCGCTGGTCGTCCGATTGCTATCTCAGATATGTGAGGCCTGAATTGTTGTGATGATGGATCAATGATTGACTGTGACTTGTGCCTGACTTTTCCATTTCTCTCCTCTAACTTAGTATGCCCGCGAAGCTGGTGTGGGTGTTGGGGCACTCGTTCGTGCGTCGCGCTACGGTGCGTTTACATCAACGGCGAGTGGTGAAACCGGCAGACTTGGGCGGGACGGAATTCCTGTGGCGAGGCGTCGGGGGCATGCGAATTCGTCACCTAAGGCGGCTCGTGGAGGAGTTAAGAGATCAAGAAGGGCACAAGTCCCCAGACTGGATTATCATTCACTTGGGAGGAAATGATATGGTTGATCGTGGTCGCTTAGCAGTCAAAGAGGCGTTGCTGACAGAGTTTGCATGGTTGGGAAAAATCTTCACATCGGCCAGGATTGCTTGGTCTGCAATGATACCGCGCAAGACATGGGGCCCGGGAGTTCGAACAAGGTCCTTGAATGTGTCAGTAAGACGACTCAACGGGGAGATGGCAAGGTTGTGCTCAGTGAAGGGCCGCTTATGTCATATTCCACACCGGATGATCTCGGGAGAGGCTATGTACCACAACGACGGAGTGCATTTGTCGGACTTGGGCACAGACACATGGATAAAAGGACTGTGGTCATTTATACAGAGCGCAGGTGGGGAGGGTGGCAGACCTGAGGGCCTTGGCCACCCTTGTGGCGGAAGAGAGACCTGCGATCAGTGACATTGACTAACACAAGGGACTGCCTTACGTACTCCATAGGCCAGCACTGAGGGGGGAGACGGTAAGCTCTTCGCTGGGAAGATGTGACCACCGGCTGGGGAGGCTAGGGCGCCAGATCACGAGCCTCCTGGGTCCCTGGGCAGTCCGGTGGTCGGGAAGTGGGCCCTGGAATTGGCGGACAAGGATCAGAGGGTGGGGCCCACTTCTCTTTGGCGCAGGCGCGGTGCACCTGGCGTGGTAGGCTCAGTGCGAGATGCGAGCCTGAAGGCCCCTTGGTGCTGGGGGGCGATGAGATAATTTTGCATTTATGATTTTGCAGTTATGAAGATGAATATTAAAAGTGTCTGTGATGATGATTATGCATGTTACTTTGCTTTTGTCATGTTTATGATATGTTGAAATTAAACATGGCCTTTTTTATAACCCACTCAATGCTTTGAAGATTCAATTGTGGGTTGGTGTGTCAACTTGGGGGGGCGGGGCCATGCTGGGGGGATCCGGGTCCTATGCCAAGCGCGAATATCATGAAGCGCGCCCTTAGGACCCGGGCCCCCCGGGCCACGCCCCCGGTCACGTGATCATGGGCGGCCGGTCGCCCAATCGGCACTCGGTCGCCCAAGTACTTCCGGGTCAGGCATACGTATGTCCGGCTGGGGTGTCAGGGGGCAGAGACCTTTGCCCTATTTAGGGTCAGGAACCGTGGCTTCTGTCTCTCTTTGCCCTCTGCCA
Organism: Lissotriton vulgaris; assembly: GCF_964263255.1. Lineage (NCBI taxonomy): Eukaryota > Metazoa > Chordata > Amphibia > Caudata > Salamandridae > Lissotriton > Lissotriton vulgaris. The sequence goes on from NC_141691.1 coordinate 1,431,359,121, forward strand.
CCCCAGCTGACGACCTCGCCGGGCGACTCCTTTTTCCACCCCCTCACCATTTGACTTAAACTTAATTTTCCCACCCACCATCCCTGTTGCTTAGGAGTTGGAGGGGGTGGTTTTTTGGCGGAAGAGAGACCTGCGATCAGTGACATTGACTAACACAAGGGACTGCCTTACGTACTCCATAGGCCAGCACTGAGGGGGGAGACGGTAAGCTCTTCGCTGGGAAGATGTGACCACCGGCTGGGGAGGCTAGGGCGACAGATCACGAGCCTCCTGGGTCCCTGGGCAGTCCGGTGGTCGGGGAGTGGGCCCTGGAATTGGCGGACAAGGATCAGAGGGTGGGGCCCACTTCTCTTTGGCGCAGGCGCGGTGCACCTGGCGTGGTAGGCTCAGTGCGAGATGCGAGCCTGAAGGCCCCTTGGTGCTGGGGGGCGATGAGATAATTTTGCATTTATGATTTTGCAGTTATGAAGATGAATATTAAAAGTGTCTGTGATGATGATTATGCATGTTACTTTGCTTTTGTCATGTTTATGATATGTTGAAATTAAACATGGCCTTTTTTATAACCCACTCAATGCTTTGAAGATTCAATTGTGGGTTGGTGTGTCAACTTGGGGGGGCGGGGCCATGCTGGGGGGATCCGGGTCCTATGTTACAGAGTACCTGCGCTTCTATTTTTCCATTTCAAGCACTGTAACAGACATAATACAAGAGGCTTATAAACAACACAGTTACCCTCAAAAGAGTGTTGTTCTGTTATTTGCAGTCTGTCTCTCTACATTTCGTTCCCATTCTTCTTCTCTGTGGCTTGACTCTATCACTTCACTGCTATAATCTGTTTCTGATGTCTGTCTATTTTATGCTTTCTTATTCTGTCTATTCTATTTTTCCTCTGCAGTTTGTCTTTCTGCTAAGCTCTCTCTCTTGTGTCTGTCTCTTGGTCTTAACTCTGCTTCCTTCTTTTCTGCAAAACCTTCATCTCTCTCCTGTGTCTTTCCTCTGCTACTGTTCCTCCCTCGCTGGAGTGTTTAACAGTTTTTCTCTGTTGTCATTCCTCTCTGATGCCTGTCTCTCCTGTGCTATTCGTCATCTATGCTGCTTCATAATATTGCTCTGCTATCCGCGGTCTTTCGTGTTCTGACCTTCCTCTTTGCTGTCTCCCCTTTCCTCTGCTATCCATTCTCTCTTCAGTCTCTGCTCCTGTCTTCACTCAATGCTTTCTCAATGCATTTTACCTCAGTGCTACGCAGCTAACCTTTCTCTCCACTACAGTTCCTCCCAGCTATTGCTCCTCTGCTGTCCATCCTCTCTGTAATCTGTCACTCTGCTTCTGTCTCCAAGCAATCCTTTCTCAATCTAATCTACCTCTGTGCTGCCCATTAACCCTCCCTCCATTACCTTTCCTCCCAGCTGTTGCTCCTCTGGTATCCTTCCTCTTTACAGTTCTTTGATTTCTTAAAAAATAATCCCTCAACATCTGCCTGAAGCGCCAAAGGTGGCAGCCTTGAAGCACTACGTGTTTTCACTGTTTGCTGACATTGTCAGAGTGAGGGAAAGAAGCTATATGGCTCAAACAATGCCTTATTTATATGTGTTATCGTCTAAGTGAGTGGAGAACAAGGCAAGTCATGAATACAGTGACAGAAGAGTATGAGGGCCCATCATGAGAAAGTTTCACTACCAGTGTGACACTGAGTCCTACGACCACAGGCCTGGATGGTAAACTCACTCTGGTACCCCAACTCTCGCTTTCAGAAAAGAGGACTAGGTAGCGCGGAGATGCCCCCGGGTGATTCAGGCGCTTTACAAAAACTCAATAACAATAACAATAACATGGTCACAAACAGCAGGCGGGCCGGTTACAATGTACATAAAGTAATGGGACTTTAGGACGCATTTCACAAGAGGTGACTACTCTTCTCCACTCCTTTCATGCACAACGCTGTAACTGGTGCTGTGCATGATGGGAAAAGCGTTGGCATTGTTTCAAAATGTGGGAAGCATGACCAATCACGTTGGATTTAAAGATAAAAACGCATAGTGATGGGTAATGCCCTTCAATCGTTCCATCCCAGCGCTGGCTTGTAAGCATGCCTGCCCTGCACCAATCCAGGCTCTGCTCTCATGCGTTTTATATCAAAAACTGCATGAGACCAAAACAAGGATTGGTTGGGCTATGCAAACCCAACACTCCAAAAGAGACCAAGGAGGTCAAGCATTATTCCGCCAGCAAATTAACAGAGCATGTATTTGAGGCCTAAAGTGCGCTGTCCGAGACCTTTCCAACCCGACATGCACAGTGGACTTAGTCGAGGCTGCATTGCCAGTCACTAGGATTAGCAATGCACTGCCTTACTGTGAGAAGTTGGCCTGATATGTAGTGTTTCCAATTCTGGAACCACTGGGTATCAGTCCAAACAAACCCCAAAGATGTCAGGTTGTAAGTCAACCTTGTAGACAAGCTATCCTAGTGGTAGCATGGACTAAGCAGCCTTAAAGGCTTAACTTAAGAGGTCGTGTTAAGCGAGCTTGTTTTACCACATACAATCCTGTAATCAAATGAAAGGACACCACACAAGTATATATTGTAAAAATATATGTATTTATTTCTAAATTACTCCCCAGTACTCTTTATGAGGAAAGGGGCACAAGCGTTAAATCAAAAGCACTGTTAAACATATAAAGTTGGCACAATTATGGCTGAGGGCGGGGGGCCACTCAGACCATATACTAAAAAAATGGTATAAGTAACACTTATCGAGCAATGGTTAGGCCTAGGGCCTAGAGATTCGCTGGGAGCAGTCAGGACAAGCAATGAAGAAGTCGGGAGTAGCCCACAGGATACGGGTGCAGCACGGAAAGTGCGGCGCGCACCAATGTAAAGTCAATGGTGCGTAAAAGTTAGTTAAAGTGAATTAAATGATACTTCCGCTGAACCTAGAAACACAAAACTTCAGACACAGACCCTAGAGGTGTGTGCCAGTGTAAGGACACCGGCGTTGCAAAGTTACCTCACCCACAGGCCGTGGGTGCACAGGGTCGAAGTGGCGTCGGGTTCTGTCACGCAGGTTCTTGGTGCTTGGAGCTGTTGCAGCTGCAGGCGCTGTGAAGCAGAAGTGTCCGGTGCGATCCAAGGGTGGATCGAAGTAGAAAAGTACCTGAAAGCAGAGGGGACAGAGTCTGGGTCACTCAGCAGTGACCAGGGTGGAACCAGGACGGAACCAGGCAATGTCGGGCGCAATCAGGCGGTTGTCGATAGGCTTCTCTCCGCTGTCACGTGGGCTCTGGGGCATCTGCGACGTCCAGGAGCAGGTCACGATCTGTCCCACGTAGGCTCTCGCCGTCAGCACCGTCGGCTTGAAGATTGTAGCAAACAGCACTTGGCAAAAGCAATCCACGCGGAACCGGGAGATTGCTTATCACTCGAACCAGGAGGGTCAGAGTGGGTGCTCCTTTTCACAGGAGCTGGTGCAGATCTGGAGCAACCAGAAAAGCAAGTCGGTTTTCAAGTTTCGTCGGCACAGGGGCCACAAGCCAGCTGGCAAGTGACCGGGCCAACGCGTCGAGCACACACAGGCAGAAGGGCCCCACGCAGCACTCGTCGAGTGTGGAGGGGTGAGCTTTGGTGCAAGTGGAGCTCGGGGCTGGGGCTTCTCAAACCCCGGTGTACAGCTTCGAGGGTCACTCGTGGGCTGCACGGTCAGCGTCTCGTGGCCTTTTCAAGATGGCGTGCCCCACGCTTCCGGTCGCCTCCACGGGTCTCAGCTCTGCAGGGACTGTGGATCGGGCAGGTAGAAGGCAGGCAAGCTTGATCTCGTCGATCTCTGTCGCTCGAGTTCCGGCGGGAACTGCAACAAAGCAAGGGTCGAGGGCTGGATGGTGCCTGTTTGCACAGGGTGGTCACTCCTTGACCACAAGGGAGATTCTTCAGTCTTCTCACGTCGTGTAGAAAGTCGAAGGGTCCAGATTTCGTTTCTTATGTTTCTTCAGGATGATCTGAAGTCCGTTGGGACTGCTCCCCCTCTTATTCGAATCTAGGGGGTTGGACATCCTGCTAGGTCCCCTCCTATGGGTGGGACCCAGGAAGGGGGTGGTTACACCCCTCTCCTTTGATCCTGGCCGCGCTGGGACAGGGGCTGGGAGGCCCCAGAACCGGTTTGGCCGGATCCTGCAAGGGGCAGCCTTGTGCTCCCCAGGCAGTGTCTGGTTTCTTTGAAACCTCCCTACTCCAATCCACTATCTCCTGTCTGGGGTGGTTTGACACCGCCCTGTGACAGGAAACTCTTTGTCCAGGCCTCCTCTGCCGGGTTTCGGTCAGCAGCAGGAGGCCAGACCCGTGTCTGTGGCAGGGGCATCCATTTTGTGGATCTGAGGCTCATTTTAAATCAACCGCGTTTCAGTAAAGTAACATGTCTTCTCCCTCTAGAAGGGTGGAATGCTACCCCCGTCGCCAGAACTGGCGAGGGGGTAGTATTCCAATTCGTATGACACCTTACACGACATGTTTTGATAAAGCCAAACCAAAGTTGCTATATAACCGCGAGGATTATAAGGCGCTTAAGAGTATATGGTATGGCATTATCCCGGATCAGCTTAGGGAGTTGTTCCCGACAGCTGCAGACAGGCTCAGCTCATGCCAGAGCTCCATCTCACATAAAACCACGCACTCTGCCTCCAGGATTGATGAGGCCTTCCATAGGAGTGGCTCACAGGTTATATATGTGTCCAGATATAGGTTTAGATATAGGTATACTATATCTAAGCAAGGGGTGATTACACCCACTTGCCCCAGCTGAGTGATCAGCCAGTTGTGTCAATTTAGATAGCCAGCCAGGGGTGGCAAAAGATATGCTGCAGCCCCTGGTAGGCCTTGGATGCACCTATGCCCTGGGCACCTATAGTGCACTGTACAGGGGCTGATAAGGTGACCCAAGCCAATCTAGTTATGCACCTAGGGTACATGGAATCCATTTTACAGAGAGAGCAGATAGCCTGGGGCCCTGATTAGCAGGGAACCAGGCCAACTAAGTCGAAAACCAGCTAAACACAGGGCAAAAAATCTGGGGTAACCATAGTCAGGTAGCCACCTTCCTACATAACCCCCCCCCAAACGAAAGGAGATAAGGCTATCCTTGGCCAGGTAAGCCTATATTGCCTGAGTGGCCATATAAGGAAGTACCTGCACTAGCATGGGTACCCCCTGTCTCATGGTCCACTAAGCAGTCCCTCACCCTAGGGGTATTAGAGGGTCTCCACCATAGGGAATCACTACCTTGGGTGTGTTTATGCAAAGTTAAAGGCTGGTTTGGATATGGAGTGTTGAAGTGAGGCTCCACTATTTTTGGGCTCAACTTCCTCCAATTATCTTCCACCATATGTGCCTTTCTTTCTTCAACTGAGTTGCACTGAGCTCTCAGGGTCAACCTCTGGCTACCTAAAGCCGGAGGCTGGGTCCCTCTGTTTGGCTTGCTGGAGGGACAGTTCAGGTTTGGGCCCCTTGGGTCCCAGGTTTGGCTGTGCCCAACAGAATCCATCTGTGGGAGATCCCTAACTATTTTTAAGGGGGCTCCCTCAGGAGTTTTTAAAGTTTTCACCTTACTAGGCCTACTAGTTTTGGTGCCCCTAATCTGTTGATGGGGGTGCTTTATTTGACAGGGGGCCCTCTGGGTCTCGCTGTCCTTCTTGTCCTCTGCAGCCCTGGGCTGACTAAGGCAAGGTAGAGAGGGGCAGGTTACCTGCTCCAGACTGGATCCCACCTGAGAAGGGTCCACTGCCATCAGAGGCTCTGTCAGGACAGGCCTAACAACCTCTGGGGCAGTTCCTTCATCAGGGGTAAGATCAGTTCCCTGAGGAGGCTGATCCTGTCCTAATGTCTGGTGAGGGGGAGATTTCTCTTCCTCCTCCATGCTCTCAGTTTGGGTGGAGTGATCCATCCTTTCAGGCTTCACAACACACATATCTGTTTGAGTTTGGGCTGTGGCCATCACAGCCCCACCAACCTTTTCAGGAGGAGACTCAGTTTGGGTTTCTGCTGTTGTCATAACAGCTTTGCTATTCTGCTTTGGAAGAGCTTCTGTTAAAGATGGGGCAGAGAGTTGCTCAGCCCTACCAACCTTTTCAGGGAGGACATCTTGGATTGGGGCTATAGCCAGTACAGCCCCACTAACCTTTCCATTGGAATTTACCATTCTAGAATGGATTTCCTGTTCAACCTCAGCCCAGGCTGAGATTTCCAAATCATTACCCAGTAGACAGTCTACAGGCAAGTTTGGTGACACTGCCACTCTCTTTGGGCCAATGACACCTCCCCAGCTGAGACTTACCACTGCCATGGGATGATTGGTTTGGATGCCATCAATGTTTGTTACCTGGTATGTGGCACCTGGTAAAAGTTGCTTAGAGGGGACTATACAGTCAGCCACCATGGTGATGCTAGCCCCTGTGTCTCTAAAAGCTTCAACTTTCAAACCATTGATGATGGGTTCCTGTCTATATTTGCTCAAGGTATTTGGGCAAACAGAGAAGTTGGCAAACCCCATGCCAGTCTCATAGACAAGATCATTTGGGGATGGAGACCTGGATAGGCCAGGGTCCCCTTGGGCTCCAAAAGTAAACCCACCCAGATTCCTGGGTGTGCTCCCACTTCCTGGGGGATTACTGCTGACAGTAACAGGAGGTGTTGGAGCTGGCTTTGGAGGTATGTTTTCTTTATTGCCATTCTTGGGACAACAGCTGTCTGTTTTGTAATGCCCAACCTGTTTACAGGCATGGCAATAAGGCTTTTTCTCTGTTGAAGAAGTGTCTTGGGACCCACCCCCCTTCTTGGAGTTTTGGGGCCCTGGGGAAGTGTTTTCTTTACTTTTATCCCCACCCTTATCTTGAGGCTTGGTAGACTCCTTCTTCTGGTTATTGTCCTGATTCTTAGGCCTAATCCTGGTTCTGACCCACTTATCTGCCCTCTTTCCCAATTCTTGGGGAGAGGTCAAATCTGAGTCTACCAGGTGCTGGTGTAAGAGCTGGTTCTGACAATTACTAAGGATCTGCTCCCTCATAATCAAATTATACAATCCTGTGAAGTCATGTACTTTGCTGCCATTCAGCCAACCCTCCAGAGCCTTAGTTGCACAATCAACAAAATCAGTCCAGTCCTGAGTCTGTGTCTTCTGGGTATCTCTGAACTTTAACCTGTACTGTTCAGTGGTTAAGCCAAACCCATCTATCAGAACACTCTTCAGGACTTTGTAATTGCTGGCATCCTCATGTCTGACAGTGAGGAGCCTATCCCTCCCTTTCTCTGAAAAGGAGTACCATAAGATTGCTGCCCACTGTTCCTCAGGAACCTGCTGTACCATGCAGGCTCTCTCCAGAGCAGTCATCCATTTGTGGATGTCATCCCCTTCCTGATAGGGGGGCACAATCTTTGTCAGGTTTCTACTATCATAGGACCTGGGTTTCTCTTTAGGAATTTTGCTGCCACCAGTGGCATCTAAGCCACTTATTTTTTTCTCCCTTGCCAAGGTAAGTTTAGCTTGTTCCAAGGTAAGCTTAGCTTGAGCCAGGGCTACCTCTTCCCTCTCTATCTGGAGTTGGACAGCCCTCATTCTGGCCCTATGCTCTTTTCTCTGGGAGGAAGTCATCCCTCTTTGAGATTCTCTTGAGGCACTAGAAAGGTGAGAGTCCCCTGATAGAGACCTCTCCCTCCTATTACCTGGGAGAATTTGGTTATGAGATCTGGGGTGGTGCTGGCCCTCCCCATTCCCATGTAGGTCCAAGTTGGCCTGGTTAAGGCTGGCAACCTGTACCTGGTTTCCCCTCTGATCCTGATCTTCAGGCTCTTCTAAATCAGAGCCTTCCTCTTCCTCTTCCTCCTCTACTACATCATCTTCTGGAAGATCCTCATTCTCAGGGGAGTTTATCCCTTCACCTGATTCTAAGGGAGCCTGACTCACCTTATCTAGGTCATCCTTTTCTAGGAGAGCTATTAGGGAAGGAATGGTAGGGCCTCTGCCCTTTTTTAGCCCCCTGGCTGTGCACAAGGCACTCAGGTCTTTGTGGCTAAGGTTGTCATATCTGGATGTTGTCCCTATAGGATCAACTTCTACAGGAGCAGAACCTGAGGGTCTACCTGTATCAGACATGACTGCTAGTGAGGTGTAAGTGGTGCACTTACCTACACTAAGTGGTTTCCTACTGTACCTTGCTAGTGAGTTGTAGTCAGGGTGTGCTAATCCCTTTAATCTACAACTACTAAGTTCAGTAGAACTTAATATGCTAAGCTTTTGATTTATATGTACCTAGAGGTACTTGATGTGATCTTTCAATTTGATAAAGATTGCAATGGTAAAACAAACAGCAAGCTCAAATCCGCACCGCTGCACACCAATGTGAGAAGTTGGCCTGATATGTAGTGTTTCCAATTCTGGAACCACTGGGTATCAGTCCAAACAAACCCCAAAGATGTCAGGTTGTAAGTCAACCTTGTAGACAAGCTATCCTAGTGGTAGCATGGACTAAGCAGCCTTAAAGGCTTAACTTAAGAGGTCGTGTTAAGCGAGCTTGTTTTACCACATACAATCCTGTAATCAAATGAAAGGACACCACACAAGTATATATTGTAAAAATATATGTATTTATTTCTAAATTACTCCCCAGTACTCTTTATGAGGAAAGGGGCACAAGCGTTAAATCAAAAGCACTGTTAAACATATAAAGTTGGCACAATTATGGCTGAGGGCGGGGGGCCACTCAGACCATATACTAAAAAAATGGTATAAGTAACACTTATCGAGCAATGGTTAGGCCTAGGGCCTAGAGATTCGCTGGGAGCAGTCAGGACAAGCAATGAAGAAGTCGGGAGTAGCCCACAGGATACGGGTGCAGCACGGAAAGTGCGGCGCGCACCAATGTAAAGTCAATGGTGCGTAAAAGTTAGTTAAAGTGAATTAAATGATACTTCCGCTGAACCTAGAAACACAAAACTTCAGACACAGACCCTAGAGGTGTGTGCCAGTGTAAGGACACCGGCGTTGCAAAGTTACCTCACCCACAGGCCGTGGGTGCACAGGGTCGAAGTGGCGTCGGGTTCTGTCACGCAGGTTCTTGGTGCTTGGAGCTGTTGCAGCTGCAGGCGCTGTGAAGCAGAAGTGTCCGGTGCGATCCAAGGGTGGATCGAAGTAGAAAAGTACCTGAAAGCAGAGGGGACAGAGTCTGGGTCACTCAGCAGTGACCAGGGTGGAACCAGGACGGAACCAGGCAATGTCGGGCGCAATCAGGCGGTTGTCGATAGGCTTCTCTCCGCTGTCACGTGGGCTCTGGGGCATCTGCGACGTCCAGGAGCAGGTCACGATCTGTCCCACGTAGGCTCTCGCCGTCAGCACCGTCGGCTTGAAGATTGTAGCAAACAGCACTTGGCAAAAGCAATCCACGCGGAACCGGGAGATTGCTTATCACTCGAACCAGGAGGGTCAGAGTGGGTGCTCCTTTTCACAGGAGCTGGTGCAGATCTGGAGCAACCAGAAAAGCAAGTCGGTTTTCAAGTTTCGTCGGCACAGGGGCCACAAGCCAGCTGGCAAGTGACCGGGCCAACGCGTCGAGCACACACAGGCAGAAGGGCCCCACGCAGCACTCGTCGAGTGTGGAGGGGTGAGCTTTGGTGCAAGTGGAGCTCGGGGCTGGGGCTTCTCAAACCCCGGTGTACAGCTTCGAGGGTCACTCGTGGGCTGCACGGTCAGCGTCTCGTGGCCTTTTCAAGATGGCGTGCCCCACGCTTCCGGTCGCCTCCACGGGTCTCAGCTCTGCAGGGACTGTGGATCGGGCAGGTAGAAGGCAGGCAAGCTTGATCTCGTCGATCTCTGTCGCTCGAGTTCCGGCGGGAACTGCAACAAAGCAAGGGTCGAGGGCTGGATGGTGCCTGTTTGCACAGGGTGGTCACTCCTTGACCACAAGGGAGATTCTTCAGTCTTCTCACGTCGTGTAGAAAGTCGAAGGGTCCAGATTTCGTTTCTTATGTTTCTTCAGGATGATCTGAAGTCCGTTGGGACTGCTCCCCCTCTTATTCGAATCTAGGGGGTTGGACATCCTGCTAGGTCCCCTCCTATGGGTGGGACCCAGGAAGGGGGTGGTTACACCCCTCTCCTTTGATCCTGGCCGCGCTGGGACAGGGGCTGGGAGGCCCCAGAACCGGTTTGGCCGGATCCTGCAAGGGGCAGCCTTGTGCTCCCCAGGCAGTGTCTGGTTTCTTTGAAACCTCCCTACTCCAATCCACTATCTCCTGTCTGGGGTGGTTTGACACCGCCCTGTGACAGGAAACTCTTTGTCCAGGCCTCCTCTGCCGGGTTTCGGTCAGCAGCAGGAGGCCAGACCCGTGTCTGTGGCAGGGGCATCCATTTTGTGGATCTGAGGCTCATTTTAAATCAACCGCGTTTCAGTAAAGTAACATGTCTTCTCCCTCTAGAAGGGTGGAATGCTACCCCCGTCGCCAGAACTGGCGAGGGGGTAGTATTCCAATTCGTATGACACCTTACACGACATGTTTTGATAAAGCCAAACCAAAGTTGCTATATAACCGCGAGGATTATAAGGCGCTTAAGAGTATATGGTATGGCATTATCCCGGATCAGCTTAGGGAGTTGTTCCCGACAGCTGCAGACAGGCTCAGCTCATGCCAGAGCTCCATCTCACATAAAACCACGCACTCTGCCTCCAGGATTGATGAGGCCTTCCATAGGAGTGGCTCACAGGTTATATATGTGTCCAGATATAGGTTTAGATATAGGTATACTATATCTAAGCAAGGGGTGATTACACCCACTTGCCCCAGCTGAGTGATCAGCCAGTTGTGTCAATTTAGATAGCCAGCCAGGGGTGGCAAAAGATATGCTGCAGCCCCTGGTAGGCCTTGGATGCACCTATGCCCTGGGCACCTATAGTGCACTGTACAGGGGCTGATAAGGTGACCCAAGCCAATCTAGTTATGCACCTAGGGTACATGGAATCCATTTTACAGAGAGAGCAGATAGCCTGGGGCCCTGATTAGCAGGGAACCAGGCCAACTAAGTCGAAAACCAGCTAAACACAGGGCAAAAAATCTGGGGTAACCATAGTCAGGTAGCCACCTTCCTACACTTACTGTAAACTCCGCCCCGCAGGACACACTGAGTAAGGAAGCAGCATCCACTATGTATTATATTTTATTATTCACTGGCGCCTCACTGCTGGTGGTGAGGGGGTTTGGCTGTTAAGGGGGACGAAACTCAATCGCCCCAGGTAGACAAACGTACATTAACTTATCCTAGACCCCAAACGCAGGGCTGATGGGATTCCCCTTTTGTACAGGAGCTAAGGTATCGCCTTCCAGTCGTAAGCACCCTCAGGGGTTGAAGAGTTATCAAAACATTCTTTATTCCTCTTTCCTGATCCTCATCATAAAGGTAATAATCTATACAACATCTATAAAATGTACTGAACCATTTATTGTTATCAGGGGCTGTGGGCGGGGGGTTACGTGACTCACTTTGTGACAGCAATGCATGGTGTGTGGCACTGGGACTGGAAAATAACTTTCATGTGTATACAAAGCATGACATATGGCAAGGTCAGCAGTGTTCGTGTGTCTGTGTACATATCTGAGCATCACTGGGCATCCGCATATCGAAGGTTATAGGGCCACCACCAAATCACCCCCCCACACCCCCCATGTTTAAAGTCTTATATGAGCAAATCAGTGAAGTGCGACCCTATGAAAGGCTGTAGCTCATTCTGTGCGCCCGGCGAGACATCCCTGCCATGAAGAAGAAAGCGTGGACTGGCCACTGAACAGTGCAGTGCCCCTGTGGAAGCCTCTGTGCTCGGCCTTGACAGGTTTGTTGATCTCCACAGACGCAATATATTAAGTAATTGAGGGTGACAAATTCCTTCTGCTAGCAGGTCACTCACCCCAAATGCTCTTAACCCCCCCCCCCCCGACCCCCCTCCTCCAGTCATTGACCTATTCCAATGCAGTCTTTGCTGACCTTCCCTGCAAGCACAACGAGAGACTTGAAGCCCGCAGGGGGGTCTCCAGTTTCAGGAAGCCAGGCAGGGACCTTAGCCCTGTTCAAGGCGTGCAGCAGGCAGCCTTCGGGGGCGTTCAGTTAGTTTAACACATCGGAAGTGTAGCATAAGCATTTCACACTAACCTGACAGGAGTCATCACCTCTGCTGGCCCTAGTGCCGCTAGACTTCAAGAGGGGCAGTTGCTCGCAGGTTCCCCCAGTGAAAGTTTATATAGCCACCGGGAGTCTAGAGTCCTTCCTGCAAACGGAGGCCTCATAATATCTCACTGAAAAGGCACGTGAGCAGATGCACGTGCTGGTGCTGTTCTACATTCAAGCACGCAGAACACAGAAGGATGGGAAGCTATTGTCCTCCACTTTAAAGATTTGAGATTAATACTGAATGTGATGTTTTATTGTCTACAATAAAGTCCTTGAGAGATCACACAGAGGAATCTCCAGGTAGGCCGGGGCACGTGGAAGGGTAGACAATGGTCTGCGATGTGGCCTGTACAGTTAAAACAAGCATCTGCAATGCAGTAGGTCTCGCAATTGCGAGAGTTTGAGCTATTTAACTTATTGCATTGCATGGAGTGCTTGACACAAAGGAAACAAATGAATTAATATTGACATGGACTAAAACAAAGTTATGAAACTGCATTGGACTCCTAAGCAAACGGTGGAATTACCATTTATGGCAGTAAAGTTCCGCTGTATTCATATGCACAGATGTTTCCACAAAGACTGGGTGCACTGCTGCAGCACGTGTTAATATTGGGGAGCCCCAAAGTGAAGTGTTTATAGGAGTGACAAAAGAATATGAGGGTCTCAGAGCTAACATCACAGAGGCCTTGGCTTTGGAACTCCCTTTCCAAAGGCCACTGGAGGCGCCTGGGCTGCGGTCTGAAAGTCTTATTGGCTCTCTGGATCGTGGGCCGAGAGCTGCTACTTCTTTTTTCATCTAAAAAAGGCGAAGAAAAAAAACACATCCCCAGGCCTCAGATTCTAAACAAGGGTGAAGCGTGTGTCCTTGAATAAAAGGTGCGTGGCAGCCATTGGCTGCTTCTCACACAACAAGAAAGGCACGCTGCCATTGTGAAAGTATAAGTGGGCGCCATGCTAAAACATTACGCCCGGCGCCCGGGACAGGGTAACGGGCTGCGAGCCACGGGCGCCTTTGTTATGTGTGTGCACACGCGTTATAGATAAAGCGCGGTTTGCGTTCTGGGTAAAAAGAAAATGTTAAAAAAAGAAGGATTGTATTAAAGATAAAGCACGGAGTGCATTTTGTTAAAAAAAAAATGTTTTAGCTACACGATGGCCCCATGCATCATGCTGCCTCCTTTGCACGCTGAAAGCTGTAAAATATAAGGGGCCATATGCATGAAGGCAATTTTGCAATCGCAGTTGCCGAAATTCGCCGAATTTCAGCATTTGCGATTGCAAAATAGCTAAGTGGTATGTATGTAAGCAAAACAGCCTTGCCAAATGAGAAATTGCTAATTTGCGATTCCCTCTTTTGCGATTGCATTTAATGAATCGCAAACTGAGATTCCTTAAATGCTATGTATGAGGCCCAGAAAAAGTGCAATTCGGCCATAAGGAATCGCAAATTACCACCAACTTCAAGTTGGTGGTAATTTGCGATTTCTTTTAAAAATGCACTTTTTTGCATTTTAGTGCCATGTGGCACACATGTATGTGTGCCACATGGGCACTAATGCACATTTCAGGGGAGCAACAGGGTGTCCTTTTGACACCCTGGCAATTGCATTCTCAATTTGTGATTCTCTAATTGAGAATCGCAAATTGAGAATGTCTTCCCATTCATTGCTATAGGCATCTAGGAGGTATTCCTTAATTGCGAATTGCAATTTGCAATTAAGGAATATGTATGATTCACAAAATTATTTGCAAATCCTACATACATAACATTTTGCGATTCTCAAATAGCGATATTCTAAAAATCGCTATTTGAGAATCGCATAATATAAGTTTCATACATATGGCCCTAGGTGTCCCTGCTGGTATAAAAAAACTAGTGGTTGTGGGAGAGAGTGTGCTGCCTACTACAACTGGTAGGAGAAAGTAGTTAAAGAAAATAGTTCTCACCTACTAGATAAAGCAGACCATATAACAACACAAGTAAAAAGTCCAGTCATTATGGGAGGTTACAATTGCAGACAAGGCGGTACCAAGGATGGACTACTAAGCCTATTCATGAATAAAAAGCAACTATTTTGAAAGGACAGTAACAGGAGCCAATTGAAAAGATGGGTGGGGAAATGGGCGGAGCTTCTATGCCATACCTCAATATAGCATGCCTCGCAGAGCAGCACAAGCACTGCCCAGGCTTGACCTAAAAACGTGTTAAAACACAACACGTCTTTCTACACCTTGCCCTAGATGCCATAATGGAACATTTCAATGGAGCCCACTCTTTGAGGTTGTGAACAACTTAAGGTATTCTTACAGGCACGCAAGAGTTACTACCGCAGACAAATATTACTTCTGGTTTCTGAGCCAAACATTAAAGATTCTGGATAGTTCTTGATTTTGTTTTTGAAACTTTATGTTAGGCATATATCTTTTTTTTTTTTTTTTACATAGCATCCGGATACCTGTAATTTGGAATAACAACTAACACACCAATTAATGGAACAATATATGATTCCAGTTTTAGTGATGGAAAAATTATATAAACATGCACCGAAAATCATTAGGTAATCTGAATTAAGATTGTAATTGTAATCATATAACGCTTACTACCCTTGACGAGGCATTGAAACCCTTTTCGGCGAGTAGCCACTACTCGGATCATAAATTAAAAATTAAAAATCAATACAAGTTGGATGTAACGACTGGTGGCAAGCTGGTTCCATGATCACAGTTTTAACACCAATAAGAAACAAATAACACGAACGTTCACTGCACCGTGTTTTCGTTAATCACATTTTGTGTTCTTCACCAGTCTTTGCCTTGCTTGGTGCCAAAGGTGCAAATTGTGCACCTGCTACATACAGACTGTTTTGCGATTGGGGTTTACTGGTCACCGAAATTGCACCCAATTTTGGGCCTTTTAATTGTGGATAGAATTGTCTCTACATTTACTGGAAACTGCTCTGTTTGTGACCCTCGTCATTTAAGGGTGGTCGAATTTAAGAGGAGTTGGATGAAATGACTAAGTAAAGCACAACTTCCGGCCTCATCACAAAAAAATGGGAAGGCAAATGATTTGTGAGATTTAGTAACATTGTTACGTTTTAACTAAAATGGTGAGAACTTAGCCATGGCTGGTGGCGGGGAACAAGCAGTAAATTACAGTATGAACTCCTATGGCAGCCATGCCTGTCATGGGAGGGATGAAGGCAATACATCAAAAATGTTGAAAATTAGATTCACCAAAAGATAAAAAGCAGTAGTATACACATTTCCTCTCAAGCATCTTCATACCAAAGCCTGGGAAGCTGCATTAGTATCACAGTAAACTGTCCTGTTTAGCACTTGCGGACATGGCAATACACCTTTGCCATAATATGACATTAAAAGCCTACAAGGTCGATTCACATAGATTTTTCAGGGCGCAGGTGGAGAAGCTTACTCTGGAAGTACTTCTAGTTTACTCTTGAATTTTCAGGAATTAGTTACAGCTACTCACGAAAGAATGCTTTGTGAAGTTCGCCCACAGAAAGTAATTCAATAGCTTTGGAGATTACCAGCAATAGTCTTTTCACTGTTTCTTCTGTCACCTAGTTTAACTTGCTAGTGCAGATTTTTCTTTGATTTGTAAAGAAGACTACATTCTGTCTATCTGTTCCAGGCGATTCTTGTTTAACTTTCGATCTGCAAGAGACTGAAGAATGTCTGCTATTCATGATATCCCCATGAGACACATTTTTACATGACAAACCTAAATGGGAGTCATTTATTAGGTCTTGCCTACCAGACCGAACAAGCAGTCTGGTTGAAGGAGACATATTGTAGGCCTACTAAAGTTTTTTTTTTAAACCCTTTGCTGCGTCGAACGTTCAGCACCAAGTGCTGAACGTTCGAATAACGAGCGCTGGCCGTCGGCCAACGGTCGTGCGCAGCACTGGCAAGGTAGTGCTCGCGACGAGCGTTGGCCGACGGCAGCGCTTAAGGGGTTAAGTACCTGAAGGAGTGTGTGTCCAGTGGAAGGACACAGGCATCTGACAGGAAGCTGTACTTGGTCAATGCTCAATGGCAGGGACACACAAGAAGTAGGAGGCTCTGACCAATAAGAAGTAAGGAAACAAGAGTGACGTTGGAGTCACCCAATGGTAAGTTATGGTAAATAAGGGGCAGAGTCTGTGCCTGTTTTCAGCTTTTTGTTTGTTTACAAGAGATTTTGCGAAACAGCGCGCAAATGCTGTGCAGGTGAAACCTAAAAATGGAGAAGCGGTTTAAAACGTCCATTCTATTTAATCTTTCAATGCAGCACTGTCCAATTATTTTCCTTATCGGGCACACTGTCCTGGTTTTGCCAACTGCACCCATTAACAGTGTGCCACAGCGCACACCCGGAGAGTGTGCCTGATATATAAACTCAACCTTATTGCTCTACATAATAGGCAGAATAAATAATTCAATGGGTCTCAATGCAGGTGATGGAAGCTACAGAGATAACATGATTCCAAGCTGAGTGGGAGACAAGAGAATCAGAAGAGCCAGGTGGGATAGCCAGTGCAATAATGGGGCAAGGAGTACATCTTCGAACAGAGGTGTCCAAACGTGTTCAACAACCCGCAAAAAATCATTTCTTTAATTTTGATCCAATAAACGCCACACTTACATTTTTTTTCCTTTCAATTACATTTTGTTTGTGAATTAAAAACTGACAAGGTTAAATCTGCACAAATAATGTCATGCTGATAAATATATAGGAATGTAATTAAAATTCAGGATAATATACAACTGAGCCATGGAATTTGGACCACGGTTGTGTTGTTTTATACCTCTGAATAGCAATAATATTTTTAGGTCGAGCCTCGGCAGCGCACGTGCTGCTCTGCGAGGCATGCTGTATTCAGGTAGGGACTTGAAGCTCCGCCCATATTTGTCATTGGTTTGTGTCATTGTCCACTGTAAACTGTGGCTGTTCATTGGTCAAAAGGCTTAGTCCCTCCTTATTACTGCCTTGTCTCATTTTGTTACCTCCCATTGCGACACCCCCTGTTATGTATGTTGTTACTCAGTAAGCTTTAATTACAGCCTTCGAGCACTATTTTCTCAAATAGCTTTGTCACAGCAGGCAGGACACACTCGCTCCTTAAGCTTTTTTTTATTTTCATAAAATGACTGCCAAATGCATTTGCAATGCAATAGGTCTTGCATTTGTGAGAGTTTAAGCTATAGGCATTGTAAATTACAATGCCTATTTATCTTTATTTAAAACAACAAATGCATAAAAGGCATTGTCATTCACAATGCCAATAGATCAAACTCTCGTAAATGCGAGACCTATTGCACTGCAAATGTTTGTTAGTACTGCTGTCAGAGATATTCTTTAACAGAAATATCATGCACATGCGAAAGACAGACGAAAGACCTAATTTTGACCCTTGAGTTGATTATAACGGAGGAGAAGGTATTTAATTTTTTTTAACACAACCCCCATTTTAGAGCTAATGCAAATAGCGTTAGCTTTGATATAATGCTTGCTCTTGGCAAACTCTTGACTGGTGATACGAAAAAGAGCACAAACATGAACTGTGGTACCGACAGGTGCAAAACCGTCAGACAAACCGAACTATGCACATTATGTTTAGCATCATACTCAAAATCAAGCACAAAAACTCAGCTGGAGCACAGCACAGTTAGTAATTTGGACCTCGAGCTTTGAGAACCAATTCAATACGAGGTCCTAATGGCCCCAGCATTTCTGGAAACATTTACACCGAATGAGTGGGCGATCCCATACCTAGCCAATGAAAATCAAATCTAAATGTCAACGTGCATAACTATTTTGGCTGGTTACCTATATTTCTTTATGTATTTTTTCAATGTGGTACTCTTGCTGGATCCTATTTACAGAATATTTCCCACTACAATGAGAATGCCAGAACCGTTCAATGTGTGGATCGGTGATGTATATGAAAAGACCTTCCCCACTGCAAGCTTGCATAATGTCAACTTAGGACACCGTAGGCTCCTTGATACCCCTTTGTTCTTCCTGCTGCAGCTTCTTGTGGAATAATCATGCTCTCAGAATATGTTACATCGTATAGTGCCACAGGCTCTCTCTAATAACCATGTACTCTTGGTGGTAGATATGAGATATGTTCCAGAATTTACAATCAAGTTGTGCACTCTCTGCAGACTGAGTAGCACATTGCTGATCAAATGATGTGGCTCTCTGTTCTCAAGAGGAGAACTTTGTCCTATAAATTAAGACTATCCGACTAAAGAGTACTTGGCAATGGAGCAAAACTCTGTTAATAATAACCGACATTCAAACAGAGTTCAGATGGTTTTGTGATGACTACTATCTACCGCTCAAGAGCTGTAGGAACATACAGTGCTGCTACATGCTATTGACATGTTTAGACTGGACCTCTATGGAAGGCAGATCATTATGTTTGAGAGCTGAGATAACAAACATCTAGGGCTAGATGTAGGGAAATCTTATTTACTGATTCATAAATACTGAATTTTACTGATTCGGTATTCATGAATCGGTAAATAAGATGTAGGTAAAAATTCGGTAATTTTTACCGAATCGGTAGGATTCGTTATTTACCAATTCGGTAATTACCGAATCGGTATTGCCCATTGATTCCTATGGGCCTTGAAGCCCATAGGAATCAATGGGCAATACCGATTCGGTATTTACCGAATCAGTAAATACCGAATCCTGCAAGGGTGCAGAGGGTGTCACTTTGACACCCTCTAGCACCCAAGTACAGGCTTGTGTGCCATGTGGCACACAGACATGCCCTAAGGGCATGTCTGTGTGTCACATGGCACAGGTGTACATGCACAGATGTGCATGTACACCTGAATTCGGTATTTTACCACCCAATTGTATTGGGTGGTAAAATACCGAATTCTGAAGGCCTGTAGCACTGTTCACAGTGCTACCTACATAGCAAATTACAGATTCTGTATTTTTACCGATCGGTAATTTCACCGAATCTGTAAAATTTACAGAATCGGTAAATTTACCGATTCTGTAATTTTACAGATTCGGTAAAATTACCGATTCGGTAAAATTACCAAATCTGTAAGCTTTTCTAATCCCTACATACCAATGTCCAAATACCGGTCGGAAACGGCCGAAAATCGGGATTTTCGTCCGTTTCCGACCGGTATTTGGACACCTACATCTGGCCCCTAGTTCCCACATATCCATTCAAACCTGGGTGGTTCCCCAGACAGATACGGCAATCAGTTTAGTAACCAAATGTAGGTGATGGGTTGGCTAAGTCTATTAAGATGAATGGAATGACCGCCAACAGAAAACTTTGGTCCAAAGAGTTTATCAGGTTTTCTCCAGTTTCAAAGACACAGCAAAGCAGTGTTCTCTGTATGGCAACTTCCACTCGCTTTTAAGGTCCAGGTTCTGATGGTGCAGAGAAGGGTAGTTGAACAGCAACACTATGAAACCTGTCACCATCTCTCCTGGACTGCCTCTTCTGTTATGATCCAGGTTGCCTCCAAGGTGAAGTCTTCCGTAGAAACAGTGTGCCTGAACAATATCCTCAAAATGAGGGAGGCCTCACACTCTGCATAACCTGAAAATACTTCTCTGTACTGGGCTTGAAACGTTCACAAATAAGTGTACCTCAGTCACAATCAGCATACAAATGTTACCTGCTTGTGCCATGATTTGAGGATGACTGCTCTTAAAAAGAGTTCTGTGGTGCTTGCTTTATTTAGTAAGTGAGAAGAAGAATAGAAGACAATGCTATTCAATTGTTAGAAAGTTATTGGTCACGAAACTACAAACCCGGGCCAGTTTGTAACCCTGTCTATGTAGTCAGTAGAGAGTAACTGGAAAAATAGTCAGGGATTTTACTGTCTTTAAAAGGAAAATAAAGGTTGAAAAGCGCGCCTGGAACCAGCATGAAGCTCCGTGAAGGTCACTGAGAGTGTACCTGCTACACTGTGCGCTACACGCCTGGCGATTAATATCACTTGTACATGGTGGGAATCGAGTGATCTTCTAATTACCCCGAGCACTTCTCACATTCTTTTCTATGCAGTTTCAATTTACCGCTGTTCTTAAAGGAACATTAGACGTAAAGTCTTAGCATTTTTCTGTCTGAAAGAAATGCCCCATTGTGAGGGTTGCTAGGATTCCACTGCTGTGTGTGTTTTTGAGCAGAACTGTGCCATATGCCGCGCCTACCGCCGCCGCGTCAGAAAACTAGGAACTAAGAAAGAATAACGGAGGCCAGCTATGCTTGACTCCATTAGCCATGAACAGTGAAACAAAATAACAAATCCATACGCAGCTAAACAGGCGTTGTTTTCAAATTTCTAACATTTATAACAATACTGGCACACAGAAAATAAGAGAATGCCTGCTTGTGATTCCACTTTTGCAAGTGTAGCAAAGAAGCAGTTTGATAGGGGACAGGTCCATGCCACGTCGAGAACACAGGAATCAATGTGGGATAAGTGTTTTTGTCCATTTTTTTTTAGGTGCTGCACTTTTGATGGCCACTTCTTGGAAGTATTTGCTTTTGAGAACTCAAAATGGCTTTCCTGTTACCCAGGCAACTGGACGGCAGTGGCCAAGCATGCAATAGTTGCCGTAGGAACCAGGGATGTGCTGGGCATTAGTAATGCATTCAAAAAAGTTTCAGAAATGCATGTGGAAACAGAGTAATATGACTGGCCAAGCCACATCACGTGGAGTGTTCTCGGAGTCGGGTCTCTCATACTTAGGATGGCCAACGGCCAAATAAGGTGATAATTTAAGCAGCCGCACCTTTGAGGAATCAGCGCCACAAGAGCCACGCTTAACCTTAAAAATCATGGTGGAGATTGACCCTCTAGGTGTGAAGGTAGCTGCTCATATAAGACTCCGCACATACGTAATCTCCCCAACAATTCACCTCAGACCCCCAAACACATTTGTATCCCCTCCAAGAAAAATGCACACCAATCCGGAATATGAGGACTGGAGGTTGGAAACAGAACAAACAAAAACAAGAATGTGAGAGGAAATATACAACAACCCTCAAATCCCACAAAAAAACTTATTTACACTACAGGCAGAACAGCCATAGAAAAAAATGCCCTCGAGTCATAAAGCATGTGGAAAACCTATGCATACAATTATTTTGTCCCAAACCTCACACTTTATCATGTGTCCTCAACCCACACAAGCAGAGAATGTACATCTATTGTCAGTCTCTCACATCACACCTTTTTTGCATTCAAAATAAATCATTTATTTTATGTAAGAAATCATTTAATTTTATGTAAAATGTGTGTGGAGCTGACACACAGATGATGCTTTAGAGTGCTCAAGGGTTGAGGGGTTGCAGACGGGGATTAAAGAGGTTGGTGTGAGGACACAGAAATCTTAAAATTAACCTAGCCCATACGTTTGAAGGAAGGGGTGGGCCTTCAGACATGTTTGAAGACCTCCTTCTCAAGGCGAAGGGGTCAGGCTAGTGAGTCATAGCGGGATAAACTTTGAAAATGCATAGATCTCACCTCAAACTAATTGTATCTCGTAGGGAGTAGAGCGAGAGAGATTAAGAAAGAAAGAGAATTCCAGATTGCTCACTTTAGGTGTCTGTTCAGGCGGTCTGGAAACAAGAGTTCTGATAGGCTCCCAAGAGTTTCGATGTGCAAGGCACAATGCACAAGTTAAAACTTTTGTTAATTGAACCTTATGCTTTACCAACAGCCAGTAGAGTGATAGCAGACAGTTGAGGAGAGTTGCAGTGGGATTTTCTAAGCCTGGATCAGGCACATTGCATTGCATTGTGTTTTCTGGACCTTGCTCATCAATATTTAGTAGATCCCACTGCATTAGCTAAAGCTTGGTATCATAACAGTAAGGATAAAGACAATTTTGTCCTGAGCAGAGAGTGGCAGAAATGTCATGCAGTGGTGACGAAGTTGGTGAAACATGCTTTAGACACATTGTAGATTTGTAGGATGACAACTCACAATCGAAGATGACCCCTTGACTTTGGAATTAAGTTGAAGATCTTTGGAGTGGGATAATCATGGAAGAAGGCCAGTTAAACGGGACTGTTGTAAGGTCTTTGGATCCTAACAGCAAGATCTATGCTTTCCTAATTCACAGCCAGTTTTGACCTATCCATTCTTGTATTTGAAAACAGGGGCAACGACAATGTTTATGATACCCATGTCCTTTAGTATCATGAAACAGATCTAGGTCTGTATGTATCTGGTAGCTGGTGCAGTGATTAATGTCAATTGTTGCAGAGGGGCCTATATGATGTCAAACAGTGCTGGAAATACGGAAGACCCTTGTTTTTGTGAAAGGGCACTTTGAGATTTAGTCAGAGAAGGCATCTAACTTCTCCGGGTGAGTAGAATTTGATTGTAATGATCGGAACTACCGGATTGCTGATCTTTTCAGCTCCACAGGAGATATCCAACTGAGATATGCTAAGAATTCTAATATAACTCCAAGGACCACAGTCTAAAGTAAATAAGGTATTAGGATGCTTTATGAACCAGAGAAAGGTGGCACACTATGTCGCATTTGATGTTAATTATACACATTGAGACATAAAATATGATATAATAATGTATGAAAATTGCACCCATGGCTGATCCTATGTTTATCTCCTTGAAGCTATATTTCTTGTACTGTGTTAGCTAAGAAGTTCTCACATGGTAGCAGATACGAGCACAAAGGTGTATAAAGGAACATATGACTGTACAAGATCAAAACACTTCCTCGCTTAGGACTTAAGATTACAATGCTAGGTTTATTGTTCCAAGGTCAATTTTTTCCAACTATACTGCAGTATTAATGCACAGTTCTGGTCTCTCCAGGGTGTTAATTAAAGTGGATCTGGTTATGAGCCAAATTACTAAAACCTTGTTATGTCAAGCTGATAAAAAACATTGTTTTAAAAAAAGGAAAAAAATGGAATTTGCCACCCAAAAGGGA
The DNA here is from genome assembly GCF_964263255.1 of Lissotriton vulgaris. Lineage (NCBI taxonomy): Eukaryota > Metazoa > Chordata > Amphibia > Caudata > Salamandridae > Lissotriton > Lissotriton vulgaris. The sequence goes on from NC_141691.1 coordinate 1,431,382,284, forward strand.
ATCAGGATATCAGCAATACAAGGGAAGCAGACTTCACTGCACCTTGTAATTACTGAATTTGGTTCGAGTGTATCCTCTGTTCAATTTTGGCTAGTCAAACCTGCCACAATGCAACAGGGGAAACATCCCCAGTACAAGTGGATTTTATTGTAGTAGACATCAAGATGTATGTGCATGTTATTTCCCATTATTCGGTGAACTCGAAATAGATGCTAAACATAGCACCTGAAGAATTACCAAGCCCAGCAAAATGCTTTTCACCGGGTGCCATAAATATGACACTATTCTCTGAGATACTCATAATGAGGTCCTTAGACTTCAAACTCAAGCACAGGGCTCCCAATTTCGCAAATCACACCTCTGTACTTTCTACAGCAAGTTGTCAGTGCTGTTCTGAGCTCAAGCAGTAACCACGTGGCCACTGTGAGATCCAGCAGTGACCATGTGGCTATTCTGAGCTCCAGCCTTAATTATGCAGCCAATCCGAGACCCAGCATTTGCTATGCAGCAAATCATCTGAGCAGCAGCAGTGACTTTGCTGCCGTTCTGAGATCCAGCAGTTAGCATGTGGCTAATCTGGGTACCAGCAATAACAATGCACCAGAAGGCAGTGAGCAAGTACATGATCAATGGTTACTAATTTCTGTCAAGTTATGTTATAATATCTTACATCTCACTGGCAAAATCCTGATACTTTCCATTGTGAAGGTTCCCTAACACGCTGAAAATAGCTTTAAAATGAGTGGTCTGGGGCCATTAGCGTTTGCTCTAATCAACAGCAAACAAATGCAAAATAAAAAGGTAGAATGATGCACCAGGCTACCACAAGAACACATGAAAAGCAGTTTAATAAATGACTAAGGGGCATATTTATAAGCCTCCTGTGCCGCCGTAGCATCACTTCTTGTGACACTCTGGTGGTGGTGGTGGGGGGGAGAGGGGATGGTAAACCACCATATCATATTTACAAGGCCACACAAAGCCACTTTGCAAGGCAAGGCAGTGCAAATCACTACTTTGCCTTACTCTGCACCAGGGCGGCATTCCATGGGCGGTGCGATGGGTGTTTCCACGCAAAACCCATGGATTGTGACGCTTCCCAAGATTTTCGAGACCATAGAAACCTGTGGATCCGTCAAAACTCTATGCTTCCAGAGGCGCAATGACTTTATTTCTCCTTGTTTATTCCTCTAAGTGTGCTGTAATCTGCAGGACACATAGGAGAAGAAAAAGTCTCAGAGGATTGTTTTTGTGCAAGAAGGTTTTCATTCCTGCATACAAACAATCCTGCATGCAATGCAGGAACATTGCACCATGGTGCAAGGGTGCCTATGTTTGCACTAGGCTGCAGAAATGGCGCCAGCGTTGGAGGAAAGGACAAGAATGGTCTTTAGGCCATAGATAAGGCGCATTCCTGCCCTTTCACTTTGATGCAGGGCAGCGCAGGAAGGTGACTTGCCCTGTCCTGTGCCAAATCCCTGCAAATATGCTCCTAAATAACCAATCCAAAATCCATCAAAGTGTTGTTCTTGCGCATTTAAATGTCAGTAGTAACAAGCATGGAATCCTTTCAAATAAACTGGCGCCCTTCAACCACTCTGCACCGTATGAATATTTCAAAACAGCATTTCGGCCTATAATGCTAAAATACGTTTTTTCTTTTCAAGGTTATTTTAAAAAGTTTCTTGTTCATTTCTGGTCACAAAACAGCTCACTGTATAGAAATGATCTTTTTTAAGTACTGCCAAATACTCAAGAACAAGGCACAGCATGCGCAAAAATAATAAAACATTTTTGCCAAATTAGCAGATGCAGTAGAAGTCACGCTGTAAAAAAATGCGAAAATAAAATAACTGCTTGATTGTAACAAACATGTCTATTTTTAGTTGCTGAACAGCACCACCTCACAAGCGTAAATGTGAAAACACCCCGGCCCTGACAATTCCACTCTTTTGGTGATTTACAGTAATGTGAGGGGCGTTCTCAGAATCTCAAACCTTGCGGCCATTGACATTTTCTCCAAAATTGGCTGCTCTTCACATCAGACAGAATTTCAATCGGTTGTATGTCCCAGCTGGCTGCAGAGATAGCTGTCCCTCCCCCCAGAAATCAATGGGGTCCTGTCTTTCTTCGTCTGCCGCCTCTCTGGCTGTCACGGTACAACTGGCTAGGCATGGACGTCACCCAGGTGTCCACCCATGGTGTCAACTTCAAAGGCCAGAGTGGCCCTCGTAATGACGCTCCTATCACACCGCTGTCAGAAACACCAACTCTTGGCTGGAGTCAATAAACTTTCATTACACGAAGACAGCGTGGGATGTTTTTTTCATTCTGATGATGTTGTTCAGAGCTTCCATTCCCCTCCCTCCCTCACAATAAATGGGACTAGGAGGAGTGGGAGAGAAGCACACAAGGGATCAACGGGACAACTCATGCACTCTCAAAGAGTGCTTAAACAAAAAGAAAACAAGCACTTACAATGCGCTCTGAACAGAAGAGCCTACAGGCACAGCCAGCATACATACTCAGACTCGTCTCGCCGGAAACAACCAGGTCTTAAGGGTCTTACGGAATATTGAGTGAACTTGCTGGCCCGAGAGGGAAACAGGGAGAGAGTCCCACGCCTTGGCCGCGGCCTGTGATAAGGCTCTTCCACCCCATCTCATCTTTTTGAATCTAGGAACCACGAGCACATTTTTATTAGCTGACCTGAGATTCCTAGAAGGAGCGTACCTATGGAAAATATTCTTTATGCCCACTGGGCCATGTCTATAGTATGCACTGTGGGTGAGGCATAGGGTCTTGAACAAGACTCTACGGTCCACCGGGAGCCAGTGCAGTGAACAGAGAGCAGAAGAAGCCGAGTGACGCTTGGGAAGATTCAGTACCAGCCTAGCAGCGGCATTTTGTACCAGCTGAAGGCGGCGGAGCTGACCCTCGTTTATTCCAAGATAAAGGGAATTACAGTAGTCCAGCCTGGCCAATATTAGGGCCACAATTACCTTTTTGCGGGCTTCGAGTGACAGAAACGGGAAAATTTTTCTTATGACTCGAATGAGTCCAAAACACATGGCCAATGTTCTGGAGACCTGGCGAGACATGGAAAGGCCGTCAACCACCAACAAATATCTGGTTAATTGCATAGGATCCGCGGTGATCCCACAGAGCTTGTTATTTCAATGGGGCAGGTAACTAATGAAGTAAGAGGGCACTGGTAATAAAGAGTCACTGCATTATTTCTGGTAGTATACTTACATTTTTCTAAAGAAATGTTAAAAAGAAGAAGGGGGTAGTAAAATAGAGAGGTGGTGGTAGGCAGGTGGAGTAGGGAGAGTGACCAAGAGAGGTGAGATGGGGGGCTGAGGGAAGAAGAGAGAATTGAAAGTAAAAATGCAGGTGAGATCTGAAGCAAGAGAGAGGAGAGACGGAACTGGAGGGCATGGGGGCAAGGAGTGGGTAGAGGGAGACCGAAGGAGATGTGTAGTTCAGAGTGAGGGAGGAAGTGAGGGGGAAGGAACTGGAAGGGGCTGGAGGGGGAGAGGCACAGGAGGAAGAGGATGGAGGAAGGGGGGGAGAAATAGGTTACTTTGGGAGGTCAGAGGAGGAAGAGGGGGCACATATGAGGGACTCGAGAGTGACGCGAGAGAGCGTGTGAAAGTGACGATGGACTTAGACACAACAGTAGGGGCAGATGAGGCCACATGGCAGGGGTGTCAGTCTAGAGATGGGGTGAACAGAAAGGAGAGATGGCCTCAGGGAGGGGGGCAGAGAAGGAAACGAGGAGAGAGTCAGGACAAGGAGGGGAAGGAGAGAACGAAAAGCAGGAGAGGGGGGTTAATGGAGGGAAGAAGTGAAAAGAAGGCGTGATGAGACGGATGGAGAGAGGCCCAAGAAGGGGAGAGAGGCTGCCGAGTGAACCCAAGTGGAGAGGCACCCGGAGATGGTGGGAGGGTGAGTGGATGCTGACATGGAAGGCAATGCGAGAAAGACGGAAGGTGGTGGCCGAGATAGGGTTCTAGAAGAGTTAAAGAGAGCTTGGTTATTTTGTGTAGGCGCTTGTCACACTTGTTAAGATGCAAGAAATGCTGCCTCCATGCTGTTCTGGGTGAGCACAACAAGCCGGGAGAATGCACGAGACAGTTGCTGGGCCTACAAACGTTCGAGCCTGGTCACACGTCAGGCAGTTTTGGCGCGTACCTGACAGCGCTGCTGCTACTCTACAGACTGTTCATGGGTACTGACTGGTGGAAAATTCGCCCGCACTGCTCGTATGCCCGCTCGCCGCCCACTGACCTTTCCCTTGCTGCTGTGGCAATGGATGCCTACTAACCAACCAGCCCATCCGGGAGGCGAGATCCACTGATTATGGGCGACGGCCGCAAGCTCTGCAAGGAAACGGCTCTGCCAGGAGTTCCTTTATGAATAACTGTCCTCCTTGATGGATAGACGAATACGATACACAAATAGTAAATGACATTTGTAGTGCTATATTATGTAATTAAAAAAAATCTCAGTGCACCTTCCTGCCAATATGTTCCTTCCTGTAATCTTTCTTATGCCACATTGCTTGCACGCAGAGGGAATTCTGTATTTGTGGCGCTACACACCCCTTTATCTCCTCCAGCCACTTAGGTCCAGAACCCTAATCCTTCACTAGCCCTGAAGAACAAACCTTGCTTGAACGCTAGTAAGAAAAAAACAAGCGGCAGTGAAATGTTAAAAAAAAAGCACGCCCGTGAGTGGTGCGCACCACAGCGAGCCATATGTTTTCAATTATCGCGCCAGTGTCTGAGCACGATAATTGAAACCACATGGGATTTGGAGCGTGTAACAGACACCAATAGACCATGGGCGGAGCAATGCGCCCGCCTTTGGCTTATTGCGTGCTCTGTTAAAAAAAACACGCACTCAAAGCCCAATGGCGAAAGACAAAAGGAAAGGCACACGCACAAGCATGTGCGATTCCAGACACTGTTTTGAAACCCCGGTCAAATGGGCTCTCGCCTGCGCGAGCAGTGCTGCGCACTGCAACACTAGGGCGCGAGCCCTAAAAAGTAGTGCCATGAGAAGGCAAGCACTGAAAGTCTATAGTAATGTGTCCATGCTCTAGGGATGGGACAAACACAAGAAGATGAAGGAAAGTTCCCACAGTTAAGGAATAAGAAGCAAGCAAATGAGAGTGACAACAAAATCACCCGATGGTAAGCAATGGGTGGGCTCTTAGCCCACTGCATGATCACAAGTCTCACAACAGACAGCGCATGCGCTGTCTTAGGGGAGACCTAAGCAGGCAAAGCATCCTCCTAAAGAAGATGCTGACCCAGATGCACTGCAGAAAAGCACAGTAGGCATACCAGAGGCTAGCGCTTCCACACCTAGTAAAGGTCACACAGTATACGCACAATTCCGCCAGACCCTCCTCCAATATACTTTTAGACAAATTCAGTCACAGTGCACTACAAACAAATACCTGACACAACCATACACATTACAACCCTTCAGTACATGCATGCATTCAGACTCTACTGCACTACATGCATTCCACTCAAGATGCACCAAACCACATCATTCTATTGACGTTTTTAGGCACACTCAAGCATACTTACTGGTCCATAACTATTTATTTTTGCAATAGCTTGTGTGAGGGAAGCTTTTGGATGTGTGGTTGTGTGTTGTATGTGTGTGTGTGTGTGTGTGTGTGCATGTGTTTGTGTGCAGAAGTCTTACTGGAAAGTGGGCATTAGTTGGGTGCACTGCCAAAGCACTGATAAAGAGTAGCTGAGTGGGGTGGGATGTGCGGCATGCTGGATGTGTTGTGTGTTATTGGGGATGTTGGAATTATGGTGGGGTAACAAATGCTGTGATCGCAGTGCCATGTGTAGGGTGGTGGAGATATTATTGTGGGTCTGCATGTATTTAGGAGAGCTACGTTTGTGCCTGCAAAAGGTAGTGAAATGTTATTGTGCTGGGCTGAATTCAAGAGTCACCCACACAATGACCACTTAAGTTAGTAAGGTGCACACCCCACAGGCACCGCTCATTCAACATCTTCTATCACCAGAGAGCCAACGACTAGCTGTCAGGCAACAGAGCATCTATGCTATTCTCTGTCCCATACAATCCTATAAGTCACAATCCGATCCAATCCCACCTCTCCAGACCCTACAAATAGGAAAAACTCCACAGTGGCATGGCACCATGCTGCTAAATACCACAATAATACATATCACAGCCTCAAATGCTTCTCTTCGACTCTACCAGGACTTATGAGAGGAAGGCACACATCTTTCTCCATACCCATGGATAACATCAAGCACACGTCCAGGATGTTTGGACAAGCTAACAGAACTGCAATGTATTACGTTTTAAGGAATGGGCAAGTTAGCAATTGCCCAGTTCTTCCACCTTATAAGGTCCCACTCTTGGTAAGTGATCTTTTTGTCTCCTTATCACATCTCTGGCGAATTCTTTATCTCAAGCACTCTCCCTCTCTCTCTCTCTACCTACTATACCTCTCACTCGTTCTCTTTCTAAGCAATGTCATTCTAAGGATTAATGAGATCCTGGGCAAGACATGTTAGCTGCTGTTGTTTGTTCTGAAAGTTCAAGTATAAGTCAGTGCTGCTTTGCTTTATGCAGGTTTGAATTAGCAGAAAATGTGTAATATTATTCAAGCTGTTCCGAGCAGGGGGCTCTAAAATATATCTTGCCTGGGCTCCCAAAAACTCCTTAAGATAAGTTGCAGAGCTATGAGGAAACATATACTTTGTCAAAAGCATGTCTAAAACTATGAGGTGCCACAAAAATGCCAGAAAATTTAACATGATATGTTCTTTCTGCACTTGCTTGCTTCCTCCTCTATTTTATCAACCATGAGCACATATAAAGCATATGCTGGATTTTCTCTCTGCATAAAAATTGAAGTGTATTGAAGAGCAAAGAGTCTTATCTTCACAGCTATTCTCTCTTTTCACAGCTCGGCAGTACACTGGGTTATTTTTTCTCTGGCTGATCACATGTTGAAAGACTTTGATCTTTCACTTTTAAAGACAAACATGTCTGCATGATTTAAAGTATTGAATCAGTTTGCTTTCACTAAAAGAAAAAAAGGACTAAACAAGAATTCAAGGAGAAAGTCTGTAAACAGATGCACAGATGGGTCCTTCTATCACCCACAGCAGGTCACCCAGGTAAGCAGACCCCTAGACTATGGTTTTAAAATTGTAAGGACACAGTAACCCTGTATACGTGTTATGTCAAATGCAAACAAGACAGCAAATTGTGAGATTTGGTCTGAATAAGACCATGTCTCCCTTCAATAGGAAGGGGTGTCGCCATCGGCACAGCACATTAGCACATTTAAGTATTTACTGCAGCCATGAGAATGGAAACTTCATCCAACCTTTAGAAGATGCACCCTTCCTTTCTCCAGGGCATGTCTTAAGGAGACAAAGTAATCATCCTGTTCTGGAAGTTTTCATTGAGTCCTTGAGGGGTGTACAACTTTCTGTAATTCCTAAAGATACGCAATACGCCAATGTCATCCGAGTCCAGCACGTGTGGCACCTGACACTCCGACAGCACACTGACACAGTACACTAACATCACAGGAGAGACAAAAAATGTGAAAGTTGCTCAAACAATGTGTGTTGACTTACATTAGACCTAACAAAACACAGGAGACACAAAACTGAAGTAGGACGCACAAACACTAAAGTCCACCTTGTACAAAGTAAGCACACTGAAGGCCCCAGGGAGCAGCAGGAGAGGAAAGTCAGCCAATGTAGTTGCATTATCCTTGTCATTAATTATCCCCACTGCTTTAATTCTCATTGAGGGGGATGTAAACACGCCTGCCCTGTTCATTAGACTTCATTTAAAGAGAAGACCCATCAATGTACTATGTGCAAAGGCTTTTAACCCAGAGGAATGGCACACGGTAAGTACATGATGTGCTACATGAGCACACGTTTTCGGTGGATTTATACTTTTACTAAATACTGAAGAACAAAAACTGTAAATAACACTGTTGAAAAAAGTTATTTCTTACATCTGACAAGTAAATGAGTCTGAAAGTGTGACCGCTATTCTGATCGATAATGAATGACAATGAGGGGCTCATGGTCTGGTAGTCTTCAGAGAAAATAAATATATGTGGGCACCAAATTGTCCAACAGTCTAGCCACACTTCAAGGTCAGAAGACACAGTCTGTCTTCTCCTGGTTGCCATTTTAAGCTCAGGCCGGTAGAAGGCAATGACAATTATTCATGTTTGATGGTCACTCCATGGCACAACTGAGTCGGGTCGTGAATCATTTCAATGGTTTATTGATTTGGAGCTACAGATGAGAATGGACCCATTACTGATTGCTCTCAGAGCAAGTACAGATTACAAATATGTGTCTGAAGAACAGATACCAACGGTGGAGAACGATGTGTGCATACAGACTAGGCTAACTACAGGGTCAAACTAATGGGTTCATTTAGAGAACGGTCCTTAGATTCAATAGTAAAAAAAAACAATGGTCATCCGATTTCCTCCATAAGAGTAATTTCGTCAAGCAAGCTCTACAACCGAGGAATCACAAATCACCAGCATGGAGGCGGTAACTCATCTTGTGAAGACTCCTCCAGCAGAAGTAACATTTATTGGAAAAAATTGTGCTACCCCCCTCTTTGGATGATTGTACATTCCCACCCTTCTCTAAATCATCATGACTACAGTATCTCTAGTAGAGTGCGGGATATGGTCCTGATCCGGATCCTACAACCCGTGTTTGTCTAGCGGTGAAATAGGAATAGGGTTGTAACATTAAAGCAAAGAAACCGAAAAGGAAATGCGACAATGAAAAGAAAGCACAATCCAGCCCGCAGGATTATTTGGTGCATGAAGAGGGAAAAGGAAAACAACACAATAATGTGGAAACGTAGGAAGGATCTTGCAGAGTTAGATGAAAGACGTTCATGAAAGTAAATTTAATCAAAGTCGATGTAAGCAGCATTGACTGATAGGGGAGATTATTTTGCCCGACTACTCAATGCTGCAGCAGGAGAGGGCATTGAGGCACAATATTATTCGACAACACACATTAGAGAACACAATTTAATTATTCTTTAACTGCATTTCCAATAGTCATTATATGACAGGGGTTATCTTTAATTTATTTAATTTATTATAATCTGAATTCATGTCACAAGCGAGGTCTTACCCATTAAAAAGTTTGCTTTGTACACTGCTGCTCAAAACAATAACCCTTTGCATTTATAACAGAAATTAATGAGTGGCATGCCACAGGGATATACAAAATGGGCATGCTTTACCAAGCAAAGAAGCAGAGGACACTCACTGGAAAATCCAATAGGTTTCGAATATGCGAGATTTAATGGCTTTGCCAATTTTTCTTTTTATTTAGACACTTTGCACGGCATCGTGTGCTGCTGTACAACAGAACTAAACGTAAAATCAAAAAGCAATATCACACAGCCAGTGTTCACCAGGTCAGGGGGAGGGAGGGACTAGCAATACAACAGAGGGTGTGGGGAGTTCAGGGGGGTGAAGAAACACAAGGAATGTGTGGGTAGGAGGGAAGGAACAGCAACACAATGGTGAGCAGGTGGCGGCAAGGGTACGGACGTGGGATGAGGTTGGGACTGGAGACACATCCACTTTTACAGAGGGTAACTGTCAGCAGCAATAGAACAGATGTGTTCTATTGTAGTGCTTGAAATTGAAATATAAAAGAGGAGGAACTCACTGTTGCAGAGGTCCAGTTTGCTGCTGAGACGTGCCTGTACTCTCTCATTCTTAAAACATTGCACCCCTTCTGAGATGTTGGTACCATGCATTTCACATTAAAGTGCAAATACTCAATGCCTGGCAATAACAGTTTATTTAAAGCACTAGTCTAGTGTAATTGGCTGGGTCGTTGAGTACAGTGTTCCAAACTCAGATTTTGGCCCTGGCCCCAAAGAGTGAGCCTGGTCATATCACATCACCTGCCTTTGCCCCCTACTATTATCTTCCAAAATTAAAGGAATTTAGAAATTGGCGCCACGCAACCTCCTTTACTCAGAGATGTACAAGAAGGTGGTTTTTGAATTGGTGCAATGTTTAATATGTATTTTATTGTGAGTATTTTTAGACATAGTACTTATTTATTTGTATAGTGTTAGGGAGGAATTGCTTTTATGACAAATGTCGAATAAAGCTTTAAAATTTGAATTTGAATTGGTGCAAGCATTGTCTACACCTAAAGGGGTCAGCATAAACAAACTTGAGGACAAGCACAAAAGAGAACAGTTATTCCTTCGGAAGACAGGAAAATCCCCACTGGTATGTAACAGTGTGAACAATCCTGTAACACCGAGAACAGTCAAACAGCGTACCACTGATCCCCATGTCTTGCTTCCTTTATGGTGGCCATGCTGTTTGTTTCATGGAACATGGTGCAATGCTTTATTTGCAAGGGGTAGGGTCCACTGTCACTGACGATGCAGTTGTTTGCCTTCAATCGATTCGGTTACACATGTGGGAGTTTCTGTTCCTTTGTAATCATGACAGCATCAGACATAGAAAGTTGCTATATTCATGTACATTACATCAGGTATTTGAATGTTTTTGCTTAATAAATGTATTAACCCTTGTACTTGCCCCTTAGATTCAGCATTGTGCAAAGACATGCTAATTGAGAGGGAGAGCAGTGAATTGTGGTTGTTGCACTTTTCAATCTGTTTTTCAAACTTGCACAGCACTGTTGCCTTTTTTAGTAAGGAGGTGCAAGGAGGTTAGCGCTTCAGTTTTTTCAGGGGATTTGGATAAAATAAAATTCGATGTGTGGACGCATTGCTAGTGTCGTGCTACTGAATTGAGGGGAACGCTGTCGTACTGCTGCTAATGGAGAAGGAGAGCCGGGAATTGTGGTAGTTGTACTTTTTAATCCTTTTTAAAAAAAATACCTTTTAAATTTGAACTATACTGTTGCACCTTTTTATCAAGGAGACGCGCTTCAGTTTTTTCCGGGGATGATGCATATAATGACATCCAGTGTGCGGACGTGCCTTTAGTGTTGCAAACTGCTAAACTGAGGGGAACTCTATTGTACTGATGCTAATTGAGAGGGAGAGTTGGAAATTGTGGTTGGTGCACTTTTTAATCTTTTTTTTTAAATACCTTTTTAAACGTGCACTGGACTGTTGCACTTTTTTATCAAGGAGACACAAGGGGGTCAGCGCTTCAGTTTTGCCAGGGGATTCGGCATATAATGACACCCAGTGTGTGGACGCACAGCGTATACGTGCAGTGGGTATGCCGCTGGCATGCCGAACCGCACCTGATCAGGTCCAGGAACCATAGCGCATTTCAGGCAAGTGAGGGAGTCTATTCTTCCCTCCAACTACTAGCCTTATGAGTGAGTTCTTAAAGATAGCTGGCTTCACTCTATTGACCCATGTGCAGGAGAAACTACCTTCAATCCCTGTTCATGGTCCTTTCCCTGGGCAAGGAATGGCAAGAAACTTTTTAATGCTAAAAATAAGTAGCAACTGTTCTTAATTAATTGTACATCGCTCTCGGCTCACAAACTAAAACTCTTAGCCTTGCTTGATGATAAAAAAATAGACACTGTATCTGTACTCTTTACAGAAAACTGTCTCCATGTTGATTGTGGGCCAGACCTCGTTCGGCCTATGCCCCCGATATTTCATCTTACTGAAAGACTGGGAAATCAAGAATGGTGGAGGGATAGCAATTTTTCTTATGGAAGAATTTAACTGCCTCATTGAACTTACGTATATCCCAGACTGTGAAAGCTTGACTGTCGCTATTGCCTATTCCCCATCTACCATATTCCGTGGGATTTTACAGGATAAAACTCCAGGGCCAAGAGGCAAATTTCTCCACTCCCTCCCTGAAGTAACTCCCAATGTGGTTAGTGCCAGAGCAAATGTCTCTAATTTAGGAGACTTTAATCATTATTTGGAAGGGACAAGGAATATTTCAGTCTCAGGCCTTATTCAATACCTGATGACCAATCAACTTTCACAAAGTGTGTTAGGGCCCACCCATGAGAAAGGCCACTTACTGCATCCTGTCTTCACTATTGATAACGTTTTAAAGGCCAAAGAACCACCCCTAGTCACGTGGTCAGACCATTTTTTGAGACTACCTTAGAATACTCTCGAATTCTAAACCATTCAGCTGGACTGTCCATGGTCTAAATTGCCCACAGTTTTGAGAACATGTGCTTAAGAAATCTAGACCAACTGAATGGCCAGATCCGCCCCTGGAATATGACAGAATCTCTCACTGGATTGAATATTCGGTCGATCAAGTTCACCTCCCAAAAAAACATACTTTACGAGTTAAAGATAAATCTGCACCGTGGTATACACCCAACCTCTAAAAACTTTAGCGTGTAAAAAAACAACTGAATAGTTCTGGAGAAGAGACTGTGGGGAGACATGCTAGCAGAAATACTATGACACCATTGGAATCTATCATGCCGAAATCAAAAAAGCACAAGCTGTTTATTCTGAGGATAAAATTAACTGTGCTGCTGACTCCTCACGCAAAACTTTTACCGTTTTGAAAACACTCCTTGAGCCTTCCACAACCGGTTCCATCCTGGAACACTCACCTGTACAGTATAATGACCAGGCACATTTTTTTTCAGAGAAAAATCCAGATCATTTATGACAAGTTTCAACACTTTCCCCAATATGGCTATAGCGATGACTTGGTGGTCACGAATCTGACCACGTTGCACGCTTTTCCCACTCTAACATTAGGCAGTTTATCAGGAAATTTGAGCAAAATAAAATGTTGGGTCTCCAAAGCAACCGGCCTCCCGACGCATTCTAGCTAAAGTAACCAAGGTGATTCTTCCCACCTTGCTCGATATGGTAAATCTCTCCCTTACCACAGGCCTTATCTCAGTGACATGGAAACATGCCATGGTCAAAGGACTCTCAAAACAATACAACCTGGATACCCTTGAGCTAGGAAATTATCGCTTGATCTTTCTTCTGCCTGGGATAAGCAAAATCTTAGAAAAACATTTACATTGTTCGCTCTCCGAATTTCTGGAGAGTTACAATATCCTGCATTCAACTCTGACTGGATTTAGTCCCTAGCATGGTACTGAAACTGCCCTTTTGACGGTTGTAGAAGAAGCAAAAAGAATGCTTGCCTGAGGAGGTTCGCCAGTGATTATTCCCCTCGATCTCAGCTTATCTTTTGATACTGTAAGCCACAGTATTCTTGCTAACAGGCTACAGAGTGCTGGAATTACTGGAACCACCATGCCTGGCTCAAGTCATTTCTGGAAGATAGGACCTTTCAGGTCTTCGACAGGCAGTGCACATCGATGTGGGAGTACCCCAGGACTCCTCATTGAGCCTTACTCTTTTTAATCTGTATGTGAGACTACTTCCTGATGTCGTCCTTCCCTTTGGGATTTTGATAATATCTTATGAAGACGACACACAACTGTTTTTTTCGCTCATTCAGAATGAAGATTCCCTCTCCCCCTCTCTAGGCCTTTGCCTAGAAAAAGTTGTTAAGTGGATGACCAGCTCCTGTCTCGAATTAAATGGAGACAAAAACTAGCTAATGGTCTTGGGCAACAATCTTTTCCTTAAGTCTGGGTTTGCCAGTTTGCTTAGGCGTCTCAAAAACTGTTAAAAGGAGTTTGAGAATGCGGTTGAATGTATCACTTAAATTTGACTCCCAAGTAGTAAGGCTTGCTGCTATCTGTTTACATATGTTGAGAATGCTACGCAAAATTCTCCCTCTTCTTCCTCCCACTTTGAAGAGGCTGGTAGTACAGGTTCTTATACTCTTGTCTGGACTACGACAACTCTTTCTGCTAGGGAACACCCAAAACCACAATAAAGAAACTGCAGGCAGTGGAGAACTCTGCTGCCCTGATACTGATATTCCCAGACACTAATCTGCCCGATAAGCTCTCTGCCTTCTCCATTGGCTCCCTACTGTGGAGAGAATCCATTCAATTCACTCTGCATTGCTGATAGGGCCCTTCTTGATAAAGGGTCTCTGATATCCTGTGCACTGATGTCCTCCTACACTCCCGGGAGATCTGTGTGTTTTTCCAATGCCCATCTTGTCAAAGTACCTGTCATGCTTGCCTAATTGAGTAACAGCCTTACACTCTCTCTTCATTCAATCAAAAAGGAACTATCTTTTCAGAAAGCATTAAAAACTTCACTCTTTCAGATCGGGTCCCTTTAATTCTCCGTAACGATTCTGTGCTGGACCTTCAGAGCACGGATGCCTACTGGTAGCTACACGCTTCACAAGTGCTTCATAGAACAGAATAGGTTTAACAGAAGTTGGCAAGAACTCTCTTATCAAGGACACCACCAGTGGAACTCTATCACCAATCTCTGAGGTTATCAGAGCTACAAATGTTGGGTTCCATCCAAGACTGACGTAGCAAGCCGGCGAACTACACACTTATTAAAAACTTCTTGGCACTTTTTTGCGTTTCGACTTTATTAGATAAGCGTTTCAACACCAACATGCCTAGGTATAATGTGATAGTGGATGCAGTGTTAGCCCAATAGAACAAGACAACCAAGAGGAAGCCAGCAGGAGGGTACAGAGAGGGCTAAATGCCTAAAATAGCCCTCAATGGGGTTCAGTTAAAGTCCCAGGATGAAGTAGCATTTTAATCCAAGGAATGGCCAAAACACAAAGGTTAAGAAAGCATTGTGAGTACATGCGTTCTTGCTGGCCTATCTTACTTGGTTTGAGAAAAAACTGGCAGCATCTAGCTTAGAGAGCTGTCAAAGTAAAATGTGTCTTTTTAAATGTATATTTATCTTTCTATCAGGCACTTTGTAAAGCATGGCTTGCAAACTAGAAAAACATGACTTCATGCTCAAGCATAAATAAGGTTGTTAGCATAACATATTCACGTGTGTTTATTTTTCCTCCTGGAGCGTCCTCCTCTTAAACGAAAACACATTCGTTCGACAGCCTCATTAAAGCATTTCAAGCGCTTTCTTGTGGACATAAAGCAATTTACCGTTTGAAACTTGCCTCGAAGTTTTGTTTCTATTTAATACCATGGGGAATACAGCATTGAAGAGGGCACACACAGCCACCACACAAAAATAACACTTCTGAAATAGAGTCCGGAGCATAAACCACACAGCTCTGTTTTCTATTTCAGGAAGTAGATGAGAACTATACCAAAAAAAACTATCCGCCCACGCGTCAAAAAAGTGGCACAGAGAAACAATTACGGTGTCCCTTTGTATTGCATGCATTTTGTTTTCTCATATAATTTTGACCTCAAAAGCCAGTGTTAGATTTGCACAGCTCCTATTTTTGATCTCTGCCATAAACAGGAAAGCATAACTTATTTAAACTGAATTATTTGATTTAAGACAGTTATGACTTGAGTATTCTACATTAAAACATTTTTGCAAGCCTCCCTTGACTAAAAAAATGTCATCGTCACCCTTCCAGAATACTAAACATTTTTTCCTGAATTTATCTATAAAAAATGGAAGCTCTGAACAGATTTAACAATTTAAACAATGCAGTTATGTTCAGTTATCTTTTTTTTCAATGCAACCAATTACATGATTGCCAATATACTATATGCAGGCTATTCTCCATAAAAGTGAAAAGTATCCAGGGTGTGATTGCTTATCAGAAAAGGGAGGAGAAACTTTCAGAAGGGTTATTTGGATCCCCCCTACACACTTCGACGCCTACTTCCATCCAGCACATAAGTGACAAAAGACTTTGCTGATGGCCCAATACAGAGCGGCTCAATGAGACTGTTTTATTTTACTAAAAATACCACACAGTTGTAAGCATATTTGTTCCGCAGGCATATTAAATGCACCTCTTGGTCAGAGCCTGGCTCCTCCCCCGATAAATTTAGGCCCACAGGGGGCCCATTCCCGAGATTGAAGACCTCTACCCATCGATGGCTGGGATCTATGGGGCATATTTATGAGAGATTTGCGTCATGCTCACACCATGCAACTTGGTACATGTGTGAAGCTAACCTCTAAGTCAGATTTGTGAAGCCACGCAAAGCCACTTTCCATGGCTTTGAATGGCTTAAAAAATTTGGAGTAGGGCAAAGCAGAGTTGTAGAAAGTTGGCAATATTATGTGGTATGGCCAGAAGGCCTTGCCATGTAAAATTAACACAGTCTCAGGCGACACTCGGTCCATTGTGGCGTGAGTTCCATGGAATCCACTTGGAGTTAAGATATTGAGGTTCCACAGACCAAGCTTAGACAGTCAGAACATTTTCATCATTCCTAGGGAGCCCGGGTGCAGAGGTGAGTTGGTTGTCCTTGGTGCTGAACAGGAGCCACAGGTGCTGAAAGGCCGTACTCAGCAAAACAATACTTGCAGGTCGAGTTCACAGGATCCCCTTGGGGGTGAATCTTAGAGGGGTCCCTGGACCAGGAATCACCAGGCAGACAGCTGTGCCTAGCTCGGGCGTCTTGGGTGCAGAGGTTTACCTGGCTATCTGTGGTGCTGAACGAGACTGCAGGAGTTGACATTACAAGGTATGCCAACGCAGACAGGTGTGGGATGCAAATACTCAACAACTGCACCACAGAAGGAGAAGGTTGACGGAGCATGGGATTCCCTTATCTTGGAGCGTTGAGTAATGTAGTTAGTAGTTACCAAGACCATAATCAAACCTTGGCCACGGCAAATGCAGCGGTGAAGCAAATCTTCTTCCACTAGTCTTGGGAACGCTGCAGAGGGCTGAGACTCGCTGGGATTCAGGACTACACTTCCCAGAAGGCACCTGGCTGATTACTATCAGGGGTCGTTGACAGACACCGGGGGACACTCTTTCTTTGGATCTAGGAAGTGCGGTTAGTGCCTGCCGACTGCAGGGGACCTACTACCTCTAATCCTAGGGAGTCCTGGTGAAGTCTTTGGGTCACAGAAGGGTTCTTCTTCCTTTTGGAACCTGATTCTGGTCCTGGCCGAGTCGTAGTCCAGCTGATGCAGGGGGCTGCCACAGGAGCAGTACTTTACGCCTATTCTTCATGGTGTCATGTCTTGTGCTGACACAGGCTCTTCTATGTCCTCTTCTTCTTCAGAGCAGATCTGGAGTTCTAGTGTCATGGGTGCCCCTTAAATCTTAGATTTAGGGGTTACGTATTTAGGGCTATGAGGGCTAGTAGCCAATGGGCTTCTAGTCCTGAGGCCAATCTGCCTCTGAGGTGACAGCATCCGGGTGAGTGTATGAGACTAAACTATCCAGAACCCACTGTTCTTAGGACTTTTCAAGATGGCACACACCATTCTCAGCTATACAGATCCACTAGCTTACCCTAGAGGTGTGGCTAGCATGTGGGGGGCGTACACATTCTGAATACCTAATTTCCTGTCTGCTCACAAACATGTGTGCCTGGGAGCAGGAGGGCCCTTGTCTCTATTGTGAGACAAGTCACATATCAGAGGCAGTGAAGCCTTTGAGGCTCACCACCTGGGTTTTTCACTAGTCATCCTGGGAAGGAAAAGGTGTGACCTCCTTCCTGCCCAGGTATTTTGTCTCGCCTCCACTGGGAGTGATAGTAGTCACCAGCATGAGTTCAGACTTCTGCCTTGGTAGCAAACAGCTCAGAAAGAATTTTAAGGCGAAAGGTGACTTTGTATCTTGGTGGGCAGCCTCTAAGGGTCTACGCAGAGTCAATAAAAGGGACTTCTGTGAAAATACTGATTTTGCATCTATGGTGTCAGAGGTACTATTGTTGGTAAATACAGCCTCTAAGGGTGCCACCTGGGTAAATGCCAGCTCACCCTTGACACGAAAAGCATGTCATGGGTGAAAAAGCACGGCGTTTGATACCAAACACGATAGTGGTAAGTACCATCGAGAGGCTGGCCATCTCAGTTTTGTCCGGTAGCCAGACCACATTAACCTATGGACCACCGTTCACTTACAGTATACTTGAATGGCATGGTTACTGTAGAGACACATATGTCTGTACATATATGCCTTCACCTTTGGATATAATGGCCCTTGCCTTCTGAGCTTTAGGAGGCCTACCCTAGGGGTTACTTAGGCAGTGAGAGGACTCTGTCTCCCATGGTGTGTGCAGAGTCGAACTCGAGCTGCGAAGCTGCTCAAGCAGGCTGCAATAGCAGTCCTGCAGACTTTGCCATTACTCTGGTCACTCACAGTGGCACAGTTGGTGCTGCAGCCTTGGTTACCCCTTTAACTCCCTTGCCCTAGGTACCACTGGTACCATATACTATGAAGTATCAAGGGGGGGGGGGGGGTAAGAAATCTTGACAAATGGGTGTAACAATTCACATTACCGTTTGAGGGAAAGAGCACTGGCCCTTGGGCCTGGGTAGCATGTCCCAGTGCACTTCCAGTTCTAAAACCACAGCATCTAGAGCAAAAAGTGGGGGTGACTATCCAAAAGGCACTTGCAGACAAGCGCAAATCGCTGCCTTGCCTTACTCTGCACAAGGGAGGTGTTCCATGGGCGTTGCGGTGGGTCTTCTCATGTAACTCCCATGGTTTTTGACACAGCCCCAGATTTACAAGGATTTCAAAACCTGGGAATGCATCAAAATTCCCAGGAGAGGCGTAACATGGAGAAATTTCTGTATTTCTCTTCTTTTTTTCCTCTTTCTATTTGTAAGAGGAAAAGGCCTCTCAGGATTGTTTTTGTGCAGGAATCATGTCTACAACACATGTTGCAAGAGTGCCTGTGTTGACACTGGGCAGCCAAAACGGTGTCAGCACAAGAGGAAAGAACAGAAATGCACATGTTGGTTAAAAACAGAGCATTCCTGCTCTTTCCCTGTGACGTAGGACTGCAGAGCAAGGTGAATTGCAGCAATACTTTGCACCACCAATGTCAGAAATATGGCCATTAGTTCTTCATCAGGTTGCTGAAATGACTCTACATGGGTTCTGAAGACTGTCATTTTGAAGAGTTGGGGCATCACAGAAATCAAAAGTACAGAGGAGGACTTCTAGAGGCAGGGTCAGGTTTAGAGAGTCAATGGACTGTATTGTCAACTGTCTTTAATCTTGTGGTGTGAGTTTCCTTGCTCTAATAAACACAGTTCTCTAAGTGGATGATAACTTTGGTTATCTCTCTTACAAGGACAGTTGTCCAGCTGAGACAGTCTTGCACACTATGACCATGGCTTTGTATTGAATAGCTACTTTGGCTGAGAATCATCAAAGGCCCTGTTGATTGGGTGCTGTTCGCATTCAGTTCCTTGATACTGTAATAAGCCTTTTGCACTGCCCGCAGCGCTCTTTGTCGGTCTTTCACAAGACAATGGTTCAGGTGCTATCGTAATCAACTAGACCAATTCATAGACAGGAATATTCGAATGAAAATTAAAAGGGTTTCGATGAATTCTGCATCCCCGAGTCAGTGGATCAAAGCAAAACGGAAATGGCAATGAACAGCTCTAGGTGATACTGCTGCTTCAGATCTGATGCCTGCTGTTTTGGTATCACAGATTACTTTTAGTTTGTTGACCCCCTGACTTATTTCAGTCCTTGAATCAGCCCGATAGAGAAGCACAGGTAAATTCCCGTCTCCGCCCTCCCCCCTTCCATGCTTCTTTGCCCCACTCTCCACTATACTAGAAATTTGCTGTGTTGTAACTTTTTTCCAGAGGCAGCTCCTCGAGGGAGTGCTGCGGGGCGGTGGGCGGGTCAGGGTGGGGGTAGCCGGCATAAGGCGGAACCGAGTTAATTACATAAATAAATAAACGGAATTACATTGCGCGTGCTGCAACCCTATCGGTGATGCAGCGCGTGCAATGTAATTTGTTTTATTTATTTATTTATTTATTATGTACTTAACTCGGTTCGGCAATATGCCAGAGTTTACTACCCCCCACCCTGTCCCTCCCCTGCCCCACAGCACTCCCTCGAGGAGCCGCCACTGCTTCTTTCCCACTCTACTTCTATGCTTCTCGACCATATTTTTCCCACATTCTGCTTCGATGGTCATTGCACCCCTGTCACCGTCCACTCTGCTTCCAAGTCTCTCCAACACGCCCCCCTGGAATCTAAAAGGGACTGGAAGAGAAGGTTTGTCTGGGACTGGGGAGAGGTCCCAAAATTAGAAATATGAGACGAATTGGAGAGGGTTGGGCACATTTGTTCTAGCAATTGCAACAAAGTTGCTGAAGACAAATTCAAGCATTTCGTCATCTCTGTATTACATTTTTAGGATGCAGCAAATTCAGTGACTGATCATCAGGAATACTAAAGAAAGTCGCCTTCACCCCTCCTCATCCTAAACGGTTTTATAGATATATTTGGCTTTGCTTAGGAGGTTTACTTCACATATATATACCTTGACCAGCGCATTAAATGGGCAGGTACTGCCCTGTACTGTGTCTGAACTTCTTTAATTTGAAAGGGAAAAGTACCTGCAGATCTCAGGAGCAAACTGGTACTATAAATAGTGTGCACCTGCACCTCTATATTTCCATGTAAAGCACTGACCTTGACTATAATATACACATACACACCTCACCCACCTCTTCAGGTAAGCAAAGTTAGGAATAGTAAAGGTATGCTTACCTTTATAAATTAATTGCACAATACTTTGGTTGTTGATATTTTTGCTACAATGTTATAGTAGCATGATACTAAAAGCCTGATGTTCTGACAGGAATCTTTCCTACATAATGTGCATTTAGAAAAAAAGCTCCCGCAGACAGCCAGTGCTTCATGGACTCCCTCACTCAATCACTTGCTCTCTCACTGAACCTCTAGTGCAATTGGATACCAGTCAGGTGGACGCCAAACACAGGACATTCGAAAGCAAATGGTATTGAAAACACGTTGGACACCACCACCATTGCATAGATAGATGGAACTCCTAATATCCATTCAACACAGACCGTATAAGCCAGTACCTGGTTATCACAGTACTTCAAAGCAGCAGTCCTCAAAAAACTGACTGTTACACTTAGCTATCTGCTGGGCCAAAGACAGGTCTACTGACCTAGAAAGGGAGCAAGCAGCTTGTGAAAGCCCTCCAGTCCCATTCCATCACACGCCAAACTCACGCTTCCTCAAGTCACTGAACATGACAAGGTCACACTATTCAGGAACGACAATAAATACTACGCTGACACCACCATCACAAGATCAGCCAGACACAATTCTGTGATCGAAAACTCATAAACAGGTTGGGAGGACAGACAAAAATCCATTAGTACCACAAGACGGAATATGTGCTACTCGAATATGCAATTCCTCCATCTAAAAACCATTAATGCTTTGCAGTGATGGAGCTGTCATTAACTAATGTTAAGAAACATACTGATTGTTATTTAGGAAAGAAAAAACCCACATATTGAGAAAAGTTTTTACTTTTGACTCACACGATTTGGCGAAAACAGAGTGGAAAAACTATTTTCTAAAAATCCAACATGAATAAAGGAAGCATCCTTGACTGCTAGAACATGAATGCACCCCAGATAGTATTTCCTAGCTTTCTAATGTAGAAGACAGTTGAGTGCAAATTTTCGGAAGTGACCATAAAAAACGAAATTTACGTTTTTGCAGAGAAGATGCAATTTGCCTATGTAACATGGAGGGCAATGCTTCAATCCACCTCACCACCGGTATGCAATGGTGTCGAAAGTCCTTACTATTCACATAAGTGATCAGTTGCCATCTTGTCGGCTCCTTGCATATTTGAACTACACAACACCGATGCCAAACTAATTTAATTTGGTTTAGTGCGTGCATCAGGTGACACATATTATATGCTTTTTTCCCTCAGTGGAGTGCCACCTCCCATGCCACTTCAGCAGGCTTCCGATAGTGTGTTGTGGAGTGTGTGTAGCATTTCGTAAGTAAAATGCTACATTGATGGCCTGCAATACACATGTACAGCAGTAATGGTCCACATATGTATCTCCCAAATAAAACTTTTACAAAGGAGCATCTTTGAAAATCAATGATAACACGTGTTATTTAGCACCACTTGTTGGATCTGTCCTTAGAAACCAACACTAAATGCTCCAAACACATCCTCTCAGTCGAAGTTTTCGCGTGTGATAAGGAAAACAGAGGTGTGCCAAGAACTGAGCTCTGTACATAAATATACGCTGCAGGAGAAAATCTGAATACTTTGGTGAATTACAGCAATGCTTGTGGGGGACAGGCAGAAGGATTCCACAATGGTGACACTTCCGTTCCGTGGTCCTCACCAGCGGCTTTGTCTCAGTAGCCACATCCAAGTCTCTGCTCTTCCCCTCACCGCAAAAAAGATCTTGCAGAAAATAAACAATAGGATCATTTATAAGACGTCTATGAGGTTATTGTACAGTCCGTAGGCCACAATATATTTAATACCATTCATATATCCAGCTGGTCAGGCTGCTTATGAGCGATGAGCAAAGTCGAGGCGCTTCCTAAGAGTGAAATAATGAATAACCGGATACGCCTGTAACCAAGACTGCAGAGAAGGGAAACAAGCAGCTCATTTTTGCCCACTTTAGATAGTGCACAGGTAATGCTACTCCCCTAGATCGGGAGCGGGCTCTACCAGACCGCATCTCTATCCACAGTGCAATGAGGGTGAGAAACCTGGAGTTTGGTATGCTGCTTATTTGAATAAGGAAGTATACAAAAAGTGATGGATGGAATGCTTAAATTATTTTCAGGCACTGTTATGCACCTATCCCACTCCTGTCGTTATTTGCATACAATGCCATTTCAGTTTGGACCCAAATCATATGCAAATCAGTCTTGACCCTGCTCCAACAGGGACAGTCCAGCCCAAACTGCAAAGCCAGGCCCTCCTTTCACCGGAATACAAGCAATACAAGACAAGTTTTGCCCTGCCTAGGGCTCGTCACTCGGGTGCAGCTTGGTTCCAGTCGCAAAGTGAGCAACGGACATTCATCTGGGCATATTTGTCCCACTTAGGTTATCACACTGATATATATGTTAATGTTAATTTGTTTATGTTATGTTAATTTTTTTTATATAGCGCATGGCTGCCCCAGCAACAGGGCGTCTCAGCGCTTGCAGACATACCAGCCGGTAGAGCGCAGCAGTGAGAACATTATAAGGCAGCCGATGTGCTTACCTCCCTAAATGGAGGTGAACAGCCAGGTTTTAATTTGTTTCCGAAAGAGCCAGTGGTCTTGTGTGGCACGTGCCTCAAGGGGGATGAAATTCCAAAGAGCTGAGGCCATGGACTTAAAGGACCGGCCACCTGCTCTGCTCTTGCGCACCCTAATGGTGTGGGCAAGGTGGAGGTCTGCAGAGCGTAACGCACGTGTGGGAACGTAGAAAGTGCAGAGTCCCTACAGTATTTGGGGGCCCTTGCCATGTAGGATTTTGTGGGTTATATACAAAAAAGTAATAGATGAAATGCCTGAATTAATCTCTGGCACCAGTCTTGTGACCAAAAGACCCAGCTTGAAATGTATTCAGAGAAATCAAGGGCTATTTTAGAATACACCTCTTCTTTCTTTCTGTGAACATATGCACCAAACATCAGGAAATGATAATGCCAGACGGAGTCACCTTCTTTTGCTGTCCTGTCCAGAAATGAGTCAGTGAAAGAGTATAAAATGTAACTGCTTTATAAGCCTGAACTTAAAAAATGCATATGCCCTTCTGGACTTAGAACATGCATATGTTACAGATGTCTGCCGAGTCCCTTGAAGCACAAGTCTACAGTACATAGGTACACAAAGAACTTAGAAAGCAATGTGCTCTTCCAAAAAACACCTTTGCTAGTACTGAATCTGTTGGACTAGAAAAGATTCTATGTTTGGGGTAAAACGTTAGTGTC
The DNA here is from genome assembly GCF_964263255.1 of Lissotriton vulgaris. Taxonomy (NCBI): domain Eukaryota; kingdom Metazoa; phylum Chordata; class Amphibia; order Caudata; family Salamandridae; genus Lissotriton; species Lissotriton vulgaris. Next base: position 1,431,406,106 of record NC_141691.1, read on the forward strand.
TGTTAAAACAAAGGCCAGTAGTGTATCTGGGCTGCCGTAAAAGATATTAGAGTACATTTTTTCTTGTATGTTGCTACATGGATTTGGCAGATGACATACACATGGAATTATTGCATCCATATTCTTCTAATAGTTTGTGAGACTTGGCACCACCGTTCACCACAGAGGATAGATACTGGATCTTGTATTGCTGAAGAATAATGTATGCCTAATTCTGTGTGTGCTACCAGATATCAATTTCTCAAAGACGACAGCTGAATAGGTCTGTTCAAATTAGAACCCTTAGTTCTGACATATAACCTGTTGTCAGCCGGATCCAATAACTTGATTTTGTATTCTGGAAACGAAATATAACAAGTTGGACATGTTAAGTGTGCAATTTTTTCTTAAAGTGAAAGGACTGTTTCGATGTATTGTTGATCACCATTAAAAACAAACTATCACATTTGACTTTACTGGCTAATGTAACCATGACAACAGCAGCTAATCGAACAATATTGACTTGCTTCTCTTCTTAACAAAAGGGGAGCCATGGTGCTAATAGTGTTCTGTTTCTTAGTTCCAAAATAAATCACATCACATCTCCGGCAATCCTCAACCATGCAAATGTGGTAAGCAAACCTATGCCTTTTTTCTTCGTTAATAATGTGACAACTTGTCTATGGTAAAAAAACAATAAAATGAATGAAAAGAAACCTGTGTTCATTGGAAAAAATCTTGTAAGTACTGTCCTAACCATCACAGTATATTAAGATACTTCATTTTAGGTATTGCCACCTTGATGTAGAAAACTGGAAAGATAAAATACTGAGGTGATGCAGCTGGAATCATTAACACTGAGCCTCCTTCAAGTCCCAAAAAAACATTTAAAAAAATCACTTAATAAATTGAAACACTTGAGAACCACGTTTACCACTCCATGTATCATAGTTTTACAAAATGTTGGTAAGGTCTAGAATTTTTTATGAGATCTACATTAAAAGTGAAACACTGCTTTGACTGTGTGAAGTCAACAGAGCTTTGGTGGTAAACTCTTATGCTACAACACTCAAACGCTTTTTATGCGCTGCTACAGAAGAATCATTTGCATGCGAATCCCGTGTCAGCCAGAGCAAATGTGTCCTGTGATATGATTTTGAAATAATTTGTTTGACAAATATGGGCATTGATTTCAATACTGTCCAGAATATCTCAGCACTTTCTCCTTCTTGGTTGAAGTTTGGACTGTTTCAAATGATGTAAACGTGCTGAGCACCTCGACGCAAGACAAATCAACCAACCAGGAATAGACAAAATGTTGCTAAAATGACAGAGGGCAGAATTCGTTTGGCCCAAGATCTATTCATGCCGAATGGCTACTAGATTTTAACCTTTCTTCATTGACCTGTCTTTTGCCTGACCTTTGCTTGAACTGACTAATTTTCTAATGTAAGTCGAGCTGTTGCTAATTTAAGTGCAAGAGCCATGCTGGAGTAAAGATCAGTGAAAGTAGAGATATGGTTATCAATTGCTCCATGTCATCGGAATGCAACCTCTCCACCTCTGAGCTTCACATTTGTAAATCACTGTTCTCGGGTTTATTTGTATAAATTGTTTCAAAGCACATAACTGAGACTACATCTACCAGAATGCACGGATTTATCAGATAGAAGACAATGGCGGCAGTGGCATGTTGCACGCTGACTTCAGTTAACTTTACATAAAGATCTAAATAGGGTGGATGAAGACATGGTGACCTAAGTTAATTGGGAAACATAATGTGAGTGTACTGGTGTGGATAGATTATCAAGAGCTTTCTGCTTCCTTGCAACCGGTACTTGTAGTGCTCGTGTTACCGCTATGCATAAAAATCAAGAGGTACCAAAATGCAAAACATATAATTAAGAGAGATGAACGAATCTGACATTACACAGCGTACATCTTCAGCAGTTAGCAGTTAGGAAAAGATCGCTCAGACGATGCAAAGAAATACAGGCATTTTGAAATGTGTGATTTTAGGCGAGCACTCCGACAGAAAATTAAACTTTTGAGTCCAATGCGCAAATGTTATTTTACTCATCTAGCACCTTCATCCGAGACTGTATCATGGCAACAGAAGGTAAGTATTTTTGGAAACCCTCATTATCACGTTGGCTTGTGATCATTGTTGCATTATAATCAGGGCAAGGTGCCAATACCACTGCTGTTGACTTGAAAAAGTGGATGTCTATGCTAATAGTGCACCTGCAGATTAATAGTGTAAAAGCACGTGTTTAGTGTATCGATTACGCGAGGGTTCATTTTTCCATGCATCGCATTAAATACAGTTTCTTCTTTCAAGCTCATCACCGTCCAAGCGCCATGCTTCCTATAATATGGCAACCGCTCTCTTGAAAAACAGGCCAATCAGCCCCGATGCCACGCGCAGTTTGAATCAATCATGCACAAGTTGTTCCAAGTCTTTAATTTCTTCTTCCTGCATTCTGATCAAAGTGTCGTCACGTCTAAACTATTTTTTAGCTCTCAGAAGGAACAAAACAGCGCGAATCGATATAAAGATCTGGGGCTTAAATTACCTTGATTAGCAGAGTAAGTCGCTACACGCTTCTCCTTCAGAGCTAATCAATTGTAATCATTTTTCTCTCCCCAATAGGAGAGTAACTACATGCACATCGCCGAAATAAATGGTGAATCAATGTTGAAAACTTAAAATCCGCCATTGGAATGTTTTCTAACGCAAACAGCAGCTGGAAACGGGCCTTTCGAAATGCTGCACACTGACAAACGCCTGCTGTGGAGGAACAGCCTCAACGTGGGTGTGTCACAAACTCTTAAGTATGCATTAGGAAAACAAAAAGGTAAAGGAACAAAACAGGAGCGAGAGAAAGCAGGGTGGACTCCTGCTGCTAGCTCTTTGCTGGGTGTCACGTGCCTCCGCCTCCCCAGCATTCCTGCATCCGCAGTTCCTGCGGAGCTCCAGTCACCACCAAACAAAAAGAATGTAATTTGGGGCTAATTAACGGAACTGCGTCAGAAGGCACCCTTTTCTTCCAGGATACGCCATTTACATGATAGAAACGGACAACCCTCGTGGACCCTCCCCGGCCCGGCAGAGGTTTTCCCTCTCCTCCTGGCACACAAGGCGCCCTTTCAAGCCCCTGCTACGCACAGAGTCGGGGTTATGCGCACGGTGGGATCCCTCGGGCGCGGCCCGGGTGTGCAGCAGCGAGCCTCGACGGCCATGTTGTTTGCTCAGGGACTCATCCCTCGGTGGCTCTCCCTGCAGCCTCCTCCTCCGCCTTTTGAAACGCTATCCTTTTGCCAGTTGCTGAATTTGATAGCAGTCTTCACGGAGGGATCGATTTCGGCGCAGCAGAGACAAAAGGCGGGATGAAAGACAAGTCGGGGGCAGGCGGCACAAAAGGGCTGAGCATCTGTGGGAGGGAGAGCGTGACGGAGCCGCACCGACGGGGATGGGGAAGAGGCGAGACAGACTGGAGGTCTCTCGGCTCCGCTGCCGAGAAACGGGGCGATAGCTCCGCTCCAGACTCCCGCCCCCTAACCTCTCCCCCCCATACTCTCTTCCGTCTGATGTACACAGCGCCAGCCTTCACTGGCGGGAGACTAATACCCTCCCCGTGCGGGGGGCAGTGGCTTTCATATTTAACCTTAATTGCTTATATTTCTATTATTATTCCAGACTCCAGGGTAAGCTAACAGGGAAATACACCCTTTTTATTACGTTCTGCCATTAAACCACAGTATGAGATGTTCATTCAAGCAACTTTAGCTTCCCTGTTTTTTACCTCCCATCATTCAGGGAGCGGCTGTAGCTGAAGGCAGCAGAAATATAACTACAAGCACCGACAGGCAATGTGATGACATGTGAAGGGTAACTTCTTGCTGTTAATATGGGTCACTTTTAAGCTGTCTTATGTCAGGTGTTCAGAGATGCCGTAAAATTCCCATTGTGTGTGTTAGATGTTTTGTGACCGCGCTGGAGCTGCTCCACGTGGTGTGTGAAAGGTCCACCGTGTTCCGTTTCCCTGTACATTCTGGTAATTGCGGTCATGCACACATAATTCGAAAAGCAAAGCCGCAAACGCCATAATACGAACAAATAACAGGGCCCAGTGAATTAGTCATGGCTGACAAGGGGCAAATTGAGAAATCTTAGAATTATGGTCTTGGGCCTCATTAACCTTTGCCTGAGCCGCAACAAAAGGTGGCAGCTTCCACATCAAAGGGTTTGAAAGGGCCAGTAATAAAGCTATTGAATGTATATGCAGGAATCTTCTTTATCCTGAGTATCGGGCCCAGTTCGTTTTTTTTTCTCATTGCATTCCTGCAGGTTTGCATTTGGAAATAAAACCATGAAAAACTGTGTAATCTCTCTAATAATTTCTGCACATGTGCCTCCTCCACAGGTGACTTCTGTCTCCATGTTTCCATCTTCCCAGCCATGGGTTTTAATGTGCTAAAGACTTTCTGGGATATTTAAAGCTGCAGAACAATGAATTGACTTACATCAGCATAATACGCACAAGGATATCCAACGGGCATTGGTACCTTACACAATAAGATCAGTGCTTAATTTGAGCCAGTGGTTTCCGGTGCTCAGCACCGGCACTTAATCATCTACACCAGCGCTTTTCATGAGCAGCAGTTAGGGGCACGTTCATTTATAGTAGGCACAGGGAGATTAAGTGATTTGCCAAGAATCACAGGATGTTGTGCTGATGCTCAGACTCGAACCTGGTTCCTCAGCTCTGAAGTCGGCAACACTGGCCATTGGCCACACCCTCTCCCCACTGTCATGGTTAGTAATCGGTTCTGTTTTAGGCGGCGCTAACAGGAGAAATGGGCTGGTGCAAGCTGCCGCCTGACGAGAGCCCCGCACTTATATTTCTTTACAAATTAACCACTGACCGGAACACCACCTTATCAAGACACAAACACGCCCAGGATGGCGCACCCATAGGTATATTTTAGTTGTGGAAGACACTCGCCCCCTACCTGACAAGGTAAACGATGCCGCTCCCTTAGATAATACACAGCTATTACTGTCAGAAAGCATGCCTGTACCCAGATAAAAGTTCTGACTGCCACAGTGTATGCCCTCCCCTCTCTAGCAGAAACCCAGACTGTAATCAGCAGCATGCAGACGGACTGAGTCTATATTGTACTGCTGCACAGCAATTACACACATAATCAACAGTAAAATGTCAAAAAGGCACAATGAAGTGGTGAAGAAATTAACATAAGAGCAGATGCATTCCTCTACAGTTGTTCTTGTGCCTTGATTATGTCTCGCCGTCGCCACTGACAGCCCTCTTGACTAGCCACTCAGCACACTCTGCATACACACTGGCCAGGAGGTGGGGAGGGGTAGTTGAGACGAGGAGAGGTGGGGAGACGAAGACATGGAGCATGTGTTTTATGTTTTCAGAACAGGGCAGGCTCTGTGTACTACACACTGAAGGTCAAAGAGGAATTCTGCAGCAGATGCACTGGATTTGTCAAGATGGAAAAGCAGAGGTGACTCTGCACGTACACTCATTTGAAGGATGCACAGGGCAAAAGCCACAAGACCAGGGCCAAGCCGATCGATCAATGGCACTGCTTCAAACTAGCTAGGAGTGTACAGCGCTTGCATTGAAGCGCACGCTTGCTTCCATTGAAAGTCTTGAGAAGCTAGCAAAAACAGTAAACTGGGAACACCCGCAGCTACACATTGCAAGTAATTTGTTTTATATAAAGTTCTACCCCACTTCTGCCTTTTTTACGCATTGTAGCTGTCACCATCACCAAATGTAATAGTGCTCAATTTACTGACCTTGGATTGGTTGAAGGCTGGGTTGGCTCCTACACCAAAATGTGTATTTATTTGAGAATGTGTCCACCCTCCACCATTTGTGGAAGTTTCCACCATTTGTATCACGTCTTTGACCACTCCAATTTGAATATCAAATAGGCTGATGTCACTGTAGCACACTCCTTCTACCTGCTGTTCTGAAAGCAATTGCATTTTGTAAATGTTCGAGTTAAGCAAGCAAGACACTGTGTAACACAAGTGCAACGTTTTTCCACGTTCTGCATATTTGGCTCGCTGATACAATGTTTGTGATTTGCATTGCATCTTGGTACATCATCTCGGTGAAACTAGAGTACTGGCATGGCTACTACAACTTTGTTGCTGACATCAAGCTGTACAACCAGCCTATCTACCAGTAAGAACATGAGGGGGTTTTAAGAGCAGCACCTTTCAGGCAGAGATATTTGCCTCTTCCTTCCAATCAGAAAAATGTACCATATGAAGCTGAACTTCCTGGCTTGACAGCAGAGTAGTCTATATGAAGTATTGTTACCATTTCTTTAAAATATACATGGAGTGGCATTGGCTCGCCCCAAAGGAGAATTCTCTCTCACCTCTTGCTACTGACAGACACAAATACACACACAATTGCGCACAATCCAGCTGCTCAATACATAACTATCATTGGCAAAGCCATTGCATCTGGTTGTAATGTGGTAACAAAATTGAAACACAGGAAGGCGCCAATGCAGTTTGCATACAATATAGCACGGTAAAACAGACCAGCTGGTGTTGCCAATGCCTGTTTATTTTTAGTATGCAATCTTGTGCCAGGGCTCTACCCGTAGACATGGGTGTAAATGTTTTAGTTGAACAGACAAAAATATGACTACAAGGAATTCGGTCCCTTTCAACGTTTGCTCGAGAGCCTAGTTATGTGTAAAATCAGGGACAGAGAGCGATGGCACCGACTTTACATTCATGGGTTTTGCTCAAATTCAGTTCAATCCTGGAGTTTTGATTCAGAAATGTTTTCCAGGAAATATTTCTGTGAACTAAAGAGTGCAACAAGGGAAATCATGTGCAAATAACAAATGTATATTTAAAATCGCCAACACCTAATCACATATGTCCCCATTGCAAATTGCACAGGACAAAAGTTGGAATCAGGACAAAAAACGTCCCGATACCCTGTGCAAAGAATATTTTCCTGGTTAGCTTTTGCACCAACTTCACCTGTATATTCACAATAGGACCGTTGTACGCTTGTATTCTTTCCTATCATCTCGTATTTAATCAGCTGTTGTGACTTTATCATACTAGAACAGAGACTTTCAATTTCCACGTGCAATCTCCTTACTAACCACCCTAGCATCACAGAATGTGAGCAGAACTGTATTCTTAACATAAAAAGAACTGTAAGTGAGAAAAAAACGTCCTTTTCACTCCTATGAAGATGATGTTACATTGAGAACCGAGTTACAGGTTTTAGTAAGAAAGAGATCCTGTAATAACTGACAAAGTGGCTTATTGAGCTAAGCTCACTGTTGCTATCTACAAGTGACCTTCCAGTCACAAGCTTTCTTGGTCGGTTGATTTAACAGCTCAGCCTTCCACTGTTGATAAACTGATACCACTAACTTGATCACTCAGAACTAACGTTCACTGGTCTCTATCAAAAGTCATTTGGAATTCCTTAATGTTTTGGCTCCACTACCTGTTATGGGACGCCCTTCCATACACTCTTCACCCCTGTGTCTCAAATGCTTGAAAGTACCCTTTCCTACTGAAAACTCCATTGATTGTATTTGACACCCAGCCTCAGAAGGCGTGCACTAGGAGATCCATGGTGCAAGCCAACTCAGAGACTCACGCCACTCTTGGTTCACTGGATTGCAAATACTCCTGTTTGTTGCTACTTCTCTCAAAAGAGGATGCTTCTGAAATATTGTATGTTAATACGGCAACTGCCCCCACTCCAACCTCTGTGGCTAAAAATCTAGGGGTCCGGCTGGATGTACGGTTATCCATGAAGGATCAAGTCATGACCAGTGCAGGGACCTGCTATCATACTCTGTGCCTATTCCGCAGAGTGTTCATGTGGCTGCCCTTCACTGTACGTAGATCCTTAACGCAGGCTTTGATCATAGGTCGCCTGGACTATTGTAATGCTTTAGTGGCATCGGCGAACAAGTCTCTTCTCAGCAGATTGCAGATCGTCCAGAATGTGGCCACACGTCTAGCTCTTAATAAACCACCCCGCACTTCCCCTGGGCCATTACTGAAATTTCTCCATTGGCTTCCAATCCGCCAGAGAATTACGTTCAATCTCTGTTATTTCGCCCATAGAGCTTTTTATGATATAGGCTTCAGCTACATGGCGGATAAGTTCAAAGTGTACTGCCCGAACCGCTGTCTCAGATCGGAAGGTAAGGGGTTGCTGGTGGTCCCTCGCTTTAAGAAAATATGATCTGGAGGCAAAACTGTCGCCTATTTGGCTCCTAAATACTGGAATTCTTTGCCAGAGGTTTTACGTAAATGTACTAGTCTTGCTTGCCTCAGGAAACTCCTGAAGACAGAATTATTCAGGGCTTGAGTTATGGGAGTCTATGCTTGTCTGACTTGTTTTCTATGCTAGCGTGGAGATACCCCTTCGGGGGTGATTCCCGCGCTTTATACATTTTCTACATACATACATACAATCTTATTGCTAAGGTTGTCAGTAAATAGATTAATGCTTGTAAAAATAAAATGTGTAACTGATAGAAGCAAAGATTTCCATTACATTACTTAGGAAAATGTGCATTTTCCTGCTTGCAATTCTGCCTTTATCATTAAACTGTAGCTACCAGGCTTTCCTGCAGTAATGTCACCTGCATTTAGGGCAGGTTTCACACTTTTCCATTGTTAATAGTGTAAATCGTGCATAGAGCATCTCCAAACCCAGCCTCCAACTAACAATGGATGGATAGGCATCTTCATTATATATGTAAGATGTTGGTTATCAAGTGAGGCCATGTGAGCAGAGGTCCTAGGAATGTCATGTGGTAAAGTGTTTCTTGGCACTACTTTCCAACTGGAGAGTTGAAATGGTTAAAAGATGGCATCTTCACCAAGGGTTTTTGATGTAGCAGCACCAACTGCTTTCTTTACATTGTCAGACAGACAGATATTAAAGAGTAACACTGTTTAAGGATTACGTGGCTGGCAAGGCGTCAGGTAAATTAATCAGCCGTATTGGTTGGGTTCTATTCACATGGGCTATTTTGGAGTAGGTAAAGTAATACTACATTATCTACTGTAAAATGTGACTTACTAACCTCCAGCAGGAGATCTCTTTGCCTCTCCAATCCTTTCTGAATGGAAATTTCTGCACACACAAGTACTGGATTGAGTAGTAAATGTGGGCGGGGCAAGGAGGAATGGTGGGAAAATAGATAATAATGAATACAAAATTGGGTGGGATTCAGGTAAATTAAAGGTGGACTTTAGGAAGGAAGGTGTTAATGTAGCATACACACACACACACACACACACAAACACATAAGAATAAGACAAGTGCAATTCAAAAATACACATTTAAATCTACTACAGTAGTGCAATTTAAATAGAGCTTAAAAATACTCCAGCCCAACCTTGGAGTAATTCAAGTGCCACACATGGCCAATCAGTGGTACTGGAACCGACTCTCCTAGCAAACCAATGGAGGCAATGAATAACACTAACACATAAGGACACATATACATTAAGTTAAATATTTTAAATACAAGTTTAATAAAAGTAATTTCATTTTGTTGGTACTTTTTACAAAACAATCCTAAATGTTAAAAGTTTTTACATAGCATTTGATCAAAATAAATTATATTTTCTAATTAAATCACATATAAAGTAATACATAACCTGCATCCAAGACCATAACAGATTCAACACAAATTATACTATAAGTGAGGGTGAGTTATTTACAAATATTTAAATTTAAGGTCAAGTGTGTTGTCCCCTGTAACAGTGAAGTCCTAGGAGAATGGGAAGTTAGGAAACCGGTTTTAATTATGTTTAATTTACAAATAATATTTATTATTTTTATTAATCCAAAAATAAATTTTCTTGACATTCTCTTGTACACTCTAAAGGGAGGTTTCCGCCCTGGTGGCAGAGAGCTCCATACACAGAAAGTTACTAATTGTAACTTTACACTCATAAACTTTTTTATTCAGTTGTAGGAGTCTCCATCCGCTCATTTGAGGGGGCGGAAATTTCTAAGTCTGCAACCATTTGTAAATCTACACATGGAAATGGTAAGCAGAATCAATGAGGAGGTTTACATCTAGATGTAGGTGTAGATCTACATATGAGATCTACACATGCAAATTTACCTTTGTGAATAAGACTAATTTTTCTAACAACATACCACGAGGGGCGGGGGTTCAGTGCATGAAGCACAGAACCTCAAACTCGCAAAGGCCAACATATTTACAAACTTGTTACGCACGCAGAGGTGACGGGCCTCAAAATTTGTATTATCTTCAAAACAGCTACTTGAACAATTTCATCTAAATATGAATTGCCTCTTTTCTGTTAAATGACTGATTGTGGAACCTAACCAATCCCCTTTCATTAATTACTTGTTTTTTTTTTGGATATCCTCTATCAGATGCAAATAAACTGTGCTGCGAAGAATTAGTTGGTGCTCATTTTTTTAGGTCTGGCTTGACAACACAACTACCTTCAGAACCTATTGTTACAAGTACTTTAAAATATACATTGAGTGAGCTTTTGTTCTGATCTAATGTGTATCTCTTTCACCTCATGCTATTGGTTCTTTTATTATTCCACCCCCTTTTGTGTCCTTGTTTTGTTACACATGTAGGACTTTTTTACAACTCGAACGTATTCCGAATTATCACACATTAAATGCTTCAACTAATAGATGGACTATATACAGAAAGTAATTGCTTTTGTTTTTTCCAGGGCAGCAGGCTATTTAGCTAGAAGTCAAAATGTAAGCAATACCCATTAGCTTTGCCAATGCTCGTTAATAAGTTACAATAAGTTGGAGACCAAGTAACACCTGCATTTTCATAATGTATGCGAAAAGGCCTAACTAAGCAGGACTTTCAGTCTTTATCTGTCATCAAACTCTGAACACTTCAGTGGGGTTCCCCTGTGTAGTGTCTGCTGGTGCCGACTCCCTGGAAGTGCTACTAAGGTACTTTCTTTGAGACCAAAAGTCTAGGCAGGCAAAGAGCAAGATAATTCCTTCAAAACACTTTTTTAAAATCATTGTGCTATATCAAAGTCTTATCAGCATCCTAAAGACAGGTGACAGGCTCCCTCAACTTTCCTCTGTATCTTAAAACAATCAACAAAACTTTTCATGTCCATAATTGGGCATAAATATATGTATGTGCTTCACAACTGCAATTACGTGTGTGAAAATGAGGCCATTTCTGGAAATAGACCTGGGCATCTTTAAGTTGCCCTCTTCTTCGGGCAAGCAGTAGAAACCAAAACAGTAAAAAAAACCTTTCCGTGTTTGTTCCCGGGACAATCAAGGCTTTGGCTGACAACTTACATTGATCGCACAATTATCAAAGCGCGCTCTACTATCACTGAGAAATCTGTAGGTTACTGACAAAACCTTAGGGAAGCTGCTGTACAGGATAATGCTTTTAAAGGCTGTTGCACGTAACAAAACACTACCAATCTCCGACGTCTGAAACTACCTGAACTTTCGTCTGACTTAGTGCCAGTGAACGCAAGCTGGCTGAAGCAGTGAAGACGGGTGGGATTTCTCTGCTCCTAAATGAAAGGCTGCCAAGCACACACCAGTACAATAAAAAACACCAACAAAAATCGGTTCAGCAATCTCGATGCGCATAGCTAACTGCTGCCCGGCCCCTTCCGTAAATCATTACACCCACCTCCTGGACTGTGTCGAATCGATCGGAGATGGAGCGCGCGCACATCTGTGCACCCAAACCTGCCCCTTCCAGGGGAAGACAGAAGGGCTGATTTGAGGCAACTCCGTGGCACCCCGATTAATTGATTTCCGTGCAAAGCACAGCAGGAGTACACAATAAAAACAAAGTGAATGCGCTGTTCTGACTCGCCAAGTCTTACTATTAATCCGTACCTTGTTAAGACAGCTGCAACAGAGTTAAAAGCAACAAACACGTATGATTCAGATTTGCTGAAAAACAGAGAATAGAAGATGTGGTGGATTTGGGAAGACTTGAGCTGCTCTTTGTAACATGCTTGCAGTGTGATTTTTTGATTCCCAGCGTGCAATTTAGTAGCTAGAAATAGTTCTGGCCCTGGAAGTCGAAATTAGCTCAGCGAATCGACGACCCCATGAAAAGCAGGCTTATGACGCTACTTGGGCTTTAGTCACAAAAATGGATTCCAGTGGCTCGAACCCCGGTCATGCTGTCAAAATCCTTTGTCAGCGTACTACGGAAATTACTTCAAGATAAGGCCGAAAGGGAAAGCCTGATTGAACAACTTCCTACCCCCTGCCCTTCTTATATTATATCTGCATCACTTAATCCTACCCAGGACAGCATGCGGCAAATAATCGCGCACACATAAAACACGCCCTTCTAGTAATTTCAGAAGAGTGGTATATCCATAGAGCAGCAACGACACCAAGGTTGTGTCTGTTTATCAGTAGAAATCAGTCTTTTCCTAACAAGAGGAGCAATTTGATTCGGTAGGGCTGAAGCTGGTACTCATAAGTTTGAAGGTAGTTGCCCCGCCACCCCTGCTGTATCCCAATAAAGGAGTCCTAAAGTTACAGCCCTATTCTCAAAGATAAATTAGGCTGTATATGTAACTTTCAGACTAAATGTACCATTTTAATTGCTGGTAGTGGTCTGGTAGGGATTATCCCATGTATGTGTATGGAGGTACTCACCTGGGAAAGATCTCTACCAGGTTTCTGGACCAGGGTCAGCGGACTCGATAATTCTCTCGCCTCGGTGCCCACTCTGATCAGTGATCACACTCGGCAACTCTGGGCATTAGTTGGCCTCATCTTCACTAACGGCCCCACCAGACCGCCGGGGATGCCTGGTCTCACCCTGGAGATACCCAATAAGGGACCATCTCTCAGGGAAGCCAGGAAGGGTTTCGCAGCGGTCGAAGCGCCTTGGGACCCTACGGGTAAGTAGTGCGCTATATAAATGCCAATACATTTACATTTACATTTACCACAAGTGTGGAGTTGTCTGTTCTCATAAATACCACTCAAGGTGAGGGAAAGTGGGTGTTCGAAGGCATGATTATCACTGGAAGTTTGTGAACGCCCCCAAACGTACATATATGAGCATTCATGCCTACAAACATGCACATTCACAAACCTTTCTCATTCTCCTTTCCGTTCGGAAATAGTCGGATATTTACTTTTGCCAACGGCTTGTGTAAATCACTTTCCAGGGCTGGAAGGTGAATGGATTACCGTCAGTTTGGTGAAATAAGAGGAAAGGATAACATTTTTCTACCTGAACAATAAAGAATTCCACTAGAATCCCTACCAGACCAATACCAGCCCTGGAAAGTGATTTACACAAGCAGTTGGCAAAAGTAAATATCCGACTATTTCCGAACGGAAAGGAGAATGAGAAAGGTTTGTGAATGTGCATGTTTGTAGGCATGAATGCTCATATATGTACGTTTGGGGGCTTTCACAAACTTCCAGTGATAATCATGCCTTCGAACACCCACTTTCTCTCACCTTGAGTGGTATTTATGAGAACAGACAACTCCACACTTGTGGTAGAGATCTTTCCCAGGTGAATATCTCCATACACATACATGGGATAATCCTGTTCTCCATGCAGCTTTCTCCACTATGGAGAACTCTGTTCAGTATTATCAGGATTATTATGGGAATGTCACATGACCTTCCAGGAATATGAATAGAAATTGCACATGGTGCGGGTTTCTTTTATGTGTAATTTCTGGAAAAGCCAGAAAGTACTAAATCTACACTTGCATGTACATGGAAATCTACAAAAGTAGATTAACTACTTGCTTTGTCAACTGGACCTTTTGGGGCTTATTCACAAACCCCTTACATTACTTTTTCCCATATTAAAAGTGACGGACGGGAGGCGAAGCGTCTTGTAAATAAGCCCCTTTGTGTTTTTGGAAGAATAGAGGCGCCAATAACCCTCATACTTTCTCTCAGCACCAACCAGTATGTATTCACAAATCTCCTGCTCCAACAGATTGGCTTAATCCTAGACACAAATGACCAGACCCAGATGGTCCAACAACCACAGAGACCTGTTGCAACACCTTTTTTCAAATGTAAAGAATTAATGACATGTGTAAACCAATATGCTACGTGAATGATTATCCTCGTCTAACCCATACACTGTATGCCTGCCACACATCAATTTGATATACTAAGTTTGCTACAAGGGCATCCAAATACAACCATTAAAATAAACTGTCGGAAATGTTGCTACTGATGGCACTTCCCATGAGGTTTTTAGTGTTGTGGTTCCTGCAGAAATTGTATCTAAACTAAACAAGCACTGATTAAGCCAATAGATCTAGTTTATAACTATCGTTGAAAGTGCTTATTTGTCCTACGCAACAGTGTGTGCAAATGTGCAATATTTGCATTACACGCAGGAACTGATGGTCACAGCAAATCTTCGTTTATATACTGTAGTATAGCACTAGCAAGCTGACTGGAAGTAAAGACAAGCAGATAAGGCAATTGCAGGCGGCCTACTGTGGAATGAGATCTGCCTTTATTTAGTAGATGTGACCATACAATGACCTGAATTACGAAAATACATTCTTTTTAAAGTTTAAAAGTATCAATGTGAAGTGTTTCACTGTTACCAAATTCAAAATGTAAAACAAATATACATTTATTTTGTCAAGAGACTTTACAAATCATTCTAATCAGTGTGTTTTATTAATCAGATCTGGCAATGACCCGTACAATCATGAAGTTGAATTTCAGAAGACAATTGTCACATATGTGCAGATATTGGTTTTAATGTACATGGTAGGTTCTTGTCAACGGTTGTTTGCTAGGCTAATTTATGTTATGTGCCGTAAGAGTCCTACAGCACATACCTTAACCAATATCTCTGTTCTTACAGTATTACTTGAGATATATTGGTTAAGGGAATACCAAGCTCAACTTTCTCTGACAGTAGGTGTAACATCGCTTGTAAGTTAGCTCATTGGGTTAATACATTGGCTGCTGACGTGTGTACACCTGCAGCCAAAAGTTTGAACCAAACCAGACTCACTCACGCTTTAATTCCTTTCATTCTGTTAATGTGTATAGAATGAAGACCGCTAAGTTGTGTAGTTGTAAACCTCCATAAAAGGCAAGTGTGGTTTACAAAGGGTGCTGAAAGACTTTAATGGAAACACTATATAGACAAAAGAAATTAGTGTTACAAACCTTGAGTGCACACTTTCAGTGGATTAACTGTACTTGTATTCCACCTTTAAAACTGTTGCAAAATGGACGAAGCTATTAAGAAAATCCAATCTTGGTGGAACAAAGATGTGGACATGCACTTACAGCGCACTATCAGAAAAAGAGTTGCAAGTCAGCGTTAAGGAGAAAAAAAAAGGAGCAAAAACTTTTGTTCTCTGCATTTTCTGGGGCTGCATATGTAAACACAGGTCAACTCTACTCCAAGGTTGAGAGCACTGTTGCTAAGGGCACTTCTGGAATGTGTTCATTTATGAGATTGTTTCCCAAGAGTTGAGCTTCATCTCATTTAGCATGTCCGTGGCCTGAAACTCTTCGGGCTCTAATTCCACTGTTTTGTTATATTGCCATGGTTATGCCAAGTGAGCAGGCGGGCAGCCACAATCACAGTAGGGGCTCCCAAGAAAAGGACGAAGAGATGTGTGTCATAGCCATGACTCAATTTGTCATTTTATACCAGAAGGACCAATACACAAGAGACAGGAGGCAAGATAAATGATGAGGGTTTAAACCATCTCAGTGCTCTTGTGTAGAGTCACTATGCTTCACAATGCTTTTTGTCCATTCTTGTGTGGTAAGAGTGACTCACTCATTCCAGCCCACTCCAAATTTTTAATTGGCACGTCATCTTCAGGTGCAGTCCGAAGCAAAATTACTCTGCTAGACCACTGGACTCTATCTATTTCGTCAACTTAAGTGCTTGTTCCACAGGTGACCTTGTCTTGTCCAATCCAGAACGAACAATGCCAAAAAGTTACCCTTCACAATTTCCTCAAAAAGTGCTCAAGACATGAGATGTGGGTCAAATATACAGGGTTCCTTTTCTAGCCATCAGAATTTTTTCCAGCCATGAATGCTGGAGATCTGGTATTAATAGTACCAAGAAGAGGAATGTAAATGTAGTTTTTTTCGTCATGAAAAAAATAATGAGCCTGTAAAACCACAAGTGACAGGTTGGGTGGTTAATGCTGACGTTTATCGACAAAGAAGGTGAAAATCAGAAATGCAGCCAGCTACAAAGGCTTCTGCCTCTCATGCATAATTGAGCAGCAGGAATCAGCACTCCCCTTACATAAATGATTAAAAAAAAAGCTTCCACACATACCCGACTAACAGTTATTACTATTGACTAAATTGTTGGGCGTTTCTTGTCTGTGAGCCAGGGGACAAAGGTCAGAAGCAACAGGACCGGGATACCCCCAGTCTGGCTGTGCCCCTCCCTAACCCAAGCGAGGCACTAACAGCACACAGAGATTGGTGAGAGAGTCATATTTCTTACAAGCAAGTGAAGCATAATCAGATAGCATTACGGCAACACATCAAGAAGAGTCAGGCACCCGTGGGAAAAACATCACCCAATAAGCAGTGCAGTACATCTTACTAAATCATAACAGTTTCAGAATCATAACATATACGTGCCTAGGATCTAACCCCAATGAACATCAACACACCAGGGCCTTCGGCAATCCCATACATCATTGGACCACATAGGAGCCACCACCTGCATTGGTGAGGGGCGGACCACGCCTTACCTGTCCGTATCCCAAGACACAGCCCCCCAAAAACCAAGCTGCCTGAGGGGCTACGATTGAGTGACCAGCAGCTACAGCCCCATGCCCACACCAGGTGAGCTGTGCACCCTAGCCCCCAAGCTGGGATGTACATCCTCTGGTTGGCTTAGGATTGCTGGGCCCAACCCCAGGTGCTGTTCTGCGCAGTTTGTTTCAGAGGACCTCTCTACTGACTAGGGGTGAATTCAGGATTAGAGTTCCAGCCGCAAGGGTGACCAGGGTAATAAGGTACTTTGCCTTCCCCACCACAAAACAACCACTGGGGTAACACCAAAATATCCTCAATGAACAAATCCGTAACCACGTCTGAAAGGTGCACATCATCCTTGTGAAGCATACACTCACTTCTCAGTCATCTATGTGGGATTTCCAGAGTCGGCTCGAGCCTGGGCAAAGCTTGGGCATCTCTGACAGTAATTTAATGGCATGTGACACAAATATAATATGGACCTTAAGGAGCTTTTAGATGTTTTGTTTCAAACTGTGACCCTGCTTAAAGCAAAGTCACTGGCTGCTCCCTCAAAGATTTTGGGGAACATACACCTCAAAATCTCTCAAGACAGAACCGCTAAATCTTTAGCTTCCACCTTGTTATACAGATCCTCCTAATTCACGCAATATTTTTACATATCTGAAGTGCTGTCCTCAGCATGAATTTTCCACCTGAGCAAGGGTTTGATGAAGGTAGCTGGCATCAGTTGGAAGAGTGCTCCTCGCATCTCAAATATTCAGGCATTCCACCCATCGCTTATAATGCCAGGTGGGTGTTCCTAAGTAGGAGCAGTCAAATGTGTTTCTATTCAGAAGGAACCTGGCCTAGCAATGTTGTTGTGCCATGTGGGGGTGGAGCAAGGGCTGATTTCCATTTGATTTGTCCATGTCGATAATGACCCAGACAAGTTAAAATTGAAGAACTATAATGAAGACCACAATAGCTGTCAGTGTCTTTGATTAAGTTAAGCATCCACCCATCACTTTTTGTGCAATTGTGGTCACCTCAATATTCGCATTCACGAGTCGGGCTTTGCAGGGTACTGGAATAAGGCAAATTTGAGGCTGCATTAGTTTAACACTTGCTATGCAAAGACTGCACATAGAAGTAAATGAAACGCGAAAACAGCAAAAGGTGATATTGTAAAAGAACAGCGAGTGTGACAAAGGACAACTTTCGTTTTCCTCTACTAATTGCTGAGGAGAAATTAAAGTAATTAGTACCAACTACCGTCTAAAAACCTCTAATGAACGTCGAGATCGATTCCTTTTTTGTTTTTTTGTTTTTTCCTATAATTTATTTTTTAGTACTGCTGCTTTGGGAAGGGATAATGACCCCCAAATTGCAAGTGGCCAATTTGCTTCCGCTCAACTCTGTCTGCACTTTCTCAGTAAAGGAACAGAAACGCACTGAATGAAAGAGTCATTATTTTTGCTTACATTTCAGTGAATAATTCTCGTGGCCTATGAAGCAGCTCCCTTCTCTGGCCCTGCCAGCCCGCTGCTTGATCACAGGTAATCTGAAGGCCAGCTTGGGGTATGGTTAGACCCCTCATTCTGGAAGCACTATGTCTGAAACTGCTTGCTGCTCTGTGAAAACTGTAGACAAGGATCCATTTCTGCACAAAGTGCTGGTAACATCTTATGCGAGCCTCAATATTTCTTGGCTTTAGGCCTTGCTTCTCGCCTAAATCCTTGAGAAACAAATAGGGCTTCGGTATGAGCTGGGATCTGCAGTGTGCAGCATGGGCTGTTCGTTGATGAATGGACTGTTTACCTCTACAAGAAAAACTCTGAGAAATGTTTTACCCCTAAACAGACCTCTTGTTCGCCTTCAGACTGAACCCAGCTGTATGAAGTGTTGCTTAACCACGCAGCACGTTAAGAGAACCATTTTCCTTTCCTCTTACAAGGCCATGTGGCTGCCTTTCTTTAAATTTCACATAGGTTTTGGTCACCTATTGATTCATATGTTATGAAATGATATTGTTAATTAGTTTTCTTTGTATATTAAGAACTATTTTGACTTTCATTATCACCTTTTTTGTATTTCTGTATTTTATGTACTCAATTGCTTTGTAACTCTGTATGGTATGATTTTAGGATGATATGTTTTCTTCCCTCCCTCTCCTCCTCCCTTTTTCCCTTCCTCTTCTTATACGGTTCTTTGTTACTGATTCTCTTTACTGCAAATTTACCTAGGATCCATAGTTCTTGTTATTATTTTCATCATTTACGCTTATCTGCTTTCATTTTTTGTTATGTACTGTTCTTGTTTATTTCTTTTGTCTCAAAAATTTCAATAAAATCATTTTGAACTAAAAAAAAAAAAAAATCACATCTCATTGCATTCTAGAAACTATATTTTTTCCTCCATCCTTGGAGGTTAAGGCTGGGACAGTTTGCCCTCTGTACTTGGTTTACTACTCAGCGGCCATGCTGTAGCATGGAAGATGCAAGTATTAACGTATATAGAGGTGAGCTTTGTTGGTGCTGTTTTCTGTGTTCTAGTTAGTTTTAATGAAAGCTTTCGGCCATCAGGCATTTTGTATATTTGGCCAATACCTTCATACAAATATTTATTTAGCTGTACAAATTATTTTAAAAAAATGTAAAAGACTGCTCAGGTTTTTGCTGCGCATGTGCAACCATTTGTTTTGCTGCACTACTTCTCCCCATTTAGACATACACCTAAACAGTATTATTTATTAACAAAAAACAAAAAAAACTAAATCCGTACATGAAAGCACTGTAAATCCGTCTGCTGCGCGGTAGGGGAGGAGATTAGCCCAGTGTGTGCTGCAAATGCAAGAGACAACCAGCACAAGGGCCCGTTTGTTCCCAAACGGTCCAGAGCTCTAAACACTCCGAAAGTGCTAATTGCAAAGCATAACGTATAATCTTTCACCTCTTGGCTGTCTTTGAAATAGTTAGAGAAAAAAATGCATGATTCGATCGACTGAAAACAGGGCAGTCAGTAACTCTGCCACAGGCAAAAATGTCCAGCTGCACGGGCATTTGGAAAATAAATCAATATAAGTTTTAACCGGAAATCGGCTGTTCAGTATATATTCCTCATGGTCCACATAAACTAAGATTTTGTATAGGTTTTGCTAAGAGCATTTGCTACCTCTTTCTGTGCTAGATATGGTTGTTTCTTTAACACTTTTATGCAGGGGACATCGAAGGATGTCAGCGTTCACCTGCGGGCCTGAATCAGGGGAAGACCACAGCACTGGTAAGCATGGTACTAAAGACTGGAATAAGCAAGATTGTAGGGTCGAGGTTCCTTTGTGGGGCACTATAGTTTACAAAAAAGGGCCTCGAGCCCTCCCGTGTCCAACCCTTGGGTGGCTTCCGTGTCACTTCTTTGCTGCCTCCTAATTGGACAGTGCAGGCCAGGCGTCACTTCCTGTCTCTTGTCTGGCACATGTACCAAGCACAGATTAATTCTTATTAAAATAGAGCCCCTGATGCTTCTGCTATGATTCAGGTACTTTTTATGCCCATGTTGCTTCTTCCCCTCCCACCCCCCACTCTCCATGTTGCTGCCTCCCTTCCAACCATCCTTGTATGCACATACACCCACTTTTTTATTGTTGCTTCCACTATTGTCGCCCCCCTCACGTTGCTTGTTGCTTTTTGCCTTATAAAGAATGTGTTATGGCGCAGCCAACATTGGTCACATATTAGCGCTATAAAAAAAAATCTTTATTTGTATCTTAATTTTAAGCTGCCTTTCAGGGACACACTCTAAGGGAGAATGTGTTTTTCCAGCATTCCCTCAACATGAGCCTGAATTTAACTTGACACAGTCTTCCAGGGAGCACATTTATTTAAAATAATGAGATAAAATACTCATATTAAATGAAGTGTAGCTCTTATTACCTTGTGTCACTCCCTAGTACGTTTGTAACTATACACTGCAAAAAAACATATGGAGGGGGTGTACAAAAACATAGACTGTGTACTGCGGTCCGTAACACGTTTTAACCTGATGCTACAAGTTGCAGGTTATAAAAGGAGGGTGTAACCGAGGAAGTGCAGAAGCCAATGACAGAACATTAAAACACTAGGAACCAGAGGACTGGAGAACCAAGGCAGGAGGCACAGTGCTTGCTAACTGTATTCTGATACAGAGAGATGGCCAGTCTACGGGCAGCTTTCAGTGAGCGTCTGTTCGGAAGGGGGGGAGGGGGTTAGACTTCTGGTTGGCATACACACTTGTTTCACCAATTCCCACACCCTTGCCCCGGTACCACTGTCTGTGCTGCCCTTCCTGTTGCCATCCGCCATACAGTGCCATGAGTGAGCTGAGGAACTTCAGCAAGATGTGTTGGAGTAGATGCCCCTCTTTGCAGGGGAGTCCCCCTCACACAGTGCCTGTGTGGATGACAGTGTATACCTGTGCAAGGACAACAAGCGCCCCCAAACCTTAGGGCACGCCCTTCACATGCCTACGACATCCTCTTCTCACACAGAGAACTTTCTGAACTTATTTTTGTGGATTCTGTCTAGTTTGATATTATTTTATGGGGATTTAATGTAGATCAATACACTTTTACAGCTTTCAAGTTCTCCCAGCCACAGAGAAGTGTGGGAAGAATCATGGCTTTATCATCCCCATCATCCCCACACACGGCCCCATTGCGTTCCGATCATCGTTTCAAGTGAATGCTTTAATGCGGAGGGGTCCAAAGCCATTCACAAATTGGTGGTTGCACTGTGCGTGGACAGGATTTGGTCTCAACAGAGAAACCAGTGAGGGGGCTGCAGCCTTCAGGGAAGGCATGAACAGGCAAAATTAGATAACTACAAGACAGAGTGGGTAAGGTGGCTGCGAGTGGCCTGCAAACGGGGGCTATGTTTGTGCATCTCTCTTCGGACACTGCCCATGCATTCTCGTTTTAGGGTTTGACGGGCCCTATCTACCTCTGCCCCACTCCAGCAAGAGACAGGCAGCAGCATGTGTGCCGCTCACTCCTGTTCAGGCCCACTCCTTGCTTCGGATTCTCAGTGAAACAATGGGAACATGCTTTACAATATGTATGTGCATAATTTAGAGCATTACATGGCTACAAGACATTGGCAAAGCCAATAGCTCTTGCATAGACAAGACCTGTTACCTATGACAACACTTGTTGTATGTAGTTGTGATGTAGCTGTTAACGTCGACTCATCTAAACACTATTGCAAGTGAAAATAATATCATGCCCCTTCGAAAAGTGATAACATCAAGTTATGACACCACAGGTGTGTCCCTTTGTCCCGCCCACCCTAACAGCCCCTCAGAAGCCTCTCATTTGCTACTGAGGGTCTATGGGAACGGCACAGAGATGAAACTACTGAGAGCAAGCAAGGCACTGGGAGCCCTGTTTACTTTCTTCTCTTGCTTATGCCTTAATACAAGCCATGGTAGTGCGGAACAAACCAGGAGTATCAATGTAGAGCCATGGACAGAGCCTGCTAATCTACTTCACACCCCTGGGTGTTACCCTACAGTGGCAGCAGAGCTGTGGAGCTGGCAGGTGTGTCAACTGTCCTATGCCAACCTCATCACAGAGACAGCAGGAGGGCATGATGCTGAGAAAAGGCGAATCCATCACGTACCACATAAAACAGCACCTGGCTTTGAAAAGCAAATAAAAGCAAAAACTAAAAGCACTGTTTTCCTTACAATGCACTGTATTGAGAAGACATTGAGCAGTAGCATTTTGCCCTTTGCTCACATGAGAGTCCTAGATATTGGATGAACTTGAAGGTGGTAACACACAAACATCCGTGTTAAACACCTTTCTTGAACTGTATATCCAATTGAAAGAAGCATTACTTATGATCATGTTCATACTCAACAATACAACTCATTCTTTTTTTCACCAGGTGAGTTATTGACTTACAATAGTCACCACTATCCCCTCTCACCGAATCAGTGAAGGCATGATACTAACAAAATAAAACCAAACTTTCCAATGCTAATTAATTATGAGTTTTATAAAACATCTCTATGGTGTGAGAAAGGAGCTGTAGGCTTGGAGGGTCTCGAGTCTGTTGAGGAGGTGAGGCTTTGAGCGTACACTTCCTGACCAGCCATGGATGGGCAATTGAAGGGGTAAGGACATGGAAAGAGAGCTTAAGTTTACAATCTGTCATGTCTACGCAGAATAATTTGCCTTTTCTTGCCACAAGATTTAGTCAAGTCTGCTGCATTATTTGTTCCTCCCTTGATGCACAGTTCCAGGGGTCTGTCTACCATCGTTCGAATCTACAAAGGGGAAATGTGCAGAGCCAGTAATGGACACGAAGCTAGAAACCTACTCTACATAGCATTATTCAGTTTGTGTTTAGTTCACCATGATAAAACGTATAGCGTAAAACGCCATTGCAACTTGTGAGTTGACTGGTCTGGCAACAAGGTACTTTATAATTATTTCAGAGTGCTACAAGTGGGACCAGATCAAGTGTGAATATCTTAGACAGTCTTATGTTTTTTTCAGACAGTAGTGATAAAAAACAGACTTTGAATCATGTGCCTGGGGGCCCTATCTTCATGTCCTTAACCTCATCCGCGCGGCACAAATTTGTGCACTGTGCTGAACGTTCTATTGGGCTTATGGACTCATGACGGAACGGTTCCGTCATGAGCACAGGCCAACCGATGCTCATGATGGAACCGTTCCGTCATGAGCATCGAAGGGGTTAACTGTATAGGCAAACACACTGATCTATTACTGAACAATGAATATAAAAAACGTTAAGATAATCCATGTGGTTCTTGTTTACATTTCACATATTTTACATAAACATGCATTCCCAAATAGTATTTGCTTTTTCCAGTATGCTATCTTATGGGTTTAGCATCTTACACTTGGACAGCGCGTACTCCCAACTGAGTAGCCTCAATGTATTTATAACGAGCCACGGCTGGGAGCTATGGAGTTGTGGCTGAAGTCAGTGTGAGGTTCTCTCAGTGCCAGTCAGTGGGTCAAAAAAGTGTTCCGCGTACAAGGTCATCAAATTCATGGCCTCTATGCTGAGGGCACAGAGCAGTGGTCACCTGTACCAGTTGCAGTTGTGATTCTGTGCAAATATGTGATTTGAAGGAGGCACACAATTTGTCAAAATATTGTCAAAGAGAAGTGAAAAGGAATGCAATGCGTGTTGCAGAGTGTGTGTATGTTTTGGTGGTACAGTGAAAAGATTGTGCTGAGAGTAAAGAGATGAGGTGAGATATTCAGATGGAGGATTTCAGAAAGATGTGGTGAGAATAAGGGCGGAAGTGTCTGACATTCACTGCAGAGGAAAGTTGTGTGAAGGGAAGAACAGGAGTGAAGACCAATAGATCTTAGTAATGTTTATTTCACAGTCTCCTAATTTCAGAATAGAATCACTTTCAACATTAATTGTTTACAACAAAATCATTGCTGTTTCTCATTTATCTTGAACAGCTAACAGCCATTGGTAAAGCCAAAAATCCTGGATTGTTTTAGATGTAAGTCGGCTATGCTATATATCTGGATTCAGCAAAAGAAACTTCAGAAGGGCACCAATAATACCGGCTGGGTGGCACTCTATGGGAAGCGCAGAATTTTAGTAAACAAGTTTAAGCCATGCCCTTAATTATATGAGCCAACCCCCTGTTTGTGATTATATTACACCCCCCTCGGCCACCTCCTCCCCACCACACATACTTTCATCTCACCTAAAGGCAGGCCTTTGTCTGCAGTTGATTCGATTGTGTTGTTGTTTCGCATGCTTGCAAATATAAAAAGTTTCTAAGCCAACCCATAAGTCTCAGTGGTCTTCTTTGTGGCACAATTCTAAAATTAAACTTGATATTGACTCGGCAACATTGGCATACTGGGCTAGCAAAGGTATCACGTTGGTTAAGCACCTTTATGATTCAAATCATGATCCCTTGCCTTTCTCTTCCCTAGCTCGACAGTATACTCTCAGTAATTTGGATTTCTATACATTTTTAAAAATAATGGTTGCCTTTGCTAAGGTCCACTTTTACCCGGATTCACATACTGTTTCCCTCCTGTCTATGTGGTGTAAAGCAGGTCATGTTGCCTCTAAAATATATACATTTTTATCCACCACGCCGCCTTTGCAGACTACGGTTCCACAACAGAAATGGCTACATCATTTTGAACATGACCTTTTTAAACATATTTCACCAGAAATCTGGCAACTTATTGGGAAATGTTCCCTACAAAATAAAATTGATCCTTCTCTTATTCAGTCTAAATTTTTCTCTCTCAATCTTTTACATTGGACCCCGGCTCGTTTGTATACCCTCAAACTCAAGGATAATGATCTCTGTTGGAGTTGTAATTTAGCTGCTGGAACATATCAACATATGTTCTTTGAATGCTCTTTTCTCCAATCCTTTTGGGAGCTGGTTCACAAACATCTCCTACTAATTTTCAATATTCAATTTGAGATCTCGTTACCTCTAATTTTGTTGGGCCCATGGGCTACAACTATTGCCATTGCCTTCGGATCCTCTTGATATGCAATTGCTAGACTTGTTGCTGTCAATTATCAAGATTATATTAACAGAATGGAAATGTTTTGGGTACATATCCTATCATACATGGTGGGCTTGGGTATCTTTTACTCTGAGGGGCTCATACTTCTGTGGAGGAGAAACACTACACACCCTTTGTTTCTAGTGGGGTCTGGAGATCTCTTGATAGATGTATGAACTTAGCCTTACAAGGCCTGGTTGCGCAATATTCCTTTGTATCTTCTCCTTAACTTACCCTCCCTATTGTA
The DNA here is from genome assembly GCF_964263255.1 of Lissotriton vulgaris. Taxonomy (NCBI): domain Eukaryota; kingdom Metazoa; phylum Chordata; class Amphibia; order Caudata; family Salamandridae; genus Lissotriton; species Lissotriton vulgaris. The sequence continues at coordinate 1,431,431,709 of NC_141691.1, forward strand.
GCAGGGGTCTCGATCTCTCTCTTGTTTGCTTTATTTTTACTTCTCTTTCTCTTCGATACTTTTTTCTCTCTTTTTTTTTCCTTTCTCTCTTTATCTTGCTGATTGATTTATACAAGTGATACAACTGATTCAGTATTGCTTCTTTAGTGCTTTTTCCACCATATTAATTGATATGTCGGTGATATATATGAAATTGATTATATCTATAATGATGAATGCTTATGTATCTATGTATTTATTGTGTAACTCTCTTTTTGGTTGTTTTGCTTATTATGGTATTTTAATTGTTTATATTTCTTCTCTCAAACTAATAAAGATATTAGAACAAAAATAACTGCAAATGAAAGCCTGACATGCACGCACTGACGCAAGCGCTTACGTAAACACGCACAGCTTTTTGATCGCTGTCCTTTTCATTCGCAAATTGTCAAACACTGTGTGAGCCAAACAGCTAGGTATGCTCAGTTCCACATTAAGGACAATACACGAAAATGTCTTCACCGGGAAGTTGATTTACTTTTCTCAATATCATTTAATTGGAACCGTCTAGAAAGAAAAAAGAGGAGGGGACGTGAGAGAGCAGGTGAAGCGGCGCAATTAGCACCTTCTCTATCTGGCACCTGGGAGCCACCAGGAAGAAGCTGGTCCATAAATGGGCGCACCACCTCTCAAGACTTCCTGGGGTTGCCGAGGAGACCGGGCTTTGAAGCACTCCACTGTAGGAAGCACTCAGTGGGGTTTTTTTTGGTTTGTTTTTTGCAGTGCTATTTGTGGTCTCCTTTTCTTGCATTTGAATGCATTTTCGTGATTCTGACAGAAGTCGTGCACAAAGCCCTAGAAATCAATAGCAGTTTTTTTTCCAGGTTTTCTATAGGTCTTTACATAAGCACCAATTATGTTACACCAAGTCAGATACATTTTAAGGCTGGGGAGATTAAGGGCTTTGCCTAGAATCACAGCATGTTGATCCGATGCAGAGACTCGAACCTGGTTCCCCAGTTTCAAAGACAGCAGCTCTGGCCGTAATGCCACATCCTCTCCCAGTAATGTGGGTAGCAGAAAGTGCAGATAGTTCAAAATATACCGTCTGCAAAACTCGGCTATTAATACTAATGTGAGCATCTACTGTGGAAGGAGCCCCAAAGCTTGCAGCCTCTGCTCTGCCTCAGGGGTGGTGAGGGGTGGGGGCGGGAGGTTCATTCGTGAACCTCCCCAGGTTAAGTAAGTGGGGTTCACTTAAAGGCTGTGCCTGCTGGAAAGAGTAAGGGAGCGCTTCCAAGGAAGGGGAGCACGCGGTCTGAATGATCAGAACCTCGAGAGGGGCCTGGGCACAGCATGTGTGAGCCACTGAGTGCCGTCCAATACCAGCAGAGCGGCTTGCCAGGGTGTCAGTGATTGGTCAGGTTAAATAGCGCCCTGGAAGAAAAGCTGATAAACTTATTATACAAGGTGAAAGTCCCAATTATCAGCCTCTAAAACAGAACCGTTTGCTTATTGCAGTGTGTTAATCAGGGGCATGTGCACCTGGAATGAGTATCTTCCGAACACTGAGCTACTCGGACTTCTGGACATCAGTGGTGGAACTAAAGAACTAACTGAGTGTAAAGTAGTACTCCGGAATCAGCTTAATAGTGCAAGTAATTTATTAAGGGAGAGAGTGTAGAGCGACCGGAAGTGGAAGAGGGGTGTGGGGGAATGGAGACCCATGGCGGTAGCTCGGGAGGGGAGGGGCTGTAAAACCTTACTGCTAGGTGAGCACACCACAGACGCACACGCTGTCATCACCAGAAACGAGGCCATATTATGTTAAGACTTCGACAAAACTGCATTTTGTCACAAATTAGATCGAGCATCCTGCCACGTCACATGGGTACATACGAACCCAGCTTAAGATGCTTACATGTCGTGTTCTCCGCATATGTCCTCATTAACGGCTAACTTCTAATTGCCATGCAAATCTCGGGGACGTCCAGCCACTGACGAAGGACAAAGGGTGCGAGTGTCCAGCTCAACCGGTCCAGCTGTCGAGGCAGCAAACAGATGAAATGCAATTACTCGCGGCTGGCCCGGTGCCAGACCAAAAGCATCCGCGCGGCCTCGCGCGCACTTTTTAATCGCACAGCTGCCGCGAGACACGTTCGAATCCCTCGCTAACATCAGCTGCAGCCGGACTCGGTATTAGAAGACAGTTTGCTTGAGAAGCACATTCTTAATACACATACAAAAAAAAACAAAGCAGCAGGTTGAAATTCCAAGCATGGCTTTAGTATTGTTTACCTGACCAGGGGCAAGTCTAATATTCTAGACGGTGAAAACTCACTAAAAGAGTGCGACGCCCAGTATGATTTGCCGGGTGCAGAGCGATTTGGTGTCTCGTCACTTCCTGTCAGCTGCGGTGTTGACCAGAGCTACCCTCAACTATGTAAAACGTATCTTTTCTGCAGGGCTTTTTTTAAGGCGTCTGCTCCAGGCCTTATAACAACCCAAATCCTCTCCCACTTTCCCTCCTCGTTTTACCCAACAGAAAAGAAGAATACATATAATTTTAGCCTCTATATCTTTAACATAATCCAAACCTCTTGTAATGAGAGCGAGTGAGCCTTCACATTAGTCCCTTACGAATGGATGCCAACATTTTTGGCAGGGGATTTCCTGGTTTGTTTTCACACACAAATCATGCTCTGATAGGACTCTTATGCCACCATTCTCAATTAACATTTAGAAAATTGCATCGCTGAGCTCCATTCATTCTTTTTAATGCACATGCAGCCTTTAGGTGTGAATGAGGAGGGATATGTTGAAAGAGGGGGGAAGTGTCATGGTTACCCAAAAGGTACTTGTTGCAAGGTTGTGCAACCCTACACAGACCTGAAGCAACCAGGTTTGGGCAAATGAGTGCCCATGAGAGTTGGCAATGAAAGGTAATGACACAACCTAGGGGGAATGTGTGGGCAACAATGAATGGCTGCTAATTTCACACTGCCCCTCCTTTTCATGAGTGGGTGGTAAGGAGTCATATCCTTGGTTACCAGTCTGTCTGGGAAATGAACCAGAAGGCAGGTAGAAAGGAGATAACAGGGCAGTGTTCCGATGCCAGGACATCGGTAAATAAGGCTTTGACACCAACAAAAACATTCATGCCTTTTGAGGCTTATGCTTAAAAATATGTGCACGCTTTATTTTGATTGAACTCCAAGATAAATCTGTTTGCGGATTGACAAGAAATTGAAACTATTATCTATATGATATGTAATCAAAATGGCAGCAAAAATTCAAAACATTGTAAGACAGAAGGTCCTAAACTAATCCGTAAAATTAATCAAAATGCAAATTTCCAAGAAATGAATACAACTCCACAACAAAAAGCTCATAGCCAGTAAATAAGAAATACCTATAGAAATGTTACTGTTCCTTTATAGCAGAGCTGGGCTGGTCATGACGCAGAAAACTGCAATGCAGTTGTGCTAAACGTACTTTATAGAATTTGGCCTTCTCCACACTCACAGTTGACATCTTTTAACCTTGTCTGTATTTTCGTATTCTGTGCCTTGCCAAGCCCAGTCCATGTATAGTGAGTGGAGTCACAGGGGATCCAAGGAAGAACAATGTAACCCATGATCGGTCCTCCTGTTTTGCAAGATTTAGTGCAATTTATTTCCAAAATGCGGTCTCTGCGAACAATAATGAGCACACAAGCAGCTTTTTCAGCCAAGGATCAACAACGGTCTCAAAGTTTTTAACAACAAAGTAAAAGACGGCCTGATCACCAACAGGGCAAACAAGATATTGGGGACTAGAGCTCCCCTTTCCCACCATCACCCTTGCTAAATATCCTTAAGTAATCAACAATGTGCACTACTGAAAATAAAGGAATCAACATCCTGCATCGATTTCATATCGGAGAATACCAAGAAAGGGGCATCTGGAAATCAGGTAAAAGAGACCACTAACAGCATGCCCACCACCAAGGCAAAGAGGCCGTAAGAATGCATCGACATAGTACATGAAAGTTCATACCATGAGGGTGCTCCTAACTAATATCTCAGGCCATAAATGCCTTGCTACAGAGCACCTTCAGGAAGTAGCAAACGGACCAGTAAGGACAACTCAGGAAAGACTTGAACAGGTGATCATGCATTTGTAAGAGCAAAGACACACAAGATGGCACTCTAGCACATGAGAAGATTGCAGATTGAATCAATGAAAGGAAAGGGTACGTAACAGGCTCTAACCACATACAATGGAATTTTACAAGTGGTATCTTTACAAATGCCTAATGTTAGACCTGACATCATTGGCTTGAGTCTCTCCTCCATTTTTTCTGTTTTGCCTCTACTGTTTTACGATGTTTTGCTGGTATATGCTTTTGCGCCGTGTCACTGCTGATCAGTGCCATAGCGCAAGTGCTCCCTATGTTAAATTGATGTATCTATTGTATCCATGTTTGGCTTATTTGGTTTACTATCAGTCCCTCGTCTAGTGCACCCAGAGTGCCGGGGCTTGTAAACGCAAATGCCGCTTGTGGGCTTGCAGCGCGTGTTGTGCCACCCACAGGAGCGGCCTCGTAAAAGAATGTCTACGGGTCGGTCATTGCGAGATCCACGTGCAGCCTCGGGCTGTCACGCCGGCCGCGCAAGTATACCTACTTGCCAGCCCTCCAAACCTTCCCTTGGCTTCATGTTAGTCGCCCCTATGGTAGGCCTTCGGGCAGGGTGCATTGTAAGTCTGAGGTAGGACACGCCTGACCAAGTTGGCATGTCCTGATAGTGAATTACCGCCATCTTGGTCCTTCACTATTGCGAGGTAGCCTGCTCTCCATTGATTAGAATGGGCCGCCGGGATTATTAGTACTATGATCCTCGCTGGCCCGGAGAGCATGGTGCAATGTCGAGTTTGGTATCCCTGAACTCGGGGTTTAATTACGCATCCGTTGGTGTGGATGGTTTTTGGACTCTGGGTTCGAAAATAGCACTTTTAGAAGGTGTCTATTTTCTTGTCTAACCATATCTGGTTTCTGCTGGTTTTGCGTGTGTGTGACAGGAGCTGGGTGGCTCCCCAGGTCTGGATGAGTCAGTGTGGGATGAGTGGGACAGTTACGTTGAGAGTAGGGGGAGAGTAGTTGTTGATAGCCTACCTTGCCTGATACAATGCCGGCTCCACCTCCTGCCAAGCGGCTGATGGCTCTGTGCCTGCCATGGACGATCCTAGCCCCACCTCCTGCCAGGTGGCCGATAGCTCTGCTCCTGCCAGTGTCAATGCTGGCTCCACCTCCTGCTGGGCGTCTGAGGACCCAGCCCTGCTCAGTGAATAGGCCAGGTGCTTCTGCCTGGCTCCACCCACAACGGACCCAGGATGTTGGGAAACCCCCGGCATGGACAAAGGGATCAAAGACGAAAAGGGGTATAAAAGTAGGACCCCTGAACCAAGAATTTAGATCACTTCTGACAAGGAACCCTGTAACCAAGGACAAGAGGCCTGCTGATCTAAGGACTGCCTACCCCTTCTGCCAGTGTGCTGTTGTTGGGGGAATCCTGCAGTGCTTCTTTATTTTTGCCAAGGAACCAGGAGAGAGGAACTGTGTGTGTACTCTCACGCTTGCTAAGAAAATCTCCAAGGACTGGAAGAGTGCCAGTCTCCTGCTGAAGTCACAGGGCTAAAGGACTTCATCTGCTTAAAGTGCTATTTTGCTGGAACCGTGAATCCAGCACCTCTGAAAGAAGCAGCAATCACGACGACCGGACGCTGGGCCCGACCGACGCCAGCAGCAACGCCAGTGAGTGGGAGTACGGCTCTAGCTCCAGAGGACCTCGTGTCTGCACCGCTGCTGATCGCATCACCTGTGTGCCCTTCGACGCCGGGAGCGCTGCTCACTCTGTGCAACCGCATCATCAACGACGACGCCTGCTGAGGCCAGATCGACACCGAAGACGCGACGCCGGATTGCTCGACGCCGCTGATCATCGTGTGCTTCATTTTCCTAAGGTACTGTGTTGTTGGGGGTCCGTGTGACTCCAGGCTTGACGTAGCGCTCCTCGCGGTCGACGCCGAACCTTTGGATTAACTTTGCCTTGACGTCGTGTAGCCCCCGTGTGGGTTACCCTGTTGCTAAGAACTGCATTGCCAAGAAGAAGATTTGCTTTGATACTAAAAACTTTGTGCTAAAGAAGAAACTACCTTTGAATTATCCTTTTTTCCTTCCCAACGTATTTATTCCGATTGTGTACAGTTTGTCGTTATTTTGGTCTTGTGCTAAGCCTTATATAAAAATACTTATTTTTATAATACTACGGTGTCGTGTCCATTTGTAGTGCATTCACGGTATTACTGTATGTGGTCATAATTGCTTAACGCACAGCCTCTGAGATAAGCCTGTTCTGCTCTGCCAAGCTACCAAGGGGGTGAGCAGGGGTTATCGAAGGGTGTGATCCCCTTGCCCTGACTAGAAAAGGAGTGTCCCTATTTGTCAGAAGTGTATACCTCTGCCAACTAGAGACAGCCGGTTCTAACATTGGTGGGTCAGCGGTGAGGATTTGGACTTTGCACTTATGACCCATGTACAGTGATTTGTGCGCGCTACATAGTGAAAGCAGACCATAACGCAGTCACAATCTGATTTGAGGAAGATCCTATTTTTGTTCTCCGCTTTTCTGAAAACTTGATTTTTTGAACACTGCCAGTTTTAACCATGAGTGACAACGGAGTCACTGCCCCTGCTATCGTTGTTGTGGAGGAGTTCGAGAGGAGCAAGCTTAAGAAATACAAGAAAGATGAGCTGAAACACTTTTGCGACCAGTTTAAAGTTCCTACCACAAGCCTCTCGAGAAAAGATGATTTTTATAAAGCATTGCAGGCCTGGTGGGAGTCCAGAAATCCCTCTGATGTGTTGGTGGTACCCACAGAGGAAGGGGATGAGGAGGTGCCAGTGAATGGACCTGTGCCCTCTCCCGGAAGCAGTGTTTACTCCAAAGGTCTTTCCCCTGAAGAAAGAGAAGAAAGGGCGAAAGAGCGAGCTTACAACATGGAGATGGCAAGGCTAAAGATAAATGGGCAGTTGGAGTTAGAAAATGCAAGAGGTAGAAGGGAAGCTGATTTGGAGATCAAAAAGCTAGAGTTTGAACGAGAGAAGTTAGCTTTGGGGCGTGAAGCCAGGTTGAGGGAGCTGGATATCCAAGCTAAAAAGTTAGAATTGAATCCCTCTGGTGGCAGCATTACATCCGAGCCTGCAGAAAGTAAGTTTTACTTCCCGAAAGATGTGATCAAAGATTACAATAGGAATGAAGATATTGGTCAATGGTTTAAAGCATATGAGTTAGCATTGTTGGCCCACCGGGTCCCTGAGAAGGATTGGGGAGCGGGGTTGTGGGGTCGCTTTGTGAATGAGGGAAGAGATACCCTGTTAGACATGCCTGTTGCGGATAGGATGTCGTATGCTCATATGAAAGATGCTTTAATGTTGCGGTATGGCTTAACCCCCGAGAAGTACAGACAAGCTTTTAGAGAATGTAAGAAGTTACCTGGTACGACGTGGGTTGAATATGTGTCTTATTTTTGCAGAGCCATGGATGGTTGGGTAAAGGGCAGCAAAGTGGAAAGTTATGAAGCTCTTTATGATTTGTTTGCTTGGGAGCACTTGTCTAATAACTGTTTTCCAGAGCTGCGCCAGCACCTGATTGATAGCAAGATATCTAACCCTAGAAAACTTGCTGAGGAGGCGGACCGCTGGGTCAGTACCAGGGTCCACAAGGGTCCAGTGGGAGACTCAGCCAAAGGTGGGCAGGGTCCCCAGCAGAAGAGTGGGGGGGGACAAGGGAAAACAGAAGGAGTCTCAGAAAGGGCCCCAAAGTAATCCCCAAGGGAACCAAGGGAAAGGTTCCAGCCTCCCCCTGAGAAGAAGCCAGGGGCCCCGACGGGTAAACCTGTTCATAGGGGCCCCCTAACCTGCTACGGTTGTGGGCAGGTGGGACACCGGTTTTATGACCCCCAGTGTCCCAAAAAGGATTCGAATGCACCGCCGCGTGCACCCCCCCGTCAGTTGGCGAGTGTAGCCCTGGGAGGGGAGAAGATGGTTGTCCATGGTGGGAGGGGTCCCGCAGAAATGTCCCTGGTCTCGCTAGGAGACATGCAAATGGTCCCTCCACCCCCTCTGCCTAGTAACACTAGTAAATATAGGCAGTGGGTGACCATTAATGGCCATAGAGTGGAAGCTCTCAGAGACACCGGAGCGAGTGTGACAGCTGTCAAGTGTCACTTGGTGTCTAGAGAGCAGGTGGTTCCCCACGCATTCTACCCCGTGATAGCTGCCGATAACTCCCAGAAAGAGTGTGAGGTGGCTCAGGTTTCCTTTGAATGGGGGGGAGTTTCAGGTACTCTTCAGGTTGCTGTGAGGCCCGCCATGCCTGTCGATTGTCTCCTGGGCAATGATTTAGAAGACTCCCCTTGGGCTAAGGTGGAGAGGGAGGCGCACTTGAAAATGTTGGGCGTGCCAGAGTGGGTGTGTGCAACCACTCGATCCATGACAGCGAGTAAGGGTGTTGATGGGGTCCCGGAGCCTGAAAGTATGGCCCAGGACCCAGCTGTGAAGAGAAGAGGCAGGAGGCGCGGGAAACCGGCCCCCGTAGTTCCCGTGGTCCAGAAGGAGGTAGACCCCGAGGGGGATGCCCTGGAGCCCACAGGGGAACAAATTGCCGAACTGGGAGATCTGCCCGAGCTGACCCATTGGCAGCAGGATGGTGGTCCCTCCAGGGAGGAATTCTGTGCGGAACAGAAAGAGTGCCCTTCTCTTGTGGGCATGAGGCAGCAGGCCTCAGCCCAATCCTCAGGTGATCAGTCAGGGTCACATTTTGTGTACTGGGAGAACGACCTCCTGTATAGCGAGCCTAAGGCTGCTGAGCCTGGGTCAGCCCGTGTGCTGGTGGTACCCCAGCGCTTCAGAGCCTTCCTACTGGGTTTGGCTCATGACGTTCCGTTAGCTGGACATCTGGGGCAGGACAAGACCTATGACAGGCTTGTCACCCATTTCTATTGGCCTCAGTTGCGAAGGGATGTAGACATCCACTGTAAGACTTGTCACACTTGCCAGGCAAGTGGGAAGAGCGGAAGGAAGCGGAAGGCTCCCCTCCAACCTTTTCCAGTGGTCAGTACCCCCTTTGACCGGGTGGGTATTGACATTGTTGGGCCCCTGGACCCCAAGACAGCCCTGGGCAACAGGTTCATCCTGGTCTCGGTGGACCATGCCACGAGGTACCCGGAAGCCATCCCTCTCAGAACAGTGACGGCCCCCGTGGTGGGACGGGCACTGATGGGTGTTTTCTCCCGGATGGGGTTCCCCAGAGAGGTGGTGTCGGACCGAGGCACCAACTTCATTTCGAACTATATGAAGTCTCTATGGAAGGAGTGTGGGGTAACCTACAAGTTCACCACTCCTTACCACCCTCAAGGAAATGGGCTGGTTGAGAGATTCAACCGGACCCTAAAAGGCATGATTATGGGTCTTGAAGAACCAATGAGGCGGAAATGGGACGTCCTCTTGCCATGCCTGTTGTTTGCTTACCGTGAGGTGCCGCAGAAGTCTCTAGGGTTCAGCCCCTTTGAGCTCTTATACGGTCACCCGGTAAGAGGGCCTTTGAGTCTGGTCAAGGAAGGCTGGGAGCAATCTCCCAGGAAACCTCCCCAGGATGTATACAGCTACATGCTGGCCTTTCGGAACCAGACTCGGCGCTTCAGAGAACTTGCTCAGGCAAATCTGGAGGCCAGCCAGGAGGAGATGAAGCGTTGGTACGACCGGAATGCCACTCTGGTAGAGCTTCAGCCTGGTCAGGAAGTGTGGGTCATGTCCCCTGTGGAACCTTGTGCGCTCAAGGACAGGTGGACTGGACCGTTTAAGGTTGTGGAGAAGAAGAGCGATGTCACCTACCTGGTGGACTTGAAATCTCCCAGGAACCCCTTGCGGGTCCTGCATATCAACCGCTTGAAGCCCCACTTAGAAAGGTCCGAAGTGGGCATGCTCCTAGCTACAGATGATGGAACGGAGGAGGAGAGTGAGCCTCTTCCTGACCTCCTGTGTGCTAAAGAGCAAGATGGGTCGGTGGATGGTGTGGTCCTCTCTGACACACTGACCCTTGAGCAGAAACAGGATTGTCGCCAACTGTTGGGACAATTCCCGGATCTGTTTTCCTTGGTTCCGGGTGTCACGCATTGGTGTGTCCATGACGTTGACACCGGAGACAGCCCTCCTGTGAAGCACAAGGCTTACAGGGTGACTGACAAGGTCAGAGCGTACATTAAGGAGGAGGTCTCCAAGATGTTCGCGTTAGGGGTGATTGAGTCCTCTAGCAGTCCTTGGGCCAGCCCAGTGGTCTTGGTCCCGAAGGCTGCAGCGCCTGGTGCTTCACCGGAACTCCGGTTCTGCGTGGACTACCGAGGGCTCAATTCGGTCACGAAGACTGACGCGCACCCCATCCCCAGAGCTGATGAGCTCATCGATCGGTTGGGGGCTGCCCGGTACCTTAGTACGTTTGTTTTAACGTCTGGGTACTGGCAGATCGCCTTGACTGATGGGGCAAAGGAGAGGTCAGCATTCTCCACACCAGATGGGCTATACCAATTCCGGGTGATGCCCTTTGCGATGAAGAATGCCCCTGCCACCTTCCAGAGGTTGGTCAACCAGGTCTTGGCTGGACTGGAGGATTTCAGTGCCGCCTACCTGGATGACATCGCAGTGTTCAGCGCCAGCTGGGAGGAACACTTGCACCACCTCCAGGAAGTGTTGTTGGCCCTGCGCGGAGCAGGCCTCACAATCAAAGCCAGTAAGTGCCAGATTGGGCAGGGTTCGGTGGTGTACTTGGGGCACCAAGTAGGGAGCGGTAAGGTCGCCCCCCTGCAACCCAAGATTGATACCATCCTGGCTTGGGCGCCGCCCAAAACCCAAACTCAGGTGAGAGCCTTCTTAGGACTCACGGGTTACTACAGGAGGTTTGTCAAGGATTACGGTAACATCGTGCACCCCTTGACTTCGCTGATTTCCAGGAAGCAGCCACGAAACGTGATCTGGACTGATGCCTGTCAAACGGCCTTTGACACCCTGAAAACTGCAATGTGCACAGCACCTATACTCCAGGCACCCGACTTTTCGAAAGAATTCATTGTTCAGACGGACGCTTCAGAGCATGGCGTGGGGGCTGTTCTAGCTCAGGTGAATGAAGAGGGCCGAGACTTGCCTGTAGCCTTCATCAGTAGGAGGTTACTTCCCAGGGAAACGAGGTGGAGTGCGATAGAGAGAGAAGCATTTGCTGTGGTCTGGGCGCTGAAGAAGCTAAGACCCTACCTGTTTGGGACTCACTTCCGGGTTCAGACAGACCACAGGCCCCTCAGATGGTTGATGCAGATGAGGGGTGAGAATCCGAAACTGTTGAGGTGGTCCATTTCTCTCCAGGGGATGGACTTTACGGTGGAACACCGCCCTGGTACAGATCACGCCAATGCTGATGGTCTGTCCAGATTTTTCCGCCTTAGTGAAGAGAACTCCCTAGGTCAAGGGTAGTTCTCCCCACATTTCAGCTGGAGGGGACACGTGTTAGACCTGACATCATTGGCTTGAGTCTCTCCTCCATTTTTTCTGTTTTGCCTCTACTGTTTTACGATGTTTTGCTGGTATATGCTTTTGCGCCGTGTCACTGCTGATCAGTGCCATAGCGCAAGTGCTCCCTATGTTAAATTGATGTATCTATTGTATCCATGTTTGGCTTATTTGGTTTACTATCAGTCCCTCGTCTAGTGCACCCAGAGTGCCGGGGCTTGTAAACGCAAATGCCGCTTGTGGGCTTGCAGCGCGTGTTGTGCCACCCACAGGAGCGGCCTCGTAAAAGAATGTCTACGGGTCGGTCATTGCGAGACCCACGTGCAGCCTCGGGCTGTTACGCCGGCCGCGCAAGTATACCTACTTGCCAGCCCTCCAAACCTTCCCTTGGCTTCATGTTAGTCGCCCCTATGGTAGGCCTTCGGGCAGGGTGCATTGTAAGTCTGAGGTAGGACACGCCTGACCAAGTTGGCATGTCCTGATAGTGAATTACCGCCATCTTGGTCCTTCACTATTGCGAGGTAGCCTGCTCTCCATTGATTAGAATGGGCCGCCGGGATTATTAGTACTATGATCCTCGCTGGCCCGGAGAGCATGGTGCAATGTCGAGTTTGGTATCCCTGAACTCGGGGTTTAATTACGCATCCGTTGGTGTGGATGGTTTTTGGACTCTGGGTTCGAAAATAGGACTTTTAGAAGGTGTCTATTTTCTTGTCTAACCATATCTGGTTTCTGCTGGTTTTGCGTGTGTGTGACAGGAGCTGGGTGGCTCCCCAGGTCTGGATGAGTCAGTGTGGGATGAGTGGGACAGTTACGTTGAGAGTAGGGGGAGAGTAGTTGTTGATAGCCTACCTTGCCTGATACAATGCCGGCTCCACCTCCTGCCAAGCGGCTGATGGCTCTGTGCCTGCCATGGACGATCCTAGCCCCACCTCCTGCCAGGTGGCCGATAGCTCTGCTCCTGCCAGTGTCAATGCTGGCTCCACCTCCTGCTGGGCGTCTGAGGACCCAGCCCTGCTCAGTGAATAGGCCAGGTGCTTCTGCCTGGCTCCACCCACAACGGACCCAGGATGTTGGGAAACCCCCGGCATGGACAAAGGGATCAAAGACGAAAAGGGGTATAAAAGTAGGACCCCTGAACCAAGAATTTAGATCACTTCTGACAAGGAACCCTGTAACCAAGGACAAGAGGCCTGCTGATCTAAGGACTGCCTACCCCTTCTGCCAGTGTGCTGTTGTTGGGGGAATCCTGCAGTGCTTCTTTATTTTTGCCAAGGAACCAGGAGAGAGGAACTGTGTGTGTACTCTCACGCTTGCTAAGAAAATCTCCAAGGACTGGAAGAGTGCCAGTCTCCTGCTGAAGTCACAGGGCTAAAGGACTTCATCTGCTTAAAGTGCTATTTTGCTGGAACCGTGAATCCAGCACCTCTGAAAGAAGCAGCAATCACGACGACCGGACGCTGGGCCCGACCGACGCCAGCAGCAACGCCAGTGAGTGGGAGTACGGCTCTAGCTCCAGAGGACCTCGTGTCTGCACCGCTGCTGATCGCATCAGCTGTGTGCCCTTCGACGCCGTGAGCGCTGCTCACTCTGTGCAACCGCATCATCAATGACGACGCCTGCTGAGGCCAGATCGACACCGAAGACGCGACGCCGGATTGCTCGACGCCGCTGATCATCGTGTGCTTCATTTTCCTAAGGTACTGTGTTGTTGGGGGTCCGTGTGACTCCAGGCTTGACGTAGCGCTCCTCGCGGTCGACGCCGAACCTTTGGATTAACTTTGCCTTGACGTCGTGTAGCCCCCGTGTGGGTTACCCTGTTGCTAAGAACTGCATTGCCAAGAAGAAGATTTGCTTTGATACTAAAAACTTTGTGCTAAAGAAGAAACTACCTTTGAATTATCCTTTTTTCCTTCCCAACGTATTTATTCCGATTGTGTACAGTTTGTCGTTATTTTGGTCTTGTGCTAAGCCTTATATAAAAATACTTATTTTTATAATACTACGGTGTCGTGTCCATTTGTAGTGCATTCACGGTATTACTGTATGTGGTCATAATTGCTTAACGCACAGCCTCTGAGATAAGCCTGTTCTGCTCTGCCAAGCTACCAAGGGGGTGAGCAGGGGTTATCGAAGGGTGTGATCCCCTTGCCCTGACTAGAAAAGGAGTGTCCCTATTTGTCAGAAGTGTATACCTCTGCCAACTAGAGACAGCCGGTTCTAACACCTAACTTTTTATGTGCGGAGACTCCACACTCGTAAAGATACTACTCGTAAAATTCCTTTGTGAATTCCAGAAAAGCGTAAATTTATACTAAAGTGTACGTTTCCCTTTGTGATACAGGCCCTAAAGGAAATACTCAAAAACAAATGTTCTTTAGGAGTGAATATGCTCTTACTTTATACTAAACCACCACACACACACACTTCTTATAGTTCAACAATCAAAGAAAGCATTCAACCCAAGAAACCACTGTTGAAACTAACAAATCATATTTGAGTGCACAATTTATAACCTATATTGAGATACAACATTTTATGCATTTCAACAGTGATTTCTCGGTTGAATGCTTTCTTTGATTGTTGAACTATATGAAGTGTGCGTGTGTGTGTGGTGGGTTTGTATAAAGTGAGAGCATTTTCACTCCTAAAGGACATTTGTTTTTGAGTATTTGCTTGTATCCTAGTCCTATGGGTTCCAAAGGGTCCCTCTCTTTCTTTAAGAAGGCCCTAAAGGAACACGAAGCACAAGGAACTAAGTCTCCAAATGGAAGCACTTAGGCCCTTTATCACTACCCACGCCCATTGCCATCACTGTTATAGGGGTGCTGGCAGAGAAGTCAACTGAGAAAATCTGATGGTCACTGGCCTCAGCCTCTCTGCTAGAGGACATCAGGAGATGTAACTCACACAGCATGATGTGCTTGTAGCTATGTTACATGCATTCAGAACTGTGACATTTTATTAGCAACAACAACATTAAACCTATTCCTGAAGGGCGCAAAGATCTCCCTTGATTTCTTCATTTTCCTGTCTACCTACATTCTGCAATACAACATTAGCAAACAGGCCTCCTTTTCATGCATGTTCAAATCTGCGAGCTGTTGGAAAAAGGGTTTTCTACTCAAAGTCTTCCCAAATAGAACTCTGTTCCTCTGAGGTAAGGTGGTTCGCCAAACTCATTTACCTGTAGCGGACTTTAGGGCCAGAGATTCGAAGCCGGTTCAAACCACTTTTTTTTAACTTTCCTAGGTCGACATAGTCAGCACTATCAATGCATTTCCACCTGTTGTTTACTGAGCTAAAAGGGGATAAACTGTGATTAGCAGGCCTTTGGTCCCAAAATTTGACACATAATCAACATAGTACTATTTTATGTTGCAAAAATTCACCTGTATATCAGGTAAAGAGAAGATTAAAAGGAACCGCGTACTGTGAGCACACATATCTCCCTAATCCATATTGCCGATTAAACGTGATTTCACTAGCTGTTTATCCAGTCTGACATGAGAGAAAGCTGGCCGGTACAAAACTGCTGGAAGACTCAATATATTCTGCTTGGTCTGGCTAGTCCAGGGGCAGCCAATGTGTACCTAGTGAGACTAGTACTATGAATGTGGAAAGCGCGTCTGGAAAATTCGCTAAACCGGGAAGGATGAGGACGTGGGAAACAGGTGTAAAGCAAAAGAGGGAGCTATATGTCGCATATTCACCTTCCATGGCTGTCTACACTGACATCAACCACGGCCCTGACCCTCACAGTGCCCGCCTGAAGGAGTTGCTGCGCGCAGTTATTTCGTCCGTGCACACATTCATCATTTTATGGATCTTAAATCTATTGTGAGCACGCTCCATTACCCCCAAACTGCGCCTCATTTGTCTCTCCCTCTTTGTTGGAACCTCTCTCTATACACCTCAACTCTATTGACTCATGGCCAGACAAAGGAGCCGCGACGCCATCTTGGAAAGACTGCTCTTCAGCACACAAGCATCCTTTGCAATGCCCGGCACACGTCAGCGCTGACTGAATCACCGCATACCAGCATCTAGCAGATAACGGCTAACAATTAGCTGAGGAGAGATTGACTATCTGCGCAAAAATAGTATTTGGAGAGTGCTGTCACGCGCACAGATAACTCCGTCACATCACACCCACCGCAGACCTGCCTGCTTCAAAGGCCCGCCTGATTTCATAGCCCAGCAATGTGGCCACAGACAGGCCCAGTGGACCAAAAGAAAGGCTGGCTGGTCTCTGCCTTCATTGTCCCGGGTGCTGGTTAATGATATCTGCCTGAAGAATTTCACATGGTGATCTAAATGAGCAGGGAAGCATGCAAACGCTGACCTCGGCACAAACCGGGCTGAAAGGCCTTTGGAAATGCTTCACACGCACACATTCCTCCAGAGCTGGCACCGGGGTGATGGTTTTCGCTGGAACACAGCATGTTTAAGACTTAAACCGCTTCTAGCAGTGGCTCATTATGGAGATTTTTTTTGTGAGTCAAGTTTGTTAGTCACGCTGCTTCTCAAACAAAGTCCGTCAGTGGGAGGCTGTGTTGGTAAACCCATCGCGCTTTAATGAGAAAACTTAACAGTTGCTCTTCTCCCACCCAATCCCGGGGAAGGGTAACTTTAGCTGTGTAGATTATTATTATTATTTTTTTAAACATCGAATACCGGTATTTTTACCATTCGCAAAGTGCTCCTTAGGGAAGAAAGGGGAGATAAAGGCATGTGTCTCCAATCATGCATTTTGTTCAAGTTTGGTGTGCAAAATAATATAAAGACCCTAAAGACATTTTGGGCCATATATATGACCCTTGTGGCGCAGGGCAGCGGAGCAAGTCATCTTGCTGCGCTGTCCAGCTTCACTGGGAAAGGGCAGGAATGTGCCATATTTATCCAATACGGCCCTTTCCCAGGCCCAGACTGGCCTTAGCGGGCACCGGGCAATCCCCCGGTGCGCCGCACGGGTGGGGGGCGGTTTTGGCCCCTGGTGGCTGCAAAATCGGCCCTGTAACAAAATGCCGAAAACCGGCCCTGGCAAAGAGCTCAGCAGTACCCCCAACCAACAGTGTGTGGGGGGGGGGGGGGGGGGGGGGGGAGGGGAAGGCGGCCAAGCACTTTGCCAGGGCCGGTTTCGGTTCTCAGTCCGGCCCTGCCCTTTCCTGTCCATTTGCCTTGCACTGACGCAGTTTAGGCAGCCTAGCACCAATGGAGGCCCCCATCAAAAACTATGGGAGTTGTTGTGAACACTTACACAACTCCACTCCTTTGCATAGTAATGCAACGCAGCAATGTGCACTGCATTGTATTACTCCATAATTTTGAAGCCATTCACAGCCACGCAAAGTAGCTTAAAAAATATGACTAGGTTTGCGTTGCTCTCGCACAACCTCGCGTAGGACAAAAGCGAAGCAAACCAGGTCATAAATATGGCCCTTTGTGCATAGCATGAATAACATGTATCAAAATGCATTACTATGTTATCTTTCTGTTGATGTTTCACTCTTCAAGGTCATCACCGATCAAGTTGCCTTTTAAGTAGTGCTCTAACTGAAGAGTGTGGTAGTGCTGTAATGGCGGGACTCGGCATTTGCCACTGCAAATGTACAGCTCTTTTTATATGTTTTATTATATATGTATAGTTTCCAAATTTGTTTCAGTATGACAGGGAAACTATTTGATGTATTACAATGCAGTAGAACTGTACATTTACAATGTGGAAGAACTGTACATTTGCATTTATGAATAATTTTTGGTCTCACAAACATGTTTTTAACTTTGTTAACCAGATTACCTTTTTGCAATAAAATGAATAAACCCAAACACAGTTTAAAAACATAATAACAGTACAAATATTGGTATGTCTATGTTATTCATTCAACAATTTCAATGATAGACAGTCCATAGTTCTATAACTAGTCCATAGAGAAGAAATACAGGTCGTGAGGCAGTCTGTTTTAATACTTTTTGTCTTTTCCCCCCCTAGCTCCCGGAACAATAAAGTATTTTTAGCGGATACCTTTCCTCCTATACCAAAACCTTTGTATGCCATCTTCCTCAGGTTTCTGTGAACCAATGAAAAACCTCACCAGGGTTGACCATACTGATGCTGTCTGAGTTGCTCTACACTGCCTTTGTAGTGAAGGGAAAGCTTTAGGAAGTAAAAGTCAGTGCATTGTTTCTAACAGGGAAACAAGATTCATTTAAAAGCACAATCAAATAATTAGAAAGATTGGAGTTGGGCTGCTCAGCCAGACACTCATAACCAAGTCATCTATTTTTTAAGGAAGTCTAAAACTGTGTGACAGTCTGTGAGCGATTTACAGGAATCCTCCAGCCAGTACATTTAACAAGTAATCTACATGGGACGGGAAACAATACCCTGCGATATTCTCATGTATTATTTCTAGAACAGGGCAACGCATTTAATATTCAGCGTGTGAGACAGCAAACCCTTGGTGCATTTATTATATTTTGAAAAGCCTCAACTTGCGATTTAAAGTATGGAATGCACTACTGCACGGCGGTACATCATGTCTGACCTCTGTGACCTTGCCTAACCTTTGTGACATAAAGTCTGAAATAGTCCAGGATCAGAGAAAGACAAAGTTAATGTTCTCCGTGTACATAATACCCGTCCCTATTGCCAATATTTCACACAAGGGCTAACAAAAAAAAATAGTCTGCAGGTAGGTAAACAATTCCACATAGAATGGAAGCCAGAACCTATGCCTCAGACTGGCCTACTCTGTCCCCTTTTCTGCTGTCACTGGAAACCCGTTCCTCCTTCGCCTTCTCTATGGTAACAGGCTTTGGATGCTCTGGGACCACAAGTTTATCTCTAAATTCATTAGGCTGATCTGCCGATCACACAGTTTGCAAACAAGAAGAAAAGGCAAAGAGTTGGCAACAATTCTCTCAGAACTATACATGTTTGTCTAAACTTGAAACCCAATCTCTTAAAATCTCCCCTCCATATAGGACTTGTACAAATAGACTTGCGAACCCGCAAAACTATGAAGAGGAATTTTATTATCGATCTAAAACTAGAAGAAAATACCCAGCTTTGCTCACCTAAATGCTCGAGCTCAGGCTCTAAAATCCAGATATTGTTCTTCAATGCCTGTCGTGCATTTTGATGCAGAGGGGTACATTGACAGCTGCTTCTCCAATGCAGGATCCATTGGAAATGTAAGAAATAGAGCGCCACGCGCAAAGATATGCTATTGATATACCACACACTCAGTTTTGAGAGGCAGTTGTCTCATCAATAATAAAAAATCATTCCTGTCACCACGACCTCTTCCCATGGGACTTAGTTGGCTTAGTGGGCAGAAACCTGAGCTTTTTTTATCTGAACTGATCCAAGGAGGCACCAGTTTCCACGTAATGTGGTCGATTTTACAAGCCTTCCTAGGTCATACTCAGCCGTCGCTAAGTCTCCTCTCCAATTCAGACAAAGGAAAAGAATTAAAAAAAACACCAGGACCTTCTTAAAGCCTTGCCTTTTGCTAGCCTCAGGACCGAAAGACCCACACTATCCCTCCTTCATAAGGCTTTGCGACTAACGCTATCGCCTCTCAGGGTTCCAGATAATCATATCCTTAGCACCTGCTGGAATCTGCCTTTCTCTGTATATCTCAATCCTGGATTCAAAGTATGATAAACAGGTTGCAGGTACTGCAACTTTTAAAAGAAAGCAGTACTGTAGTAGTATTTGATTAGTTCTTCTGTTTACTACTTCACAAGATACAAATAAATCCAGAAATTTCAACTAAAATATATTTGCAGTTTGTTTATAGCATGAACCTGGGCTAAGGGTACTGGATCATATTACAACAGAAACAGACTAGATTACCCATTCTATTCGGCACAGGGAGATTGAGTAATGTGTCCGGAACCACATGATTTGAGCCACTGCTAGGATCTGAATCTGGCTCCCCTTTATTGGAAAAAAGCCCTTTCTGAAAGGTGACCCCAAACTATTTGCCTTCCTCCTCCTCTTTGTATGACCTTGTTTTTGTTGGCTTTAGGACTCAGAGCACTTTAACACTACTAACCAGTGCTAAGGTGCATGTGCTCTCTCCTCTTAACATAGTAACATTGGCTCATACCCAATTGGCATATTTAATTTACTTATAGATCCCTAGTAAAGTGCACTACATGTGCCCAGCGCCTGAAAATTTAAATGCTTCAAGTGAGTCTGCAGCACTGATTGCGCCACCCACTTAAGTAGTCTCAGGCCTGCTACTGCAGAGCCTGTGTGTGCATGTTGACTTGGCAAGTTAAACCTTTTGACAGGCCTAAGCCTTCCGTCTTGATACATATATGTCACCCATATGGTAGGCTCTGGATAGCTTAAGGACAGGGTGCAATGTATTTTAAAATAGGACATGGGTTTTTAAGTCTTACATGTCCAGGTAGTGAAAAAATCCCACACTCGTTTTTCACTACTCAACGGTTAACATTGGGGATTACTTATTACATTTAATAAGCTGTAATTACTAATGGAGAGATGGTAGAGTCATCATGTCCAGTGCTTAATTTGAACCAGTGG
Source organism: Lissotriton vulgaris (assembly GCF_964263255.1). Lineage (NCBI taxonomy): Eukaryota > Metazoa > Chordata > Amphibia > Caudata > Salamandridae > Lissotriton > Lissotriton vulgaris. The sequence continues at coordinate 1,431,451,847 of NC_141691.1, forward strand.
TTTCCGGTGCTCAGCACCAGTAAGTACTTTAATTATTTCTGTGCACATAGTTGTCAACACCACGTTTAGAACAGTCTGCCACATGGTGGTGCTGCCCATCTAATTTTGAGATGAGCAGAATAATAGTTGTTTATGAATAAAATATACATAAAAAAATTACTAATAGCTGCCTCCCCAGCAATTCCTTTAGCTTTGGGGACTGTTGTACATGCATGTGAGAGAGATGGTTAGTAGTTGTTTTGACAGTGTTCAGTTCAGTTCAAAATACTTTTATTCGATTAACTTGTGATAATCATAAAAAGTGCATCATACAGTACAATATATAAAAACATTATTACATGGTAAAATACAAGTAAGAATAAAAAGATAAAAATATAGATCATATTGACAGCAATGTTTAAATGGTAGAATTAATTTTGCTACGAATCAACAGGCAGGATTTTAAAAACAAGGCAACATTTTTGGCTACATATTGGGTTTCTAGCATCTGTAACGCCAGAAGTGCTGGGCGACAGGACCTCAACCCCATTTGTCTCAGGATTGGGATAATCCAGCGCTTGCGTGTTTCTTTATAATAACCACAAAACAAGATAACATGAATAGTTGATTGGGTAGACTCATGATCACATGGGCATTTGGATAGTTTGTGAGACCAATCAGACACAGTTGGAAAGGTGACAAGGCGAAAAAGCAAATTAAAACGAAACCTGGTCAATAAATACTTTTCATAGTTTGACAAATAAAAAGTGAGATAAGGTTGTATACTAAAGGAAACTTGAACCGTCAACAAATGCGCATTGGTTTTCTTTGTTACTTCAGACAGAAGGCGCAGATCCCTTAGTTGGTTAAGACATACATTTTTCAAGGATTTTCTAGTAATGTCTACCATTGTTGAGGGGTCAGTAAAGTATTGTGGGCAGTTCAGGTCATGAAAGAAGTTAAAAATGTAGAGGAGCCATGGAATCTTCTTCCAGCGTGCCAGGTTTAAACAATCGAGAATCAAGGAGCGTGTTAGGTGGCATTGTGGCTTCGTCCATATGCGATGCCATAAGAGAATTGGTTGGCATTTGATAACATCGGAAAGGTAGTCCACACCAAGCTCAACGTGGGAAGCATAATTTGAGGCACTACTTGGAAGAGCCAGAAGATATTTTAAGAAGCCGTTTTGAACCTTCTGTAATTCATCTGTGGATACATAGCCCCAAACTCCCGCGCCGTAGATTGCTATGCTTTGGCACTTTGCTTGGTGGATTTTTAGCAATTCAGGCGGGGCGGGTTTACCCAGCTTCCTAGAGAAGGAAACTAACGCCGAAGTTGCCCTTTGAAAGAGGAGCTGTCTACTTGCCAGCCCTCTCTTCCAGGACAGTTGGTCATCCACCAACACCCCCAAGTACGGATACTCTCTAGCTCGTTCCAGCCTGGTATGCTCAATAAAGAGAGGTTTTGGATTCTTAATCTTGGTTCCTGTATACATTACGAAGGTTTTGCTCTTATTTACCTTCAGGCCTAAAGAAAGCATGAAATTACAATATTTGTCAAGTTGTATTTGTAGCTGCACTAAGGTTCTAGCAAGAATTACAGAGTCGTCTGCGTAAAGTAATGCTGGGATGGGGCGATGACTGATGGATGGTAGGTCCTGGCTCCCTTCCAACATGGCCGTTTCCAGCCCATTGGTATACAAGTTGAATAAAAAGGGAGCCAGAACACAACCCTGTCTAACACCTCGGGTGACTGGAAATAGGGGTGTGAGTTCGCCTCCAATCCCATACCTCACGCAGGCAGTGGCATCTGAGTAAAGCTCGCGCAGAAACTTAATAAGTGGGGGGTCCACACCCAGATCTTCTAAGATGGACCATAGTTTGGCGTGAATTACACAGTCAAACGCCGCACTAAGGTCGACGTAGACCAAGTACAAATTACCCCCCTTTGCTCCTACGTACTTGCCTATTAAAAGGGTTAGATTTAGAGCCTGCTCCACGGTGCCCAGCCCCTCCCGGAAACCATATTGTAGGTCCGTCATGATGTTTTTCTCAGACGCCCAGTCCTGGAGGCGTTCCAGGATCAGGCGTCCGGCGACCTTCCCCAAGGAATCCAGGAGGGAGATGGGCCTGTAGCAGGCTGGGTTGTTCCGGTCGCCCTTTTTAAATATGGGAAGAAGTATGGAGGAGGACCAGGAATCTGGTAGGCCAGTATTTAAGGCTGCCACCATCAGCTTATAGACGATTGGAGACCATAATTCTATATTGGTAACGAAGATGTCAAGGGGCACTCCGTCGGGACCAGGTGCCTTACCGGTTTTGGAGATGGTTAAGGCGTGGGTGACCTCACTTAGACTGAAATGGAGATCTATTGGGTAAACCTGTGTTCCAAGAGGATCAGTGTCCATTGCAGCCTGTATAGTGCTGGCTGGGGGGGAACCACTAAAGATCTTTGAGAAGTGGGATACCCACTCGTCAGGGGTCACTGCCACATCCAAGTGCCGATGAGAGTTTACGTTATCCAAAAAGGGAGATTTAACTACGAGCCAAAACTGCGAGCTATCCTTAGTACGGCAGCTTGCGTGTAATTGAGCCCATAGGTTCTTCTTATGCTCCTTTTTACAATTCCTTAAGGCTATTTTGTACTCCAATCGTAGTTTAGCTATTTCCTTCTGGTCTCTAACAGAGTTATGAGTTGCTGTTTTTAAGGCAGATAAGGCTTTACGACAGGCCGTGTTAAACCAGCCAGGAAAAGAGTGGTTGCCTGGCTTATGATGACGGTATAATTCGGCCTGTATGATGCTTAAAATCTCTTTAAAGCTAAGCATAACTTGCGTGGGTGAAGACTCATCCGCAAGACAGATATTTACCTGAGAGAGTGCCTTTGAAATGATTTTTGTAGAAGTTATTATGGGGTCGATTTTGGACCATTTCACTGAAAAACCGTTGGTTCTATCCATAGCCAGTCTGTCCTGGGACAGTAAACTCTTTCTGGTTATTGGGGCTTCGCCCGCTTCTATGCTGAGAGTGAGGCTGTTCGGAAAGTGGTCACCAAAGAACTCAGAGCCTGTGTTGAATTTTAATACATTGCCCTTTAAGGTATATGAACATAAAATAAAATCTATAATAGTTGAGAAACCCCTACCATGAAATGTGGGTTTAAAATCTACAGTGGGGTCTACAAGTTCATTAGCAAAAGTTAATTCCAACAGGGTAAGACTGACATTAATCGATTCACCTGGTTGAGAGTGCGAGAAATGTGTCAGGGGGCATTCATCTTCGTCCAATAGGCCACAAATGCCTTTCTTATAATTGATACACAGTGGGACATTGAAATCCCCCCCCCAGATTACTGTAAGGACGAGCGATGGGTGTTTAGAACGTTGCTCATATAAGATATGTGAAATATCGGAAACAGTTTTCGCACAATCAGCAGGGGTTAAATTGTTATAGAAATTAATAAAACAGTATGACGTACTCCTAATAAAATTAACCATTAAAATCTGGTAATTAACAGTGGAATGGAGGACTGAAATATTCTTAGCAAGCAAATTATTTGAAACATAAATAGCTAAACCTCCCTTATGTCTACCATGAGTGGTATTAATTGCTGGGGAGTGAAAAGTTTTATAGCCCTGTAAATGTAATGCTTCAGAAACCCAAGTTTCCTGGAAACAGACTATCTGATGAGTATAAACAAAGTCCAACCAGGGTTTAAGGGTAATCTTTGTTGAGAGGCCTGCGACGTTCCAGAATAGTACAGATAACGTAGTGGTTGGAAGAATTGGAGGATTGTCTACTGGACTATCTGGATGCGGGGAGGAAGGAGAGGGAATGGCAATTGCTTTGGAGATAACAGGGGAATGAACTACGGAACTTTGTTGGATAGACAAATCTGCTGATGTAGAAGACAATACACTGGGAGGAGAGGAGTACGCATTATGACAGAATTTAACAGATGATGGTCAATCCACCATCTCCAGACAGTCATATCTGTTATGCGTGGGGACTCCTCTCCAACCAAAAGATGAGCCAGCTTCTCTAGCCCCCTGATCTGACCAATCTACCCAGTTGGGTCTCCTATTCCAATTTCCTACCTGGGTCCAGTTCCAATCTGGGCCAGACATGAAGCGTTTAGCTGGAGGGTAGAAAAATGATAAGCGGTTTGTTCTTATTCCCTCGTGAGTAGGGTGCGACCCCCAGGAACAAATATGTTCAACTGCTTGGGGGTCTTCAAAATTTATAATAATGCAATCCCCAGAAGTGGTTTTAGGTTCATTACCAACCCACGGAACCCTACGAACACTAATCAGTCTATTATTGGAATAGGGAGGTGGGGGCCTATTAACAGACAACCAATGTAGGACTTTGTTTTTCAAAGACCACCCCGGTTCCTCAGTATTGGGGTTCAACTCTGGGACCCCCGTCATGATAACAACGAACGGGGAGGCATCCGGTGGTAGATGATGGGAATAACTAACTTTCCGCTTGGTGTTATAAGCGGCATTCTTGGATGCTGGAGTTTTGGGTAAATCTGGTACGTGAGATGTAGCACGGATAGGAGCAGCGGCCGACAGAGGGTCTGATGCCGATGGAATTGCTGGGCCACTCTTTGCGGCTGCTGTTGGGTTTGTTGGCTGGGGAACCAAGGTAGGGGGGTTCTGTTGTACTGTAGGTATAACAAGGGTAGGTTTGGGAACATGAGAAGGCGATGGTGGCCCAATGCTAATAGAATTAGGGTTGGAATTTAATTTGGGCTTAGTAGTTAAAGTCTTGGCCTTCGAAGAAGTAGAAATTGGAGTCTTACGGGATTTAAGTTCTTTGGTTAGTACTTCTAAAGCTGTTTCTAAATTCTCCAGCGACGATATAATGGGTTGCATGTAAGACTTGATTAATGTTTCTATACTGTGCAGCATTTGAGGATCGTGACTAGAAATAGCGCACCCTCTATTCCCATTATCATTTGACATTGTGTTAGGTACACTTAACGAAGGGTTGGTGATATCTGTAATGTAAACTTGTGCCTCATGCTGACTGATTACTGGTTGGTTAGTAACGTGGTTTAAAGAAGGCAACTGCGTGGTAGAAGAAATCTGTAAATCTGTGGGGGGTAGGGGAGCAGCTATCAGGGACGTGGTCTTATTCTCATTAGATCCACAGTTTTTCTTGGATATTGCACCCTCCCGAAGCCCCCTGGTGTGAGAATCCTCCCCGCTAACATTAGAGAAGAGAATCGGGGTTCTTTCAAGTGATAGACGGGTTTGAGGGGATGGTGGCTGAGAAATCTGGGTAGTCGAGAGGTCTATGGACACAGACAGGTCCACAATGCCAGGGACTGTATGTACATCCAGAGATACTCTTTGGTTGGATGTACGCGTAGGGGTCCTAGCCGCCGCCAATAGTCCCAAAGAGGAACGTTTGGCTGCGGCCAGGTCCTGAGAGACCCGCCTTTCCAAGATAAGAGCTCCCTGGTTAATCGCATCGTTCGCCCGTGCAATAAAGTGGTCAATTGGTCCAATAATTTCGGCTGCATGGGAAGTTTTAGTACTTCTGGTCTTTCTTGGTGACATATTTGTAAAGCAGTAGTAAGGGGAGTCAATATATTAGAATAATAGAATGTCAGGAGAGAGTAAGCGTGATATGGCACTGATGCGACAGTGGGAAGTCAATATATCGAGCGAGGAAACGTCAGTGGGGAGGCCCAGTCCAGTCTTACCCGGTCTGGAACGGGATAGAACGGGCCCGCCCTTGGCCCGGGCTTCGCCCGGCGTCCCGCTCGCGTCCCGCGAGACGGGGGTAACAGCAGCTTTATGCGCCGCCTGGCGCGTGATTGACGCGGGATGCGTCTTCAGGGTTGCTGGGAGTTGTAGTCCTTGGGCTGCAACCTGCACCGCGCTCCGCTCGGCGGCCGGACCCGATGATGAAGGTGAGGTCTGGCAGCGGGAGGCGGGCGGTCTGGGGCACAGATTAGAGTAGTTACCGCTGTCCTCTCCTCGCAGTAAATGAATCCTGTAGCTGGTGAGCTTTGTGATAGTTCCCCCCCTCGACCGGGGTAACAGCAGCTTTATGCGCCGCCTGGCGCGTGATTGACGCGGGATGCGTCTTCAGGGTTGCTGGGAGTTGTAGTCCTTGGGCTGCAACCTGCACCGCGCTCCGCTCGGCGGCCGGACCCGATGATGAAGGTGAGGTCTGGCAGCGGGAGGCGGGCGGTCTGGGGCACAGATTAGAGTAGTTACCGCTGTCCTCTCCTCGCAGTAAATGAATCCTGTAGCTGGTGAGCTTTGTGATAGTTCCCCCCCTCGACCGGGGTAACAGCAGCTTTATGCGCCGCCTGGCGCGTGATTGACGCGGGATGCGTCTTCAGGGTTGCTGGGAGTTGTAGTCCTTGGGCTGCAACCTGCACCGCGCTCCGCTCGGCGGCCGGACCCGATGATGAAGGTGAGGTCTGGCAGCGGGAGGCGGGCGGTCTGGGGCACAGATTAGAGTAGTTACCGCTGTCCTCTCCTCGCAGTAAATGAATCCTGTAGCTGGTGAGCTTTGTGATAGTTTTTGACAGTGATGACAGGGGCCATGGGTGGTGCAAGCTGCAGTGGCCAACAGGTCAGAGCCCTGGCACTTATTATTTTACAAACTAAGCACTGGTCATGTCTAGTATCTCTGGAATGGTAATGATAAATCCTCTTTAATGGTAAAGTTTCGAGTTGTAGTTATTACTCTGACCATGCCAGTTTTAGAAAGTTGGACATTTTCCTCCTCTAAGCCAGTTGGTGCCTGCTGCCTGTCTCTGATCACTGACTGGGCTGAGTGAAAGTCCACTTTGTGTATTTCCTCTAGACAGTTCCACACAAAGGAAGGCTAGGTTTGACTTCATACGTCTTCCTAGTTGGAAGTGGGGAAAGAGATGGGCACAGCCTCACACTTACACCAAAATAGCCTGTGCTCTGTCCACACACAAAGAGCCACATAACCCCCTGTAGTGAGCCTGGAGCCAGGGCATGAAGAAAGGACCAGTGTGCACTTTAAAGACCCTTCTTTCAAGTCAACACCACTTTCGAGGCACAATTGGGTATAAGTACTGGACCTCTGACTCTACCAACTCAATACACTCCTGGACCTGTGGAGAACTCTGCCAGGAAGGACTGTGGTGCTGCTACAAGGACTGCCACTCTGCGGGACGTCTGCTCTGGAAGAACTGCTTTGCTCTGCTCTGATGTGCTGTACTGACCTGCTTCCTGCTAACCTCCGCCCTGTTAAAGAAGGACTAGTACCATTTCACTTGAACCCAGAGTGACTTCCAGGGCATGCTGGCTTGCCCCCTTTTCTCAGGAACATCAAAGACTTCATCTCACTGGCAACAGCACCTGGTCTTTGCTTGCTGCAAGTCTTGCCCTGCCAAGTAGTGCCAATCTATTCCTGGGCCCTTGGATGTGGATATTAAGTGCTGCAACAGCCAAAATCCACACATAGACGCTGTTGTGCTGATCGGAACTGGCGCATTTCCCTCAACGCTGAAGCATTACCGTCACTACAGGAGCCACGAACTATGCATCAACGTCTGCGCGGCTCATGACCTCCAGTTCCCAATGCATCACCCACATCCTGTGGCTTGATGTTGATGCATATCCGATTTGCATGACTTGACGACGACGCATCGCCTTTGATCCAGCGTTTCGGCCTCAATGCATTTCCTTTTACTTCAAGCATCTCGGGTCCGACATAGACCCATTCAAGGACCAAGGCACTTTTTCAGCGGGCCAAGGCTGGTCCCTGTATCCGATCCGCACTCCATCGCGATTGGCCTGAACTTTCGGATTTACCCCGATCAAGTGGGGCAGACGTCCCCCGTTGGGGCTTTAAGCTTTTATGCACTACATTTCCATTTATTCTTTAAAAATTAATTACTCAGGTTATACTAATTAGATTTTTGTTGTTTTGGTCTTGCTTTCATTATAAAAATATAAGCTATTTTTCTAAACTGGTGCGGAGTCTTTTTGTAGTGTTTTCACTGTGTTACTGTTTGAAGTGTTGTACGAATACTTTACACATTGACTCTAAAGTGAAGCTTACCTGCTCTGTGCTAAGCTACCAGAGAGTGGACCTACGTCTGGGCGGTGTTTGCCCTAAGTAGGCAGGGTATGCCCAGACGTGGGTCCCTTGCTCACTTTGCCACTGGATTCAAGATAGCCTGGCTGATGAGGGTTATGAACCCGAAACCGGTCCCAGGATGCTTGTTTCCAGTCCAGGGAAGACATGGCTTGGCAGTTCGGGCTGGACTGTTCCCATGAGGCACAGGGTCAGACTGATTTGCATATGGCCATGTCTGAACTCGGGTGGTGGAGTGAGCTAAAGAATGATGATGGATTAAACCCAGATCAGTTGACTGGGGGTGAGTGTTTGATTTGCTCAAACGCTCTGTCCATCATCCACTTTGGTACCTCTATATTAATGATAACAGCAGTCCTGAGTATTCTGCATCTTTCACCTCTTCCCCAGCATGCCTGACCATAACTCTGGTCGTAAAAAAGCCCCTTTCAGAAAAAAGAGCTCCTGCATCTTGTCTCCCTTTTTTCTGCTCTAATGCTAGAAAGGAAATAAGCTCTCATATAAATTTTTTACGATAGACAGTCATAATTGAGATGCAGTGGGCCCCTCACACCCCTGGGCCCGAGTCCTGCTGCATCTGCTTAATCAATAATAACCAGCATTGGCCACTTACACACCTGGCAGAAGTACCTGCTGCATTAGTGAAAGGCCCTTTTTAAATAAACAAAAAAGAGTCCAATTACATTTCCCTCTTCTTTGTGGTATCTCTCTGAAGAAGCAGTCTCTGGTCATTTGTAAACATAAAAACAAGTCCACATACTGTGCTCTCTATTCTGGACCATCTCTGTGACAATATCCATGAATCTCGCTCTTTTCATCTTTCTCTTGGACCATTACTCTGAGGCCCCAAGAGCCGAGAGGATTAGGGCTCTGCATCTGAGTGCAACCCTTCTGGCCTACTACCTGCCATCTCACGGACTCAGCTTCCTCACAAAAAACTGCCCCTGAATGGTTAATGCTGACTTTGAGGTGCCTCTGCCTGAAAGTGAAGGGTATGGTGGTAGTGCAGAAAGTTAAAGAAAAAACCAGCCTTCTAACCAGCCGTTCATTGATTGAGTCACTTAAAGTCAGGGCCACTGGAATTATGAGTTTCTGCAGCAGCAGTGTTTTCCAGGTCATTATGAGTTTAAGCATTTGCTACATAATAAATTGTCTGCTGCATAATCTGAACATTTTAACAAAACAAAAAATTGATTCTAGCTCAAACGGATCAAAAGTTACTTAAAACGTGGCAAAGTGTTCCGGAGCTGTGGGAGGCCCTTTGCAAAGATTGACTGTAATCTTGTAGCTGCCTACTGCTGTATTTGGCTGATAAACTGGTACTAATGAGGTGAAATATTTCTCAACAGTGTTACCATGAGTTAAAATGTCAAAATAATGAAGTAATGCTAACCACAAAACGTGACCCATAATTTCCTTTTCTTGCTGAATAATTTAGTCAACCCTGCTTCAAAAATTGGTCTTCTCATGCTGAATCATTCCAATGAGACTGCTTCAAGCTTCATGGTGGCAAAGATTTATTCTTTTTGAGATGTAATGTAAGGGTGTTATCAGCTGGGGTCTGGAATAATGGACACATTTTTTAAATGTCGGCATTAAATGGAGTTAGATTATTTATTGCTAAAAACTACATTTTGTAAGAACGTGTTTTATCTCAAACACTGCACCATTTTGCAGCAGCCTAGCTTACACTATGTGAAATACTATTTTAGAATAACGATTTGCATATTCACAGTGCTTTCTGCCACAGGCTGAGACCTAATAGCACTATAAACAGGGCCACTGGAATTATGCGGCAGGAGTAGGCCAAATTAAGTAGCAGGGATAACTAAATTATGCAGCCAGCAAAGGTGAATTATGCTGCATAATGCTGCACATTTTGTGATAGCATTAATGCATTATTTTTACACTTGTTAAGACTGTCCTGGCATATATTGCTCCTTTTAAGTACCAATTTACCACACACATATAGCAATAAGCAACAGAAAGGTGACCAGTCAACCTTTACAAAGGGCCTTCCACTGCGGGCATCATGTGTTGCTGCATTTTTAGTAACTTTTGAACCATCTGAGTTAGTAACTATTTTTTTTAAACTCTGCAAATTAAGCAGCAGATGATAGATTATGTGTAAAATGAAAGAAATCCACAATTATGAGAAAAACATCGCAACCGCCCTGTTTACCAAGCATATTACATTTACACGGCTCAACATGGCGACAACGGTTCGCTGATAGGAGTCCAGTCCTCTGTTTTTCCTATCCACACATGTCTATTTCTTGGTATTCCATGTTCTGTCAAGGATGACCGACCGATTAGGAATTAAGTTTACAAAACACCCAGTGATATTTTTATTGTACAGTTATTAAAAACCTTTACAAAAAAAGCAAATGTTAAAAGTGCTAAAAGCTACTAAAACCTTTGCACTTAGCCCATAGTGAGGTTTGTTACAGCAGGCATCTTTGCAACAGTTAGTGTTCTTAAGTGTTGCAGCCATGAAAAAATACTGCCCAATTCAGTCCAACATTATGTAGGTACAGGCAGTTCATGTCCAAAAAGCAAGTTTTGAGGCTGGGTGCCTGCTGCTGTTGCTCCAGCCTTCCTCTGGACATTCAGTTTAAAACATTTAGAGATTGTGAGTCTAATATGCTCCAGTTTATAAGGTGAAACAGTGATTAGAGTCTAAGGTGTGCAGGTCCCGTCTCGGTCCCTCTAGGGGAGGGGCCGAGACGGGACGGACGTGGACCGTCTCGGCTCCCGGTCCGCGCGCTGCTTCGGCCTGGAGCCTAGCGTCCTTAGGAAGCCCTCCGCGATGCACAAGCTTCCTAACTGAAGCGGAAGGTGTGGGGCACCTGCAGGGCTGCCCCGATCGCTGCTGGTGCCTGTGGAGTGGGGTTGGTGGATTGCTCCCGATCCCTGCCTGGGACCCAACATGGCGGCCGCCCGTTACCAGCCCGGTCTAAACAACAAGGACGAGGAGCGGAGCCTGTGGAGTCTGACAGGCGCTGATCACCCGAGCGGTAGGTAGGCTCCTACCGCGTCCCCCGCTGCCACCCGCCGAGACTCTGCGGTCATTCCAGGGGCACACCAGAAAAGGGCCGGTGATTGACGGCGGCGCCCTCTGCTGACGACGGCGCCGCCTCAAGACCATCCTCACTTACCTGCTCCAGGGTCCACACATCCGTTCTCCGCCACAGACGGGCCTGGGCCCGAGGGCAGAGATGTGGCCCCCCCCTTGCTGACCACGCTGTTTCGCGCCAACGGTGCCTGACTCCAAGATGGCGCCCCTGGGGACACGCTTCCTACGACCGGCGGACACAGGCTCCAGGGACACGAACGCATGCCAGGGCGGATGAATCTGGGAGCCAGCGCGACCGCATCCATAGCGCTAACACCGTCTTCCCCCCCACACGCCCAACGCCACCACCCACATTGTGCTTAACTGGGCTCTGGTGAGAGGCCCCTCCTTCCCTTTGCTTCAAACTTTGCTGCCTTCCATCTCTGCCTGGGCGCCATCTCAGCTGGGCTCCCACCTTCTCTCCTGGACTTCTCGACTTGCGTGCTATCCTGAATGACACTTTGCTGCTGTTTTCGGACAGTTTTCGCTGGACTCTAGCCCTTCCCTCCATACCTTGCATCCCACCCACCCTTCCTCTATGCTGTGACTGCATCTTTGACCTATTGCAATAATGCTAAGCTTTGGTATTCGCTGAAGTCCTTACACCATATACCACCACCCCTATGCGTCTCTTAGAGTTTAACCAGTCATTTCCCTTCCTATGTGTATGTAGTTGACTCTTATCACTACTGTTTGCAGTGGACCTTTGTACTCTCTACCACTCCTATGTGACCCTTAGAGTATTTCCAGTCATATCCCTCCTGTGTAGATAGAAGATAACTCTATTGACTAGTATCCTATGTGATTTTTAGATTGTATCCATGTGTATCCCCTCCCTGTGTTTAGAGATATAGCTTTAACGACTAGTCGCCTGTGTGACTGTTGGAGTATAGCCAGGTGTATCCCTTCTCCCGTGTGAAGAGATAACCCTATTCACTAGAACAAAAAGAAATGTGTTCCTTATGTAATGTAACTGATTCTATGTAAAGGGCTTTGATAACATGTAACGGAACTGGTGCTATGTAAAGCGCTCTGATAACCTAATCGGTTCAAGTTTGCGCTATATAAAACTCTAAAAATAAATAAACAAATAAATAAAGAAGTACTTTTGCGCCTCCTCAGCCTGAATGTTCCTATCACTTTCGGTCCAGGTAGATGTTTCACGTACTACTTGTTGTTCCAGCTGTCCCTAGTTTGTTAGCTGCTATTTTAAGGTAGTTGATGGTTTTAATGTTGAGATGGCAAATCTGCGGATTTAGGCTGGCGATTACTGCCTGCCGCTATGTGCTTATGCCTAGGCTGATAAAGTCGGCGCAAAGTAGCAGTTTCCTTTGTGGTAAGAGCTGAGGGCATATACATAGGACGTGTATTAAGGTTTTTTTTTTCGAGTCCACATAGGCGGCAGGAAGTATCATGATGGAGGTCCAGGAAATTCTACTCCCTCCGTTCTTAGTGTCATCAGCCTGTGTTTAATCCATAGCGGATAAGTGTTGGTTATGTATCTCTGTTGGTTTTTTGTTGTGTTGGAGTTAATCAGTGACCATGCATGCGCACGTTTACACAAGGGTGCCTTGTCCTCTACTGCTGACATTTTTTGGGCCGTGGCAAAAGCCAGTTTTTTTAATGCTTGTTGGGAAAGATATTTGCTCCAGGCTTCTATTAGTGAGAAGTCCCTCAAGAGGTTGTCTAGTTGGATCTTGTATGCAGATTGTTGTTGCGACTGCTCCAGTTCGGACCTGATTAGGGTATGCATAGAATCCTGCGGTGCCGATCTAAGCTGTGACAAAAGTTGAGAAAGCAACTGCTTGGTGATGGCACATTCTACTCTCCCTGGGGTGAGAGATGTGCTTTTTGGCAAGCATACGTGATTTATAGATTTTTGAGAGTAGTTTGTCAACAGGCCCGATTTCTTTCCCTTGAGTAACCACTGCCGTAAGTTAGAGTAGGGCCAATTTATGCCTTCATAACCTTGAGCAGCTGGTCGAGACTGGGGCCTTGAAGTTTCTGAGTAATAGACGTGAAGGCGAACAGTAGGTTGGATCCCTTAGTGTTGGTTGGATGAACATGACGGTTGAAGGACCACCTGCTCTCAAGAATGACTCCCAAGTATTTGTAGTCTTTGCTGTGTTATAGGGCGGCGCCATTAAGATGCCACCTGTTTCTCAGGCTAGGTTTTAAGCTGAAACTACCGTTTTGGTTTTAGATTGGTTGATGCCAAGCATGTTTGCTGCTGTGTAGTCCTGAAGGGTTGTAACTAGTAATTGTAGACCTATCTTTGTCTGGCTGAGGAGCACTAAGTAATCTGCGTATAACAGATGAGTCATTATTTGCCTTCTGAGCTTGGGGGGGGGGCAATTTGCTTTATTAAGGTGGTTGGACCTCTCTGCTATGTAATGGTTGAAGAGCGAAGGTTCCAGCACACAGCCTTGTTTTAAGCCAGAGCCCGTTGGAATCCTCCTTGACACACAGCGGCCGTCCCCCAGCTTGATCCGCACCCAGGTGTTCGAGAATAGGTCTAATATTGCCCTCAGCAAGATGCCCAGTTGCAACGCTGTCTCTTTTTTACAAGCCTTTCATAGCATTGTCTTACTTTTTGTAATGGACTTATACATCCTTATTCTTGGCTCATACAGGTTGGAGCTTACTACGGTCGCCATCAGCTATTCAATACTCTCTCTGGCAACACTAGGTCACTCTATACTTCTTATCGAGACATACACTTACCTCGAATATATATGGTTAGTAGAAGTTTTGTCACTTTCAGTTTATCCCATTCATATTGTTACAAAACCCCTCTATGACTCAGACCATTGTTTTTTCTTTCAGTATTTCAAATCTCAACTACCATAGTTCCTAATGCAATCATACTAACAATTTTGGACAGTATTGCTATATTTTGCTTACTTTGTTTTTCAGTCATGCTATTTTTGACTTTCTGTCCAACACTTATGGATACATTTTCAAGGATTTTTCGGACTACACAGATATTTTTTTATATAAATTATGTTTCTCAACACTGCACTTTTCAGTGAAGACTCCTCTTGGTAGTGGTACCTGCATAAATGCTTACACATGCCTTATATATGCACAGGTCTTTTTCTTTCGATTTACCATCATGGCTGGGTATTGACACATGTTTAGGCGTTTTTTATCACTACCTAACTTGAATCATTGGGTGTCTTTCACTTCAGAGTATCCTGTTTCTCTTCAAACCTCTTTACTAAGTTCTAAGAAGATCAGAACTCATTATAACAAGATTGAAATTTCGGTTGTCTGATCTTTGTACTTATGCAACCTTGAAAAAGTCGCCTTAGACTAAACACGTGTCGGCTGCGTGATGCTGTGAATGCTGATAGGATATCGGACCAGTTGGAAACTTTGAATGAAATTATTACGACTTTAAATGTGTCATATAACCCTCCATTGTGGACTTTACTTTTTACGATTGCTATGTAAATGAGTGCTTCGGTATCAATATTTGTATAATTGAAGAATGGTAATCCCTAAGGCTTACTATCAGGCTTCTACTCGGGAGTGGCGTGGTTTATTGATCCCAACAGAGCTCCACCACATGCATTAACATTTTTTTACCCATACTCAACCCTATACACAGTTGTTAGGAAGTATGAGTGATCAGACCACAACCACCCAAATTCTGCATTTCTCCTAGAATACCTACTTGAGAGCTCACACCATTGTGGGCCAGGTAGGTGGCGTTTTCAGATAATGAATTCTCCGAGAAAAAAAAGGTCATTGGGATTTCATACATTAAGGATTTTTTTTAAACCTGGCGTTTCACTTTAACGCTGCAGTGACTCTTAACTGAAATGTAATATTCTGACAGTCAAGGGTGCCCATGCTCAGATGAGCCCCAAGGTGACCTTTGACTGCACCGTGCTGTTATCACGAGTGTTTCCGGTGCCTCTCAGCTGCTGCTCATTAGTGAAGTGCCCCGTGCTTGAACGCTCCCCAGATAAGAAAAAAAAAACGTGCCAACAACGCCAATTAAGGAGAATTCTGGGATGCTTGTGTCATGCCGTGCCTTATAGATCCATTGGGCAGTGACCTTGAGGATTTCTTTTGTCCTTTTTATGAGTTCCCTGGGTTCAGGAGCTGTCAGGAAGACACCGAGCAGCAGTATCAGGGTTCCTCCGTTTTTTCTGTCGTGTATTTTTGTTCTTTCATTCATATCAGCCTTTTAGACACAATAAGTCGCCATGAAAAGGTCCCATCTTCATTCTGAAAGGACTAAAGTGCCCACAGGGTTGTTGGGGGAGCTTTTCTCTCAAAGACGCTGCAGCGATTGCCAGCGACATTAATTTCCTAAACATATTAACGCGGCGTCGAGAAATTGAGCCAAGAATGTACGAATGGGCTATTTTCGGTTTTAAATAATTTGCTTTGTATTTTTTGTTGGCATTGAGACTTTAACATTTTTCCAGTTCACGATCTGCGCCTAGCTTTTTAAAGAGGAGCCGGGCATTATATATTCTATCACTTTTAGTAGTCCTGGAACTATTTTCAAAATGTGGTGATGGTGTCATAGCTTTGAAGCTGAAAGTGTAAACCATCTTTAACATCCTTCAAGAACTGCGCGCTGCGAGTTCCACCTCTAGTGGTCAGTGTAAGTATTTTATTTAATACTAACGTATCGCGCTTCCCATCACTCCATAATCATGCATACAACACTTATTTCTGTAGGTAACAAGTTACTCAAAGGTTTCGAAGCCAGTGCCTCTTGGCTGTAACGTGGTCGTGTCCCAGAGCGCAAGTGGCCAGCAGGGGCGGCTCTAGGCTCATGGTGGCCTGGGCAGGGAGCGTAGGTAGGGGGCCCCGGAAGAGGGGGTCCGGGCGGGGCGGAGCGCGGAGGCCAATGAAGATGGGGGGGGTCAGGGTGTTTGGTAGTGGAACAGAGCCAGTGGTCGCCAAATCCCTGCCAGGGGCTGCCACACAAATATGTATCCATCCTCAGAGGATTATTATATTAAGGATATATATTGGCGTGGTGGCCCCTGGGGTTTGGTGGCCCTGTGCAGGTGCACAGCTTGCACATGCCTAAGGCCGCCCCTGTGGCCAGTCCACAAGGGATTCTTGACTGTTTTCCCCTCATCTGTGAAGCCTCCTGAATGTCGGCCATTTTATAATATTGCACCCTTCACGGAAGCGAAGGGAGCACAAAGATAGATTTGGGTCGCCAGGAAGGCAATATATCAATAGCCATTAGTTTATGTGGGACTCGGTTTTTATTAGATGTTCTGTTTTAGTTTTCGGCCCTAGAAATCCCAGAGACAGCAGAAACCCACAAGAGCTCATTACTCTCTTCACCGCCAGCCAGATCAAAAAATGTAATCGGAGCTTAAAATGCCGTTTTCTCCGCTGCTTGGAGTAAGTACTTAGAAATAAAAGATAACCTATGCCTTGCCTGGCATTCCTTCTTTTAGCTTCCGCTGCAATGACTCTTTCGCTGAGCCCGTCCCACCTTTCACAGAGCCTCACGGGTTGCTAGGCCTTAATGGCCTCTAACAGCAGTGGCGGCTCCTCCGCCAAGGCGGAGGATCGTCGCCTCACTGCTTTTTATCAGTGAAATAAAGGGAAAATAAAATGATAATAACTTGCGTTATTATCATTTTATTTTGTCCTACTTCCGGCAGCTTTGCGTGAGGTGGCTGAGGCAGGGGAGGAGTGGTAGCCCCCTCCTATGTGTGCAATGACGGCTTGGCCGGCCATCATGGGCCGGCTGAACAGTCTAGCGTACTTCGCATGTTCTTCATGCAGGCTGATTTCAGCCTACGTGAAGAACATGCCCAGACTCCCAGTCAGAGTCTGAGCACCAAAACACAGCGCTCAGACGAATCACAATGCTGCTAATGCAGCGTTGTGATTGGTTGACTGGGAACCTGGGTGTGCTTCCCGTTGAGGCCAAGCAAGGGAGGACTAGGGAGGAGAGACGCGGTGAGAAAGCGTTGAGAAGGTAAGTTTTTTATTTGAATTTTATTTTTTAATACCCGCCTCCCCTGAGTCCTCCCCTCCTCCCGCCCTCCTACCTCCGATCCATGCTGGCAGCCCTTGTCTAACAGATATGAGCAGCACATTGCTGCCCCAGCCTGGCTTTATATATTATTCAAAGGTGCCAACGCCTGTGCCGCCCAGACAGCCTGTCAGCAAAAAAGTGTCTTATAGCTGTAATCCCAAGTTTAATGTTGCTGTATTGCTTATTGTTTATTCTCTTTTTCTCCGGGCACTATTCATTTCACTGCCTGGCACTCAACAGGCGTGCTCTTTGTGAAGAGTTTGGGTTCTAGGTACATCTAAACTGAACCATAGTCCATTAATTTGAAGCTATGGATCTACCCAGTGTGGGTATGAGGCTACATTCCTGACAGTGGAACATGAAAGTACGAGTTTCAGCAGGGTTTTGAGCTTGCCTGAAAATCTGTGTTAATAAGAAATCTGTTTTGTCTCTGTGAGAACTGGTTGTAGGGCCATATGGTAAGCAGGGGCTAATAGGTACCAATCGTGGGGATTGGGCCCATTTACCTTTGATGTCCGGGAGCTGGGCAACTATGAACGCCTGTCCAAGAAGTTGGCTATCAGCGACAACAGCACTGGATTCAAAACATTTTTTCCCACCCCTTATTATGCTACTATGTAAATGAGTGCTTCGGTAACAATCTTTACGTATTCTAGTATACATTGCCAGCAGCCTGAAAACCGCAAATTACACCACGTCCTCTAATCAAATCCAACAATAAGATACTTATACCTGTCTTGGTAGTAGCGTATTTATCAAGGTCCCTTCAGACTAGATCCCATGGGAGGGGTGAGATGACGTTGCACCATTGACCCACCTCAGAATATGTCCCAGATTGTGACAATGGAGCGAGTCAGGCACTAATGTCAGTGACAAATGACCAGAACTGAGGGTGGCACATACTTTACCAGAAATTAGAATTTCTGTGTGTGACACATATGCGTTGTATGTTACTAGTCCTTTTAAGAATGTGTTGTAGCGCACTGGAATTTAACGTTGTGCCAAGGCATACATTTTAGACCCATCAAGGTCACCCACCTAGATTTCTCCCCAAAGGGTTCTAGAAAACCCAGAGTCCTTCAGCTGCAGGTGAGGGAATGCTGCGCCTTGCCCACCTTCATTTTAATGTGTCTACAGGAACGATCCAAAAGGCAACAAGAAGATTAATGGCGAGAGTAAGGTTTTTAAGAAAGAACTTCGCAGAGCGATGCTTCAGAATATTCATATGTGATAGAAGCATCTAATATAGATGTGAGCAACAAGTTGTAGGTAATGGAAAGGGTGGTGAAGTGGAGTGATGAATTTGGATAGGGGCTGTGGAAGTGAGAAGTGTGTGCAAGATAAAGGTGTAGGCGTAGATGATCTTTCTTTGATCTTACCAGGTTTCGGGCAGAAGCCACGGCCCGTGCAGGTAAGCGAGGTGGGGCGGGGTGGAATAGACATATGATAACGAGCGAGAATAAAACATTTTTAAAAACCACTTACCCTGCGCTCACCCCATCGCCAACTCGGCGATGCGGCAAGCGCAAGGTAAGTGGTTTTCTTTTTTACATTTTATTCTCCCTCGTCATCGTATGTGCCCCCCCCCCCCAGACTCCCCCGCCCTACCACTCTTACCTGGACATGAAGCGTCTGGAAGCCAACATCAAATTACATTATTTCTGCTGCCTAACAGGTAATCATCAACCTGTGGAAGCTTCCTAGCAATATATGCTATTCTCTGCATGCTGATACATTGTAAAGCAGCACCTGTTGCCTAAAGCATACACCAAAGGGAAATACACAACGTAAGCCATCCCCTACCTGCTACCACAAAGCATGTATGATGAGGGGTGGGAGTTTTTGTCTGACAGTTCCACCATCGAGGAGGAGGTTATAAAAAGATGTATCAGGATGTGTGTGTGTATATGTGGGTGTAGGAGCATGAATGGGTGTTGCATCAGAGGCAGAAGAGTATGAACATTCTAGGGGGTATCTGTGTTTACAGACAGGAAGTCTACCCCAGCGTTAGGCAAAGTTGGCTCCTTCAGTGTCTATTTCAGAATGTTTCTAAAAAAAATTTTCATACTACCAGGGATGGAGGAAAAATGCACAAAAAAAGGCAAAACACTGAAGTTCTTTTAAATATATGTCTAGTAGGAGAAAAATGGAAGTTATGGATGTTCATTTTTCGTTGTTGTACACTGCTAAACAGCATTCAATGTTTCTCATGCAAAAAAAACCCTACTTAGTGCAGGCCAGAGGTTTCTGAAAAAAGGCCCTGTGCTTTCGATCAGGCAGATACCTAGGGAACATTTCTGGTACTTTAGCCCATGCCAAGAACAGACGGTGCTCACCTTTTCTCCTCCGAAAAGAAGGTAATCATTTTGGAAATTTTTGTACTTTCAAAAGAAAATGGAAATGGAGCTCACACTGAGGTCAGGCGCGGGATGGAGAGCACTGCAGAGTTCAATTCTCTTTTAAATTAGATGATAATTCAAAGCAGCTCTTCACATCACATCCACACGATATTCGCTCCGTCTTTTATGCTATTCAAGAGCAACGGCCATCCAATTACCAGGTCCCCAACTCTCTTTTACAGCAATTTTCATTATTAAATAGAATTAACTAGCATATGAAATCTGCTGAACGCATGAGAAATGCTGAGGTCCACTTGCTATAAATCATGTGAGCTGTAGGAGGGAGGAAGCTTCTCAAAGAGGGTCATCAAGAGAGACCAGGAGAATGCATTTCACGTGCATAGCTGGATGGCTTCCTCAAACCTGGGCCCAGTGAAGGCCTGGGTGCTCATAGTCCTTCTGGGCAGTGCCTTCCACTGCCCCACTGGAGGAGTCTAGAGAACATCCATTTTGGCACAGGCCTCCTCTCGGGGCTTTAAGTGGGCCAGGTCTCTCTGGTACTGAGCACCAGCAGTTTTTTAAAGGGGGCCTCGAAACGGGTCTCTATCGGGCTCTGTTTTGTGTCCTGGCACAGGCGCTCCGTATTTTCCCGGACGGCAGTGACAGCAGCACATCGATGTGCGCTGCTCACACTGCTCACTTCTCACCAGTGGAGAAGTTACAGGTGAGCGTTGTAGGGGAAGGGAAATCCTTTAAAGAGAGTCATTTTTCTCTGGATTTCCCTTCTCCTTTTGAAACTCAGGAGCAGCAACATTGTCGGGGTGTCATCAGGGCTTTAAGTGGAAGCTTTTTTCATGATTACATACAAGCCACAGTTGCTGCTTATTTATCTTATGCAACTAACAACCACTGACAAATCCAATAGCCCTGACTTGTTGTAGGTATGATGTTACTTATTGTATCATATACCTGGATGCATTGACAGAAACAGCCAAATACAAGTCGGGCGACACACTATGCTAAGCACAGATTTCTAGCTTATGTGTTTTTAAGCCACGCCTTTAATTACATTGGCCACGCCCCTTCGTGAAACCCCACCCCAATTTTTCCATCCCACTTAAAGCCCTGCCTCCGCTTTAAAAGAGGTTATTGAACGCTGAACGCAATCCTAAAGAGGCATGCAACGGCGGACATAGTTGATGCTCTGGTGCAAATTTTACTGGAGACAGGAACGTAACCGAGTTCCACGACTCCGTCTTCTCAGACAAAGGGCGGCAACCATTTTAACTCGCTGCTTGTTCTTGGAGCAGAGGGAAGTGGCGGAACATGCCTCAATCCAAGCCCGAGGTTAATGCACGGAATCTTCATACTGCTGGCACGGAAAAGGCCATAAATAATGGATGTTGCTCGAGCCCCAAACAACAGAAAACAATTTCAAATTATACATTTTCTCTAGGCTCTAAAGCAGAAAAATAGACACTTTCCCCTCCCCTGTGGCGATTCTTAGCGGGGAACAGGAGCACCGACTTCATTACAGTGTATTGATCTCGCAAAACAAAAGGTTCTGAATTTATTGATCAGCACCAACAAAGCCCCTCACTGTTTGCCAGGTCATGCGTGAAGTACAGAGTGGGATTGCTGAACAGCAGAGCAACCGAGTCCTGTTCTCAAGCTATCTCAGGCGCTTTTACTGTGCAAGTGCGCATAATAGGCTGAAATGATTAACAAGCAAACAGGCAGCGCGCAGTGTACTATGGGGATAAAAACAACAGAGCCTTTTAGGTTTGCAGCTTGGAAGGTCTTCCAGGTCGCCAACTGCAGCAATGATTGCACAGACCTTGTACAAATGAAATATTCAGAGCATTGTGCTTTATCCCCATTGCTTGAAATAGTATCTTAAGAAGGGTGCGAAAAGATGAATTTCAGAGAGCAAGCTATGCTGCTCACTCTTGTCATCCATGTTTAGAACAGCCTTCTTTTGCTCTTGGGCATAAAGGGCTGTACAAAAAGGTAATATGCCACACCATAGCAGACTCGGGTAGACGCTTCAGCAAAACACGCACTTTGTGTTGTGCTTTTTAGCTGGCAAGGCCTATTTGGCACAACAAACATACCCAGATGGTGTGCCCCTATGCTCAAGCTTTAATCAGGCAAATAGCCTTGCCTTAAGATTATAGAACCGTTATTTTTTAAACTTCATCCACCCATTAAAAAACATAAATACAGGGTCAACGATGCACAAAGCAGCACACATGGGCAGCACCATGTTTTTATGGATTTACTGATAATCTGATTAACCCCTTCTTTAAAGCTACACTTGGACTACGGTTACTAAAAGGTCAGGCGGCTTGTTTCTCAGCTCTTTTCAGTGGCGGCCCTCTTCAAAGCTTTCTCCACTGGCCTATTTCTTGGCGTTATTCCTGTTTTTTGTACCCATTACGTGCATAATTTTTTTAAAGCTCCAATGGCCACCCTTCTTCAGCTGACCTGTTCCTAGCACCATTGGTCAGATGGAATTTTTTTTGTGTTTGTTGGATGCTGTTTCTTTGATGCATTTTATTGTACGATCTGTTGCTTGAATACATTCATCAGATGCTCTGTCTCTTCACTTCCTTTGTAGAATGGCCTATTTTTGTCTTCATTCATCATATTGCCTGATTTTTGGCTTTTTTCATTGGGTGCCATGTTTCTTGACTTCTTTTGTGAGAATTTTTGTTTCCTGGATCCATTTATCAGATGCCCTACAGGATGTCACGTTTTGGCACCATTTATAGGATTGCCTGTTGTTTGGCTCTGTTGAGTCTTTGACATTTTTCAAGGCTACCTGTTTGCTGGCTCAGTTCAACCGATGGGCCTTTCTTTGGCTGTGTTCATCTGGCCTTTTATGTACTATATAAATATTCTTTTTTTACAGAGTTTTACATAGCGCAAACTTGACCCGAATCGGGTATCAGAGCGCTTTACATAGCACCAGTTGCTTTACATGAGGACACATTAATTTTTGTTAGGCACTGGGGGATTAAGTGATTTGCCCAGAATCACAGGATGTTCATCGTCATTGCCGAGACTTGAACCCAGTTCCACAGGTTCAAGGTCAACCGCCCCAACTATATACATGTTTAGATCCATACACTTCTCCTCAAAATTCTTATCATTTAAACTCTCGGCCATGGTGGAACACCTTTATTTTTCTCCTCGGATTCTTCTGACTCTCTCTAGCTTTCTTAAATTGAGTACAAAGTACTGATCTACCAAAACATAACCTAGTTTTGACTTAATAAATCAGCCCTTTGAAATCATAATTGTGAGATCTCTGCTCAATCTGTGCCAAGAAAAGAGGGACCAAGACAGTCTTTAATCCATAATTTACCAAAGAGTAAGTCAAGATGGGCACGTTATAACAAGCAATACTGATACCCTTCCCCCCACATACCTACTCAAGAACATGAATTTCTGAAAGGTTTGTTTTTGGGCAAAGCAAAGAAAAGTTCAGGAGCGAATATTCATTGCAAGCTTATTAGTCAAGCGTCCATGACGTTGAGTACTTGGGATGTTCAATGTATTGAATGTTTGGAGGAGAGAACAGAAGTAAGAGCATGAAAGTGAAGCTGAAGACCTATTTCTGAGCGTACGCTCCCTTTGTATTTGATTTTGATGACCATCTTAGTTTTCCTGTCAAAACCGTCTTTAAAAGAAGTAGCTAAGCAAGAGGACTTCATTTCCCATCACTCATCAGCACAAGAAGTGACATCACTGGATCTCCCATCATCTATCTGCCCCGGAACTGACATACCTGAATTTCCCATCATCTATTCGGACAGGAAGTGACATTACTGGTTTTCCAGCCAAAAACATCTTTAAAAGAGGAAGGCAACCTAGAGGACTTCATTTCCCATCACCCATCTTCACAGGAAATGGCATCGTGGACGCCTCTGTCCTTTCACAACCTACCTGATAACATCAGCAATACGGACGTACAGTAGATGCGCGCAGTGGGCAGGCCGAAGCCAACCCAAATGTAAGTCTTTCTGCGCCTGGACTGGGCCCAGAGCCAGGAACCCCGGTGCAATCACCGACAAGCAATGCTTTGCAGCACTCCTTAGGTCGCTAGGCCCCAGATGCAGTTACTTTAACTCCTGCGGCATTGCACCTCACACCATGGTGGGACCTTTCACCTGTGCCCACTGCCGGTTTTCCTGCAGCCACGCGCCCACGCCCGTCACACAAATACTAAAAACACCCCCAAACCCACACACATCACACAAGCACCAACAATGCCTACACTCCCACTTTACTCCACAGCAAACCCGCAAGTCAACACCCACTCATATGCATGCTTCTCACTCCACAATCACTCAGCAAACACACAAACGAAACATATTGGACCTTCTCAACAGCGACACAACAGACATCCTCTTCATCACAGAGATCTGGCTCAACCCCTCATCAGCTCCCAACATCGCTACGGCAATCCTGGATGGCTGAACTTGTGGTCACTCAACAGGACTGCCTTCACAAGCCAGGAGGATGACTCACTATTATCTACAAGGAATCCATCAAATGCACAACATTCACAGAGAACGCCGCATGACTCATTGAACACCTGCACTTCAAGCTGCAAATCTCTGAAAAATTCACCTTGAATGGAACCCTTGCCTATCGATCATTCGGACGACAAGCCACCTTTACCAACTTCATCACCGACTTCGTCACTGTGCTCACCATCAAGTCCAGAGTCTACATTCTCCTAAGGGACCTCAACTTTCAACTGGAGGACTGAAACAATCGCTGCTCGGCAGCACTCCTCAAAAGCCTGATCAATATCATACTCACCCACCTCACTACAGAACCAACACACACCGCAGGAGACACACACAACCCCATTTTCACCACCGGACAGCATCAATTACAACTCCACCCTTCAGCTCACATGGACTGAACCACTCAATCAGCCACACAAATGAACACACCTCAAGTCAACACCCTTACCAGTTTCAACACTCCAAGCCACAGCTGGGGCGAAATCACAGAAGCCAACTGGCTCTGTGCCCACAGCACTGATTAGCCTAGCCCCACTGACAACCTCACCAAGGACATCAACAACTTCTACTGGATCAAGAATTGCATGCACTCCCTCATACCCATCAAATCCAACAAGCATAGTAGATCAAACAAATAGGCCAGATGATACACAGAGGACCTCCGGATGCTAAACAACAATGTAAACAGCTAGAAAGGAAATGGAGATCCAGCCAAGAAACCCCCGACAGAACTACCTACATGACTGCACTCAGGCGGTATCACAAGCAACTTTGAGACACCAAGAAAAAAGCACTGGTGGACCACATGAAAGGAAGCTCCAACATCTACACTGAGATTTTCTCAATCGTCAAGCATTGCATCGCACCCTCAGCCACTGGCATTGCTGCCTCTCAACATATCTGTGACAACCTATCAGACTTTTTCCACACCAAAATTTGCAAACATCTACAGCAACTTTGCACACCAACCCAACCCCAGTGAGCTCACTGCTAATCTACCCACCACCAACCAAGAAGGCCATCTGACCGACAAAGTCGGTGATGAGGTTGGTAAAGGTGGCTTGTCGTCCGAATGATCGATAGGCAAGGGTTCCATTCAGGGTCCTGGTCACTGATGTGAAGGGTAGCATCCGCGAGGACAGAACAGATCCATTTTAGAGCGGATCCTTTTATGCCAATCTTTTGAAGTCTTCTGATGGGAGGGTTTTGATGGTGAGCACAGTGACAACATTCAAAACATTCTGGCCCGAGGAGAAACAGCAGCACTTGTTCTGCTCGACCTCTCCGTGGCCTTTGACACAGTTTCCCAAAACCCTCCCATCAGAAGACTTCAAAAGATTGGCATAAAAGGATCCGCTCTAAAATGGATCTGTTCTGTCCTCGCGGATGCTACCCTTCACATCAGTGACCAGGAACCTGATATGTGGTGTCCCACAGGGATCGTCCCTCAAACCCATTATTTTCAACATATCCATGGCACTGTATACCATTATCAACTAATCACAAGCCATCACCCTCATCTCCTATGCAGATGACACCGAACTCAGCCTCTCCCTTACGGACAAGACAAACACCACCAGAAACAACTTCACCAACTGCATGACCATGGTTGCAGACTGGATGCAAAAAAAATTCCTGAAGCTCAGCTCTGAGAAGACGAAATACTGGTTTTTGGCAATAAGACTTCCCCACAGGATTCCATCTGGTGGCTTTCGGAGCTAGGACAAACATCCACAGACCACTCAAGAAATCAAGGGATCGTCCTGGATAACAAGCTCAACATGATGGCTCAGGTCAATCCATTGTTCACTGCTGGCTTCAACATCCTATGCATGCTGCAAACATTTTTAAAATGATTGCCTCAGAACACCAAATGGACTGTCACGTAAGCACTCATCACCAGCAGGCTGGACTACGGCAACACCCTCTACACCGGAATCTCAAAAGAACTACACAGATTCTAGACCATTCATAACGCAGTAGCAAGTCTCATACTCAACCTCCCAAGTTGCACCCACATCACTTGCACTTCAGAAAGTTACAAAGGCTCACCATTCAAAAGAGCAGCCAATCGAACCTTCTTTTGCACACATACAGAGCCCTACACAACACCAGCCCAGAATACCTACAAAGTCTAACACATTTTCACCAATCCACCAGACACCTACACTCTGCTTCACTCTGCCCAAGCATCTGGATACCCACTTGGGTGATTAGATTAGTGTGCTTGACAAATCAACATAGCATAACATAACAACATGACACCTTGCGGACAAGTAGGTATATTTGAAATACATTCTAAAGAGCAAGAAGCTGTAGACTACTTTCAATAAATCAAGCTTTTCTGCAATAACATCCAGGAATGAAGAGTTCTTTTATGCAACCAGCTGTATTAAGTGTATCCTTCTACTAGTGGAAAATGGTATCCATCATAACTTATTAAATTAAATCAAACTGTCTGTGACGAGAGGTTCTCTCAGTGCAATTGATTCAACACAGTATATATATTTCAATCAGAAACACATATTAAATGCATAGAATGAGGATGAGCAATGGGATCTACTGCCTTTTAAACATCAAATCAACTTGAATGTTTTTATTGTTCCAACTAGAAAGCCATCTAAAAATTCAATAAAAGATGCTGCAATTATTTTAAATTTTTAAAAACAGCATGATTACAATAGGATGTAACCAGGCATTAAAAACAGCCAGAGGGGATTACCATACACTGTCGTTCGTGTTTATTCTATCGGGAGTCAAGCACTTGGAGGGCCTCTCATTGCTAACAGCGACTACTGAGTTAACTAGCCCAATATGCAGAGACTGTTACCCAGTCCGGGATGTATGCAAACGCCACCATACTTTAGTTCATAGCAAAGACCCTGAAAAGATATGTTTTAAAACATTTGGGAAATAATGCCAAGACAGCACCTGTTTTACCAAAAGGAAGAAGAGGCCAGGTAGACATCTAAAGTGCAATAAAATCAGCTTTGTCTTAGCTCCTCCTTTGGACAGCCCCTAAGTAAAAACAAATCCAGAATTGTTCCAATATTTTCAATCCTCCTCTCCTGTCAGAGTAGAGACTCAGTCTAGAGCAGCAGTTCTTAAGCCATGGTATTGAGACCCCGGGAGTCTGCGACTGCTTAAAAAATTAAATAATAACAGATTATTAAAGTTTATATAAATAAAGTGGCAAAATGTCCTATTGACATTCTATTAATGTGTAGGAATTTTGAAATTGGAGAGCAGAAATTATACGAACATACTATGGACGATGAGTAGCCCCAATTGTATTTTGAAAAGCTCAAATCTTCCTATTAGACTTAAAATGTTAATTTTTTTTAAATATGTGTTTACGAACAAAATGAAATGTTTCATTTGTGTATTTGATGAATGCTTGTATCTCTATTTTTGTGTATTGTTTTGCGGCACAAATCATTGAAAATGCTTAGGCTGAGTCCACTGCTTGCAGTAACTCTATGGGTATCTCCGGATTCCAATAATGATTCAGTGGGGTCCCTGATTTCCAGTAAAGATTAAGTGAGGATCCACAGAAGTAAAAAGGTTAAGAAGCACTTGTCTTTAGTGTTTATCTCTGCAAAACCATACACACAGTGTGAGGCACAAGCTAAAAAAACCAGGAGGGAGCACGGCACCAGAAGGGCTCCTTCCTGAACATAACAAGAGCTCAACAGGCAATGCGATGCCTGCACCACAATAAATTAGATTCTATGTTCTAGTCATTTCCATCCGCGGCCCGTGCAGGTAATAGCGGTGGGGTAGGGGTGGGGGTTTCGACAGATGACAATGATGGAAAATTAAATAAATAATGCATTTCCCCTCTGTCGTCTGTCGAAACCCCCAACCCGGCCCCGCCCCTCTTACCTACACAGGCAGTCACATCCTCACATAACATAATCCACTTTGTTCAGAGGCTTGCTCACCGAATAAAGCACACACAAACTAATCAGTCAATAAATGATATTCGAATACCCTACCTGGTAGTAACTTACAGATCTGAGAAAACAATAGAATTCTTTAAATACAGACCGGAGCAAGCACCCGCAGTATGTATGGCCTGCAAGCAATCCCAATTAAATACATTAGGTTATGCGATTATTCTATAATAGACCTGTAAAAAAATGATCGATATATATTTTTTTTACAAACAGATCAAACAATAACTGCATGTTAATAAGATGTGCATGAGTTGAACCTCCACACTAAATGAACATGTCACAGTGCACAAGTACCAGCTTTTGTGCAAACACCGAGGGTCTGGAATTTGGACAACTGCTGCCCCCAGTTCCCTAATAAACGTCCAGTCCACAGTAACACCTTATAACTCTGCCCATGTGAGTTCCAGTTGAACCCACTCATAAAAGCGAGGAAGATATAGGGTTTCCAACGCTTCAACACTGCCTATGAAGGCAACTGGAAAGAAATCATGTTAAAACGGCATTTCATAACAACACATTTTTACAGCTAGGGCTTAAAAGGCTCAGACTTTAATCCTCAAGAGCAAGGAGTCGCATTTTATAAGATGTCTGCTTTTTTTGTCTATTATCTTATGGGTTTTTCTCAGAATGAGCAAAGCTGAGTGCCCTTTAGCGAGCCCCCCTGAGCCCCCTTTGCACTGGCCACAAACTTGGCAAAAACTCTCTGCCCTGTGAGGTACCCACCTGAGAGGGTGACCACAGAGCTGTAACCCACATGTGGGCCTAGCTGTCAACCACAGGATATTGCATTGGTATTCACTCCTAAAAAAAGGATCAGGCCATCTAAAGTCCTTGAGTAACAGCAAAAGATTAGCCAGAGGTACCTGACTCGTGCAGGAGAAAAGTGCACCACTGTTCTAGGTACACTGATGGACTTTGGTTCCTTCTGGACTAAGTTTTACGGTAACATTGAAAAATTCTATTTTTCTTGTGTTCTGCCATTGCGTTCACTTTCCTCTCACTTCACTGTGTCTGTGCTGGATCTGCTAGCGCCTCTGTAGCTGAGAAGGAACTGTGCATTCCAAAACCGGCTGTGAACGTGCTGTGTTACACGTGAGCCTCCCCCTGTGAGTCCCTACTCTCTTAGTCTGTCCTTCTAAATGAGCCGCCTCTTCCCCCTCTGTTGAGTAGGGAGTGAGAACTCTTCTAGGGTTGTGCTAGCTCGGCTTTTGGTGGCCCCTTGCTGTGCTACCAAAACCCAACACAGGCCTCCTCGCAGACACAATGTATCACTTTTGGGCCAATGCAAGACGGAATTGGAGAACACCCTGGGGTCTCCTGAGGCCACTGCAATCCCTCAGAAGAGAGGATGGGGCTCATGTGGAGCAGGGCCGGAGTGGCCGAGCGGGTGTCGGGTGTTTCCCGGTGGGCCGGGGCCGGTTTTGTACCCGTGGGGAACGTTTTTTTATTTTATTACTGGGGGATGGTTTTGCAGCAGTGCTGCAATATTGGCCCCCCTGTAACAAAATCCAGGTGGTGCTTCTCTGTAGCACCAATGACCTCCCCTTGCCCCTGCCTCGCTCCTCCTGGGGCTGGTCGAGCAGCAATCTGCCAGGGCTGGTTGCTGTTTCTAGTCCGCCCGTGATGGGGAGCACAGGGAGAGGCCAACAATTGGCTTTGATATCACAGCAGCTTTACTGAGGAGACTATGCAAAGTTCTCCACTTTGATTTACATGATCTAGAGCCGCAGAGCACAGACAACAAACCAGAGCCCCTGGATAATTGCACGAGGGTTTCATGGGTACAAGACAAAGACTTAAAATAACCCTTATTGGAAACCCTACCCATGTTACTGCTGCCTTAGACAAAGACACAGAAATTGGGCTAGCAAATTGAATGGCTGTATATGGTACCTATAGCATACAAAAATCTTTACTTCGCATTTTATATTTTGTTATGCTTTAGTGTGGATAGTAGCTAAGCAGTAACAGCTAATGGGGCAAGAGGTGCTGTAATAATAGAATTCAGAAGAAGAGGGACGTGGAGAGGTGTACAAAGAAACTGCTCCTCTCGTCCTGAGGTTGTGCTATGTTCCAGTCAACCCATAGGCCTTATGCCCTAGCTCCAACCCCAGTCTGATGTGACCTAATCAGTTTCCAGCTCACTTCGGGGGACTTTTGTTCGTGTAGGTATTGACAATGACACATCAGTATCATCAAGAACTCTGCAAAGCACGTCAGAACATGCCATACTGCCAGCTTCACACAAAATACTGATCTCTTCACAAAAGTTGCCTCATCTATGTAGCAAATTGCTCCAGTGGCGTAACATAGGCCCCCACAGCCCCCGTGGAACGGGGTGGTGGCCCGAGCACCAGGGCACCCCCTCAGCATGTACCCTGGCCTGAGTGTTCCTGATTGAGTCCGGAGAGGGGCCGCTCCATGTACCTTGCAGGGGGGGGGGCTCAATTTTCGGTATGTCACTGAATTGCTCCTGGTCTACAGTGCTCCCAGGCCTAGTGTCTTGTTCTGCTCCTGGCTGGAGCACTCCGCCTTCCTCGGGTGTCAGCTTCTGGGCCACGTGGCTGCAGGCTCCTTGGGCTCATACACTACGTGGCTTCTGCTCTTCATAACCTGGTGGTGTCCTAGTCTTTCCTTTAACCAGAGGTTTTTTGGTGCCTAAGGATTGTTTTCTCATTTGTGATATCTACAGAATATTTTAACTGTAGAGAGCGGGGCAGATGCAGGGATTCATTCTAGGAAAAACAATTGCTCCCACTGTCTGTATGCAAAAACAATGTATGGATAAGTAGCCCAATTTAAGATGGATGTTCTGGTTGTGGTTCTCTTACTCTTAAATCAAAGGACAATCTCCACCCCCATTCCAAAGATTGGTGGACATCGTGGGCAGGTTGCAAAAAATATTCACTTAAAATGAAAGACAACAATGGAGCCTAGAGAAAGCAGTCTGTTATCTGTAATAGTAACAGGTGTCTTGTAAATGTGCCCTGAGAAGTCCACACGTAAAAAAAAAAAAAATCAGGATATCTTCTTGGCAATGATTGATGCACAAAGCACAGTAGCCTCTGCATTTGATTATTATGATATTCCATGTTTTGCATGACAAACAAATATCAGTAGTGCAAAATAAGTAAGGCAGGTAATACAGAACATGTATCTTAATTAGTAGCCTGTTAATTATCGAAAGGAAAACGTGTTGTGGCGGAAGGCGCCTATCGCTGAGCCTAACCTTGGTGCCTAGTGCGCGTGTCAAAGAGCAGAAACATTTGGACTGCACGAGACCTGACAAGCTGACCTCATTAATTATCTGCATCTCATTAGGATACAGCTTTGTGCCAAACACAAATCATCAAAATAATCTTTGACAAAGCAATTGTCGGCAGGGAAGAACTGTGAAAGCAATTTTTGGCCTTTTTTTCATCGTTTTTTATAGCACGAACTTGACCCAAAGGTATCAGGTATCTGCTTTACATAAGCACCAGTTGCTTACACAAGGACACATTCATTCACAAGGACATTAAGTGATTTGCCCAGAATCACAGGATGTTGAGCGTCATTGCCAAGACTCGAAGTTGGTTCCCCTGATTTGAGATCGACCACCCTAGCCGTTAGGCTACATCCTCTCCCTAACTTTGGGAATTTTTTCACTACGAAAGAATTGTAGATACAATCTGTCCATTGTAATGGACTACAACACTTCACAATTTTATTTTCACCAAGACAAGCTCAACTTTGCAGCAGCAGCTCCTCCATTATGGCAGAGGAGCATTGCCCCACTGATGAGAGCCACCAGAGGCAAACGTGAAAAATAAAATATTGATAAAACTATTTTAGCATCATTTTATTTTTCACTGAGCCAGAGCCAGTCGAGTCTTAAGACAGGGCAGGGCCATCTTGATGGAGAGTCAGCAGCAGGGAGGAGGAGTGGTGGGCACTGTAAATGCGCATGTCGGTTTGGCGGGCTGTCTTAGGATGGCCAAACCGACATAAGCACTTAGATTTCTCGAACCCGAGCTGTGTTGCAGAGCTTGGTGGAGAACAGACACAGGCTCCCAGACCCTAACTGAGAGTCAAAGCAGCTCGCTCAGACCAATCCTGGTATTATCAGCATAAGAGCAGCGTCTAGATTGGCACTGGGGAGCCTGCGCAGTGTGCACTAGACCGAGCCAAAGTATGCCTGCCACAACCTCTTCAGAGGATTGCCTTGGTGGTAGAGCTAGTGGGTGTGAGCAGGAAGGCCTGCGGGCATTATGTGAGGGCCTCAGTGGTCAAAGTACACTGTTCCGGGCCACTGAAAGAGCCGTAGGTTAAACGCTATATCAACAAAAGACAATTGGGCAAAACTACAATCAATAAAAGCCTTGGACACACAGTTGCACCCATGTTACGCTACAAGGAGTCGGAACAGGAGCAGAAGAGCACCAGGGTGGCACCAGGCAGTGCCAGAGAAGTCCTCTTTTATTTAATCTTTTCACTATTTCCTCCATGCTGCCCCATCACTTGTCACTGTGGGCTCAAGTAAAAAAACATAAACAATATGGGGAAAAAACTAATATTTGTACTGAGTACCATATATAAATAATGCCATTTATATCCAATATATCTGTTTTGTGTGTGGGTCTATAATGCACTTCCTATCAGTAATACACTGTTTAAGTCACCACATCCATATACAGCACCAATTGTAATCAGAGAGTAAAGGAAAGGAGGCAGGGCTGTGCTCAGCGGAATAGTGCATTCTGGGTGCCCCCCTATCACAGCCATCTAGTGACCTCCTTTGAGGAGAAAACCCCCTGGCATGGCAAGGCCAAACGCAGAATCGCTGAGTCACCAGCCAATCAGAATCTTATATTACACTTGTTCCCAGTGTCTGTTAAGAAGGTGACTCGAAAGCAGCTACAACTGAACCCATCATCTGCATCCGGTTTAATCACCGGAAAAGGGGCTTTGGATAATGACAGTATTTCAAACTGTCCGGGCAATTAAAGTCAAGTCAAAAAGCTACTCAATGATACACTGTATGTTTACGTGCAACCAAAAATGATAGGCTTGAAGGCCTGGCAGGATTTCCTGAAGGCACAACCATGACAATGGGTCTAGTCAGAGGACGGTGCTTGGGAGCGAAGACGGCTCCCTCTTCCCTGGGTCATTTTTCAGACAGGTCACGGGCCTTCCCATGACTCGGTACCCCTTGGCATTCCATCAGATGAGAAACCACCAAGCAAGCCCCTTTCCTCCAAAAAGATTCCCCCTGGTGCGCTCTGCAGCGAACGCTTCGAGAAGCAAAGCCCTCCCTTCCTCCAGAGAGCTCTCAGGCAAGCTTGTTTTGCAAAGTTAATTATATAGGTGTAGTGCGTGCTCTTAATAACGGTCTAAAATACTGGCGTCATTTGATGCCTCTGGTTGAAATACTCTGAGATAATCCATTTTTTCTCCATTTAGGTTTCAATTATGGCTGAAAAATGGAAAGCAGGTTTGTGAAAATATCATTAATGTGAGCTATTGCCGCACAGAGTCGAGTTAAATCAAGTCTATGGCTTTTTGTCTCAAAGAACCATTTGTTTTGCACCTTCATCTGGAAGTCCAGATTCGACAAGACAGATTTATATGCGCGATACCCGGCTACAGGAAGGAGATGAATCCTTATTTAAAATGCACTCAAAGCGGCCTGAAACTAATCTCACAGAGCAGCTTCGCCGCTTCCACGCGAGCAGGCAAGCGGAGGGATATTTACCGCTCGGCGCTCTGCAACAGCCGCAGTACCCTTGCGCATGGAGGTTGGGTCCAAGGAGCCCATTCCTAATACAGGTTAGAGCAACTGATTTCATATGTTGTCAAATCACAGTCAAGGCAGTTCCTCGGTTTATCACGAAGACGAATATATCAATTACATGTAGAGCTCCATTCTATTAAAATCAAACCTAAACTTCTAGATTATGACCTCCTCAACCACGCAGTTTAAAGAGGAAACAACGCCCACCTAAGCGAAATTAGCATTCGAAGCACTATTGAACCCATGGTAATGTTCGAAAAACACTTTGAAAATTCTTTGGTGAGAAGACTGACCCTCTGCACCCCAGGTAGGTCTCTTAGGTAAAACCTTCCTGCATTTTAAATCCTTATTTATGTAAGAATATTCCTGTAAGTAGTGAAATGTATCATTTTCTCCCTTTGAGTCTGAATGTGACTTGAAGGTACAGTAAAATATTGCAATGACTTTTTGGGGATGTCCCTGTCTTTTATTGCTATTGACAAATATCTCTGTAATACATGGCGGGTGTGTTAAACATTCCTAGCCATTGCCAATGGAGGGTGCTTGTCTGTGCAAAGACACTACTAAAACACTCCTAGAGCTCCTGGTCTGCCAAGTTGTGTTAATGTTGTAGAAAACGTAGATTCTGATTGTAGTAACTATTGCGAAAACCAGTCTCCTTTTAGGGTTGTAACGAATGCTGTCTCTGTTTGGTAAAGCCTAACTGAGAATGGTGGTGTAAAATTAAGAGATGGCATTAGCTTCCTAAAATTTGCTGCTAAATGGGTCATCAAGGGAAACTAGCTCGACAATCAAGGGTATGCAACAGGCTTCACCACGACCCAGAATGGATCTTGCCAAGGCAAGGTGTGTACAGGGGAATTCCCTCCAGGTGCAGAAGGTGCCATGTCCCACTGATATAAATGCACACTCTTACCATAGAAGGGTCAGTTATTGCAGGGAGAAATCACCTCTGACAATCGGGGATGTTTTGAAGTATGGGCAAAGTGGGCTCTGGCAAAGGGCCCCAGCCTTTCAGGAACCCCGGAGAAAGTCATGTTTTGATGGCCTTGAATAATTCTAAAACAGATTGTTGTAAATAGCGTTTTCATTAAAAATAAATTATGTGGTTCATGTGTAAGAATCTGTTACAGACATTTTGCAGGGAAATGGTGTATTTATGTTTCATACAATAGCCATGAGAAAAATTATTTTAGATCAAAACAGGACCTCACATGTGAGAAAATGGAGGGGGACACATAGATAATTTGCAGCACAAACACACATCATTATTCCTAAATATTAGATGTAAACACATTTAGAGACTGTGCATTGTCAGAGACATGGCCAAAAAAGGGCATGACAGAGTTGATATTGGATCAAAGCTGTTCTGAACATGGGCCCCCAAAATACGTTTGGGCCAGAGCCCCCAAAATCCTTAAAATGTCACTACTGGTAGTGGAAAAATGTAATGAGGTTCAATACCAGAAACATTACCAATGCATAATCCCATCACTTTCACCCCTTTCGCCCTAAAATCCCACAATGCCCCCCCTCCAATATGGCCAAACATCCATGCATCAAACCCACATTCCGCTGTAAGTTAAATTTGTTGTAAATTAATTTCTGTTCCCCCATTTTCTAAATGTTGTCTTCCTCCCAAACATGGACACTGTGTAATCTTTTGCAATGACCCCTATTACCCTGACAGACAACACACAGTGGACCCAAATACACAAGAATTGCAAACCACATACACATTTCATTGTGGCCATTGTCACCACAGTCCAAAATCGAGGGTACCCTGCTGATGCTGATTTACTCCCACTGCCAGCAAATTCTGTGAGGTGGGAAAATCAAGATCTGGTGACCAAAGGCTGCGTCCCCCTAGTGCACATTTAAGAAAATATTTTTGGTAAACATTAGCGCCAAGTGATCTATTCTTCTCTACAGACATGGACCACTTGAAAGACATTTACTAACAATACCTGAGCGGACGGGTAACAATTATGTAAATAGAGGTAAATGTAACCCCACAAGCATTCCTATGGCACAGTAAAGCAGACCATGGCCTGTTAAACACCAGCAGTCTTTCTTCCAGTGCTACTTGCCCCGCCCCTTCATTGGAACAGGCCAACCAGAAATGCCCATGCGCTGTTCCACAATGTGCGTCCACATGCCTGAAGGGCGCAAGGTTGACCCAGGACCTACATTTTGCAAAGGCACTTTCCAGGCACCCAGAAGTTCAATTTTGTGATAGAAAAGGTAGTAGTAAATAACAAAACAGGGTTTGTGTCAGGCTGTGATTTGTTAACAGTCCCTGTCATGTCCATTTTAATAAGACATCACAAACATGGTAGGTGTGTGTGTGTTGTTAGATTTTATTTACTTTCTCAAAAGTTGAGTTCCTGGATTGTCCCAAAGCTGCAGTTTAATATCTGGTTTTTTTTAAGTAGATAAAAGAATAACATTTTACACATAAACAGGGTACATAGAATATGGGTTCTCTGTAGCGCCATACCGTTTAGGAGAGGTTGTCCTTCGTGCACGTTCCTGTAGACGGTGGTGTGGTAAACATCCTTTAGGAACCCTGTTGTGCATAGCGTTGTCCCACCAGTGGCCTCGGCTGGAGCCTGAAAAGCAACAAACACATTTCATGTAATACTTGCAAGGGCCGCGGCTCAGAGACATTCCCCTTGGCATTAACCCACCTTCCCCACCACTGGCACAAACAACTCTTTGTTTCTAATGGCGTCAATTAGAAATCGCAGGGCAGGGAGGTTAAACTTTCTGATAACTGGAATGGAAGGAACAAATCCCTCTTGTCCGGCGAGACCTAAATACTGCACGGTCTGTCTTCCAGCGGCTGAACATTTGAACTTCCCAGTCATCGGGCCTTAAGTGGAATTACAAGGGAACAAAATGCAGCAGAAATAAACGCCGCAGAAGCGCTATCGCTTACTTCTACGGCGCAGGCACACCAGGCCTGTAAGAGGAGACGCAACCACTCCAAAGGCTTAAGCGGTTGCAGGTGGCGCTTGCTTTGTGATGGTTTGTGTAAGGTGAATTTGGTTTTCCATGCAATAATCCAGATGTACTTTTAAATAGCGGCCCACACAATTTCATGCGAAAATGTAATTATGTGTTCCTTGGCCTGCTCTGGATGTCTGGGCAAGGCTCCAGGCCCTCCTTAATGTGGAGCTGAAACTCCTTCCTGCAGCCAGAGGGGTGCGAGCCACAGGTGTGCGTCCTTACTACCACCCTTGAGCACCACTGCTCCCCGCTAAGGTTTGTGCCAGACCCAGGGTGGCGCCGTGACGTACCTATGGGCAGTGTCCTGCTGACAGACCTGTCCACAGGACAAATATCTCCCCATGGCGTAGCGCTCATTATTATGGCAGGTGCAGTGGCACTGGGGACCAGTGAGTGTCAGGGGGCTCCGTACCCCAATATAACTCTGTTTTAGTACCCAGCTGTGAGGAGTGGCGTCCAGTTTCATATCAGCTAACTTGAACACAAATCTTACTGTGTGAGGAGGGGGGGGGGCCTCGTGCGAGAAGTATCTAAAAAGCACTTTTGACCCCCACCCCACCCCCAAGCCCCTTCCTCCAAAAAAAAATAAATAATAACGATTGCTGGAGCTGGTGCCAAGGCCCTGGGGTGTTTTAAACACCCCTTAGTCTGTCAGCAGTTCAACCTTTTTTTTTAAATTAGCTGAAATCCACAATGTGGTGTTCCGCTCGTTTTCCCTGCCACTGAGTAGTATCGGCTCCTCACCGGGTGACCAGGTGATGGGAGCCGATATCGTGTGTCACACGGTGGCACCGTGTGAGTTGGCAGATATGCAGTTTCCTTGTTTGCACAAGGCCTTGGCACCCTTGGTATGGTACTGCCTAAACTCGAACATGTGCACAAGTGTCATCTCTAAACCAAGCGCAAAAAGACAGACAGGTGCATATAATATTACTGTGTGCTTCTGGGAGCTGAACCCTGGCTGCGGAGCATGTAACAAAGCTCACTTCCTGGCAATGCCTCTGGGTTTACAGGAGGCTGATTAGCATAAAGCAGCCTCTGTTAAAATGCAAAATGAAACACTAACACAAACTGACAAACGTCACATGACTGCAAACGAGAATTCAGAGGCGCTGGCCTCCTTTGCCCTCCTGCGGTGACACACGTGAAAACCAATCCCCCATCAATTCCCTCATAACAAATTTAAGAGGGACCATTCGAGCTGACGCCACGGTTCAACAAACGCGTCATATTTACAGATTTTCTAATTATATATTTTTTTACCCCGAATCCCTTTACCCTCAATTTCGTCTGAGTTCTCTCCACTCGAGAACACTGAATTCCACGCTCAGCCCTTTTATTAACTGAACACCATATCAGGTCGTTTGAAAGTTAAACGGGGTGGGCGTTTTGCCCCCAAAAAAGGCCGAAGGAAACAATATGTTACAATGTGAAAAGAATTAGCAAGATTAGCATTACATAAAATTTGGACCAGGATAGAGAAGGCATATTTATTATACTTTGGAAATATGTTTTGGCAACAAGTGAGACAAGACGTCATGAGCGTGGTGTTGCTTCTGATTGGACACCTCTGTTACAACCGGGGGTAAACGGTAGCTCTTATCGGTGTTAAGAGTTCATGCTCTCTCTGGAGAAGTCTGAACAGACATTACAATATGGCGGTGGTACAATTCCAAAAACCTCCAAGAGCTTTCTGCTTCTAATTAAGACAAGTACTGTCGGGCGGTTTCAAGGTAGGGGAGACATGGAGTGGGCGCAAACAGAGCCGCCATTGTGATACATCCAAACGGTTTCTGGGTGGGCAGGTCAGGTGAGGGGATGGATTATAAACCCGGGATGAGGGGCCTGGGAATCCTTTAGCCTGTGCATGAAGCTACACACTACGCCATTGTAAACCAGAAACAATAGCCTCTGAAACAAAGCCTCGAGCCTAACGAATCAGAGGCCGCCCCGGTTGCCAGAGACCCCTCCCCCTCCGGAGTAAAGGCATTCACGAGCGCCAGGCCTCATGCACGTTCCCATGCAAGGCTCATTGTCAACTCTCAGCCTGCAGTTTACAGCCAGAAGCGTCACTATAATTTACAGCAGGACATGACCTCATGATACTGGTGTGTGTTTTACTGAAAGCCGAAACAACTCTGTGTGCTTTCTTATTTACAGTGTTTACTGTGGGAAGGGGGTGTGAAACTGGTGATGACTGTAGGCAAATGGGCAAAAATGTGAATTATAAACACCAGACATACTAATAAAATCAGAACAGGTGGGTTGGAAACGGAAGGGGAAATGGCTCCAGTCTCCAACAGCAGAAGAGAAAATAACAAGAGAGGGTAACAACATTAACTACGACTTGGAGCAAAAACATAAAACACAATATCACCATTTTCCCTATAAGGTGCAAATAAATAATTAGAATCGTCCCAGACAGAGGAACACCACAGACTTTAAAATATACTTCTCACTCTCACCGATTCCTCAGTGACCTGCTATCCTGCAAATGTAAACTTCAGAAAATTAGGAACAGCATTATGAACACACCCGCCCTAGGAAACGTAGAACTGATTTTTACAACCGTACGATGAACTGCAGCGCTGAACTCAGCAACATAGAAGGTGCAGTGCCTTTCGAGCCTTCTCCTATCATCACACCTAGAAAAACACCTTGACTCAAGTACATTGAAAGGTGCAACCTAAAAACAAACACTCTATCTATCGTTCAGATAGGGACTGTCACCCCCATAGGAAAGCAATCAGCAAACAGCCTCATCACTATTAGGCACATTACACCAGGCATTCAAACTACTGGAAAACAAACAACCTCACTTTGCAAGCCAAACTAGATAAAAAAAACGTGGTACCAAAGCAAATCGAATCACCTGAAGGAAATACATTGCTAAATAACTTAC
Organism: Lissotriton vulgaris; assembly: GCF_964263255.1. Classification (NCBI taxonomy): domain Eukaryota; kingdom Metazoa; phylum Chordata; class Amphibia; order Caudata; family Salamandridae; genus Lissotriton; species Lissotriton vulgaris. Next base: position 1,431,491,600 of record NC_141691.1, read on the forward strand.
AATCAGGGTCCAGGCCATGAACTTTACAGAATCTTTTTTTTAAAAACGCGGTTAGAGGGGCAACACCGTATGGCGGGCCCCGGCCACAGGTGGGGCTGAAACCTGGCCCAGGTGAGGGGGCACACCCACGACATTTGCCGCTGGGTGATAGTTTTTTTTATTTGTGTGCTTTCCTGGGTTGCCCGGGAAGCTGCGCCCGGTGCCCATCACTACCAGGGGTCAGCGGGGCTACCTGAGTGGTGGGAAAGGGCACAGGAATAGGTTTGAGCACTAAGTTTGTGCACCCACATCGCTTCCTGGTTTGCTGTGCCCCTGCCAACTGCCGACGTGCCCTGTTGCCCTGGACACAAGCTTCTTTCACAAAGATAGGGTACACCTATCCGCTCAGGGTAATAAAATGTTTGTGGAACCATTGGTGGCCTTTGCAGTGCAACATTTCTTTCATCCATAGGGTGGACAGATGTACGAGAGGAGCCCAGCGGTTCAGTTAACCAAAACAGCCTGTTACGGAGACGGAATTAGGTTTGGCCACAAAGTTAACAGACACCTTGGAACAAGAAGGCAGTCAAATTCTGGATACATTTGGCTTTAAACCCTTGATCAAAATAGGGTAGAAGTACGATCGTCTGTAAGGCAGGGACACGGATGTGCACAACAGCGCTTGTCCTGGGCTCTCTGGGTACTCAATGGCTCTGCCCTGTAGATTGTGGGGAGTTGGAGCTTGCAACGGGGGTGTAAGAGCCGGTCCAATTACCAGGCCCTTCTCCCGAAGGGTGCCAGAAGGATCCTTCTTTGGGTTGCTCTGGCATGGATGTTTAAGGGTCTAAGCTGGCTCTGTGAGGGAGCAGGGGAGTTCGCCTTATAAAAATTATATCTGGGGAACCTGGTGGCTAGCACTTGGGCTACTAATTCAATTAGCCGGTGCTTTAAGTGCCGGCAGGACGGCTAAACATGACTTCAACAATGTGGCTGGATGATTCCAATGTATGGATGTTCTCCAACTAAAGTGTAAAAGTATGCACACTATGTGATGGTAATCAAATGTTTTAATGCTATCCTATAGTGTAATAAATATCGCTTGAGAACTGTTTTCTCAAACGCACAATCTGATTGTCTGTAGTGTGGTAAATGAGAGGAGGGGAGCAAGTTTCTGCAGTTGTCTCAGTAAGCCCACGCAGATCCCAACCACGGCAGACATTTGGTTCGACATGGTGAGCTTGGCATCTATTTTTATGCCAAGGCTTTTTACGACCGGGACTGGCATAGGGGTGGTAGCCAACTCTCGTGGCCAAAATAGGTCGCTCCAGGGGTTGTTTCTGATGGTGATAGTAAGAAACTCCGTCTTGTCTGGGTTGATTTTAAGTGAATTGGCTGTCATCCAGTTAACCGTATACCGAAGTATATTTTGCACGCGTGCGTGGGCTAGGGAGGACTTGGCAATCTAGATGATTATTTGTGTGTCATCAACGTAGTTGAATACTTGGCAATCCATGCATGGCAAAGCAGCCACGAGTGTCTGGAGATAGGTAATAAAGAGATGGGAGGACTGTGCTGAACCCTGGGGGACTCCACATGTTAGTGCGCTGATGCTGGACACCAGGTCAACCAATTGGACCCTTTGCGACCAACCTGACAGGAAGGACGTGATCCACTGATGTGCCAGCCCACTGAGATCCGGGACAGTAGTTGGTCTTGATTGACCGTGTCAAATGCCGTGGATAGGTCTAATAGAACTAGGGCAAACGGCTTCCTACTGTCGGCCGTGAGTCTAAATTTGTCTATCTCCGCCAGCATTACTAGCTCTGTGCTGTGGTGGGCCCTAAAACCTGCCTGCCTCACCTGGAGCAGCTGTTGTTCCTCAATGAAGAGTGATAGAATTTTGAGGACATGCTGTTCCAATTCTTTCGCCAGAAAGGGAAGTTGGGAGATGGGCCTGTAATTCTTAAAGTTGGCTGCATCCGCCCGGGGACTTTTCAGAAGGGGGTGACCCAGGCTTCCTTGAAGTAAGTAGGGACATGCTTGTGATCCCACCTGAAAGTTTGGACAATGGACTGTTATGCTGTGTATCTCTTTTTTTATGTGGACTCATACCACATGCTAAACAACCAAGATTATAACTCAACAGGTTCTGTAAGAAAATGAATTTGAGTAGAAACAAATTTGTTGTTTATATAATTATTTCCAGAGTCACAGCAAATCACACTAGCTGTAAACGACAGAAGTACAGTTCTATGTGTTTTAACGTCCCAGCCATGTCTTCAACGAAAGTGGAATCTTAAACGCTACTTTGCAGAAAGAACCATGCTACTGATGTCAGAAAAGAAAAGGTGCAATGACCACTGAGCTTTTTCAAAAAATGTTTTTTTCAGTGACAGCCAACTGCATGTCCAGAAGTGCAAATACTTTGGGGGTGATGGAAATAATCCACTGCAGGTATTCCCGCCACCAATAGGCGGTAACAATCTCTGACCTAACCAGCTCAACACCAACAGGGATGTATGTCGTTACAACGCATACTTTTACTCCGCATACCATTACAACGCGGTATTTACAACGCATACCGCTACAACGCATAGCGCTTTGGGGTGCTGGATAGTGGTAAGTATAATTTACTATTCTAACTCCAGTCCCCGTGGACCCTAGGGAAGGTGTTGGATAGTAAATTAAACTTACCTCTTATCCTAGAGCGCCCCCCAGCGCCATGCGTTGTAACGGTATGCGTTGTAATGCCTGCGTTGTAGTGGTAGTGCGGAGTAAAAAATGCGTTGTAACAGGTGCATACCCACCAACAGCCCCCACCTTCCCCCGAATGGGTTCAAGGTAGCAGCTAAACAACACATGCCCAAACCTTAAATGGTGGGATTACAGGTGTTCGGGTGACAAAAAAATCCCAGGAAAGTGTCATTGTTCTTTGTTTTGCCTTTGCACAGTAGGATGGCAACCGATACCATGATCTGGAAACGCATTTACAGGATCGACACAGATTGAAAGAAAATACTGCAAGGAGTATCAATTAAAGGATTGAGAAAAGTGTATATACGCATCGAGGATGGTATGTTTGACTAAGTGAAGAACAGGGCCACATTACAAAGAAAACTAAGAAGTATACAAGTATACCTCTGCCAATTCATGTGGACTTTTCTCTCACGTAATAAATCAATACTATGAAAATTCTAAAAAAGGCACCTAGAATCTTTTATCTTCAGAACACAGACATTGAAGCCTATATTATTTAAAATACATGGAATTTTAGATGTAAGTTCATTTGTAACTGATTTTATACTCCGCCCTTCCACCTTGTTACGTCTATTGACTACAAAATGAGTGGAGCCGTAAAACTCTCAGCCTATACCTCCAAAGTGACTTCCACCCTGGTGTCTGTAGGCACTACATGGGTTGAAATCTGCATTCACTAACAAGGGAGGAATTGCACTTATCCTTTGATCATGGGTATGCACACACCCTACTGCTTCTCGACCTCTCCGGTCCTTTTAATAATGCTGATGACAAGGTGTTCCTGAAACGCCTTTAAAAACATGCTGGATTGGAAGACACTGCCCTTATTTGGTTCCCTGGCTTCCTGGAGAATCGGAAATGGTAGGTTAATTGAAGCACTTTCTTCTAAAAATCCACCTCAAATTCAGTTACATGCACAAAAGATGTACACTGCGAGAGGTCATGCTCAATGCCAATACATGACGCCTCTGGTTCAAATCCTCTAATGGTTGAACATTAGGGACCATACAAATGCTCACAAAATCAGCTAGTAGTAAAACGACATTAGGGGTCACAGTATAAACCCCAAGTCAATGCAAGACTCCAAAAACGTTGGATGAATCAAAAGAATCACTGCCCAAATATAACTCAAACCGAGGACTTGCTTCTTACTTCTACTGGCATGCTTGCTTTTTATTTCGACTGACTAGTATCTACAGGATCCCAACCCAAAGCCACAGGTTGGATTTAATTTTACAGCGTCCTTCTTCGCTGATGTCAATGCAGTGATTAAGTGTGTCCTTCGCGATCTGCATTTACTCATAGTCATATTCTTCCGTTCATAACCATTCAGCACTAGGTCACCATCCTCCTAGCTATGACAACATACATTTTTGATTATTGCAACTATATACACATCTAGATACCAGTGAATATCATCTGCAAACTATAAAAGGTGCAAACACCACAAAGAACGCACCATTGTAAGCGTATGCCAGTCATTCGCATCACTCCGGCACAGATGGCCATGCTTTAGCTCCAAATAAGATCACACTACAAAACCCTATGTTTGGTCCAGGTTGCTTTATATGGTATGGCTGATGATTCTCTAAAGCCCACCTCCAATATCAATACCAATCAGAAGCCTAAAATAGACCTGACCCCCACTGAACAGGCTTGTCATTCATCTTGCGAAATACAAATGTTTCATGGTAGAGATCAACACTGAAGCTTCAACTCCTTCAAACTCGTATGCTCTCGATCGCAAGCTTGAATGTAATTTTCAACTTCTGTATAGACCAAAAATCAACTTTTACCAAGCTCCGCCCATGAGTTCTCTGGAAATCCACAGCAGAGACCATCCTTCTCCATTAAAGCTCCAACACTCAAGGAACCAAATTAGACCAGTATTCCTTTTCACCTTTCCTGAAGGCGAAACATTTGAAAAAAGCAACATAATAAATAGCATCAGAGCTGCGCAAATAAAAAATGAATAAATGACATATCATTTTGGAGTTATTTTGAATTTAAGGACTTGCATTGAGCCTAAGAGAAACACTTCTCTTGACCATTTGATCGAAAAAGAATTGTTGGGAATTCATAGTTTTCATATTTCATATACGGTTAAGAAAGGGGCATTGATTTAAAATAATCTGATTAAACCATCTCTTTAAATATTGAATTTTGAGAGATGGCATGCTGAAAGGAGACAGATGAAGTATAAACGACCCACAGCTTATCATATTAACCTTGCAGGAGGCAACATGATTCTTGCTAATAATGACTCTCTCAACAAACATCTTGACAGAAAACATGGCAGATCCTGTCCTGTCAAAAAGACCGGACCTCTCTGAAAGGTGTGTATCATAAACCCACCCATCACCAAGTGTGATATTGTTTGTTAAAGCAGAAAGTGAATACTGGTTGATGTGTGTCACATGCTGAAGTTTGGTCAATATTGCTTAAGCTGACTTATGTATTCTATTAATTGAACAGTTAATAACATATCTCAAGGTCCAAAAGTCACCAGAAGCAAGGGGATGAGATTTGAGATCTCTGGACCAAAATATGGCATTCAGGACAGAGTATTAACGATTCCCATGGGGTCAGACATCTTTAAACATATGCATGAAAACAGAGGTGCCTGCAACAAAAAGTGACTCAGCCTTCTAGGCAAGCGACTGACACCTCATCTAAGGCAGTTTTTATTTCTAAATACTGCCTCGGCTATTCCTGTACTACTTTCTGGTCAAGTGCATACGTAATGAAGTCTTGGGTTTGAGAGTGGGAATGGACCCTGGGTGGCGTATCAAGGGATTATAAATAGACGTTGCGAAGAACAATAGACAGTGCCCCTGTAGACGAGGTAGGATATATTCAGTGAGCCACATATTGATGGATTGTACATTCCTCATGGCGGAAAGGGAAAAAATACTCCATCCGATATTTTAAAATTATGGGATCAAAATGAGGGAAATGAGCCTTGATTCGATATATGACCTTATGTTCCGAGATGATGCGACAGCCATTGGCCAGTATTTATGTAAAATCTTAATGACAACAGCGATTTTACCCCTTTTTTAGGATTTTAAAATAATGTTGGCATGGGTGTTTTTTTTTTACTTAGCAAGGAAACCCAAATTGCCATGAGAGGAGCTCCAAATAGTAATATGCAAGAAGGGGAGTAGGTCTTAAATTGAAGCAAGATTAAGAGAGACCATTGAAGTTGTGATAAGCTGCTATATATTTTCCACTTTATAAATGTAGATAGGCGTAATATGAATTGTTTGTCATTGGCAAAAATGTTACCATGTTGTTTTTATTGAGCTGTAAATGTATGTGAGATCATGCGAATTGTTGTTTTATGCTATTTAAAAGAATATCATCCATTTGTTTATGAATTGTGAGTATATTTCTACAAGATGGTATTTCTTGGAAAGAAAGGATTTTGATTGACTGGCCTCGGCTATTCTTTTTTCTTTCAGAGGCAATTAGTTGCCAGGCTAAAAAATAACATCAGTGCTTCATTTTTATTTTAAAAATAACTTCTTATGAGAGAAATGAAAGTTTTAATGCTTTCTACCAAGGAGAAAAAATCAGAAATTAGTAAACAAGCTACAAAAGCTAATGCAACAAATGTTAACACTGCACTTGACATAGACGAAGGTTTGCAGCAGTTAATGCAACCAGCAACATAGAAGGACTACAGAGGCAAATACAACCAGCAACACTGAAGAAGGACCACAGTGAGTGGCATACGTTTGTGTGGGACACTCGTAATGAAAATAAACTGGCTGATCCAACCTCGAGGATTAAGCAGGATGTGATTAAACTAATGGTACAATTCATCACGAAAAATATGTAAATGCTGGACAATATTTGTCAAGTGTTATTTTTAAAGAAAATACTTCTACATAGCATTTTTCCACACCCAAAAACTAATTTCTTTAAAAATACATCAACACATAACAGAGAATTCACATATGCATTTTTTAAATCGTACATTGAATAAGCATTTGCTTATAAAGTAGAACATGCGGCTTGTAGAGGAGCAATCATTTTCAAAATGACTTCTGCATCATCACATAGTGAACAATGCACCTCATATTCTGCAATGGAAGCACTTCAAATGCTATGGGATTATAGTCAATGGCACCAGGTGACAGATATTTACTTCTCTGAAGCCCACTGTATGTGTTTTTTAAAAGAGCAATGCAGTGCTTAATTTGTAAGTGCCACGGCCCTTCTCGGAAGGCCACTACAGCCTGCACCACCCATACCCTGCCAACACTGACAATGGTAGTACCAACAGATCACCTAACTATCGCACTCCTACAAGTGTGACAATTCAGACTATTTCAGGCCACACACAGCTATAATAACGGCGCGAGAGGCTAATATTATTCATTTTCAATGTATATTGACTTAGTAAACACGGTTGTTGTGCTCATCTCAAAATTTAAAAAAGACAGCGCCACCAAGTAATGGATTGTCACTAGAGCCGGCACTGACAATTAAGTGCCGGGGACGAGCACCGGAAACCACCAGCACAAATTAAGCACTGGAGTAATGACAACGTCTCTGCAAAGTCAAGCCAGACCAAAGTCAGCGAGCAGTCGATGTCTGCTGAAATCAGCGTGCTGCCTAGGGATTGCAGGAGTGAGCAGCGCATGTCTACATTATCACAGGCTGTTAGGAGAGGTCCCGGGAGCGAGCAGCCCAAACCTCTAGTACCACAGGATACTACCAGGTGTACAGAGAGCAAGCAGCACACTCCTGCACTACCACAGGGAGTTGCTAGGTGCCCCCAAGAGTAGCAACACAAGCCTGCAACACCATATGCAGGTTAATAGGTGCCCCAAGAGTGAAAGGAGCAGAAAAAACATAACAATGGTGCTACAAAGTAGCTGTGATATCATCTGGAAAACATTTAATAAATTAGACAGTACTTCTATTAGCAACGGTATTGCTCTGAAGACAAGGGCATGTTTTAAAATAAGAAGAGTGAGAAACACTCTGACAGACATTGGGTTGTCAAGCCAGCTCTAACAAAGCACTACACATCTATCCTAAAATGTTCACACATCTCGTTTAAAAATGTACGTTCTGCAGAAGAAATTTAAATGCAACTTTTTATGTGAGTTTACTTTATAAGGGTCAAGACATAAACTTCTGCAGTTATCAAATCTCTTTGCTTAGTTTCGTTAAGAGACTAGAGAAGTAACTAACGGGTTGGCCACAAAAGCATGCAAATAAATGACTTTGAAAAAATGTGTGTATGAGAAGCATTCTATTGGTTTTTACTAAAATAATGCCCAATCATCACTTGCTTTAAATGCGCTAAGAAGGGCGGAACAATTGATTGAGGGATGCTCTCCACAATGATGGCGCGATAATCCATGAAGCACCCCTTATACAGTCTGCACAAAGCATGGAGAAGAATAAGGTGGTGCATATATCTGGTAAACATAATTATATGCACAAAACCTTCAGTATAAAGACATCTAATATTGGCCAATTCAATCCTTAGGAAAAAGGAAGAACACACAAAAAGAAGATAAAAACGTCAGTGTCCGCAAGGAAGGCTTGATGGAACAAAGCCCCTGACCTCCCCTGTTCATTAGGTATGATCAAATAGACCATTATAGGTCATAATTAACAAAGCATTAAAACCTGAGCACCCAACACGCAATTAAGCCTCTTTCATGTCTTTTATGAATTTTAGATCACCACAATCCTACACTCACAGTCCCAACCCTGAGGAAGACCTTCCTAGAAATCCTCCTAATCCCCAGCACGAAGGTCGAAACGCGTCGGCACCAACACAATTCACCTCCTTTTTTCACTTGACTCAGAGTATTACTAGAAACATTTGGGATTTTGAAAAAGACCCAACAAGTTTAGCAAAAATATGATGGTCTAAACTGTGAATGATGCTTGAATGGTACTCTGAGCGTAGTTTTTATTCTAGGACCACTCAGTGAAAGAGTACCGAGGATAATAGGAGTTTGCAGTATCCCGGTATAGATATGAAAACAGTAGGATTACTATAAACCAAGATATATTCCTTTGAATATATATATATATATATATATATATATATATATATATATATATATTCACTGAAAAAACCATAGGTTTCACACCAGTTATAGTTAGGAATTAGCATTTAAAAAACCTATTAAATTCACTGAAAAAACCATAGGTTTCACACCAGTTATAGTTAGCTGGAAATTTTACTGATATAAAACCATTGAAATTCCCACGTTATAGTTAGATGGACTCACTATAACTTGCGCGTGCAATGCACTGCTGATGACATCACATATTACATCACTCATGACATGGTCAGTGACATCACTCATGACATCACTGATGACACCATCCAGTGAATGTGTGTCTTTCTGAAAAATAAATATATTTTATATATGTATATGTAAAAGTTGATGGAAGAATAAATGTTTAAATAAGTGTCTAAATGGATGGTTTTTAAAAATTGATTGGTTAACTGGCTTAATAAGACATCATCAGCAGTGCATTGCACGCGCAAGTTATAGTGAGTCCATCTAACTATAACGTGGGAATTTCAATGGTTTTATATCAGTAAAATTTCCAGCTAACTATAACTGGTGTGAAACCTATGGTTTTTTCAGTGAATTTAATAGGTTTTTTAAATGCTAATTCCTAACTATAACTGGTGTGAAACCTATGGTTTTTTCAGTGAATTTCATAGGTTTTTTAAATGCTAATTCCTAACTATAACTGGTGTGAAACCTATGGTTTTTTCAGTGAATTTCATAGGTTTTTTAAATGCTAATTCCTAACTATAACTGGTGTGAAACCTATGGTTTTTTCAGTGAATTTCAAAGTTATTTAAATGCTAATTCCTTTGTATATCGAGTTTCTAACCTTTTTTTTTTTTACAATTTGCTGTTTTTTTTTAAGTATTCATTTTTTTTATAATTTTTTTCTTTTGCGCTCTGGGTGCGCGCTCGGGGAAGCTTTCAGCTAAGCTCTCCTGTAAGCTTTTCCGTGCGCTCATCTGAAAGCGCACCCAGAGCGCAACTGTCGTTCGTGAAAAAAAAATATGAATGAAAAGTTAATAATAATGCAAAACATTTCGTACCATACAAATAAAATTTGTTTTTTTTAATATTGAAAATGATTATGCATTTCTATTAAAGATTGATGACGTCACTTCGGCGCGCAACGTACGTGCCCTCGGAAGCGCCTCCGTGCGCGGCACCTAAACGCACGCAAAAGCGCCTACGATCGCGCCACGTTTGCGCCCCGGAAGCGCCTACGATCGCGCTGCGTAAACGCACCCGGAAGTGCACCTGAGCGCGCAACGTAAGCGCGTCGGGTCATGTGACCCTAAAATAACACTTTTCATTGGTTGCTAACAGTTTTTTTTTACAATGAATGAAATCCCCACCCATTTCCTTCACTTCTTCTTTCACTTTTGTGACTGAAAGACCTGCCTTTTTTGCTGCTCCATATTCCTGGATTCATCATGGCTGCCAGACCATCCAGCAGTGAAGATGACTCCAATGATTTCATTGATGAAGAGCCTCCTACCCCAAAGGTGAAGGAACATTTCATCTGGAAATTTTTTAAGTTTCCAGAAGGCCAGAAGAAGGTGAATGCACCAAAAGTAGAGTGCAGGATCTGCAAACATGTCCTGTCACGGGGTAACCCCCTAAAAAAATACTCTTTTGGCAACTTCACCATGATTCGCCATGTGAAGAGCAGGCACCCCCAGAATTTTGCCCGGGAAAGTGTCAGGGCTCTGGCACAGGAGGTTCCCAGAGATGGGGCCTCTACATCAACAGGAGGAGCAACTTCTTCTGGAAGAGAACAATCTCAGGGGCAGGTAGCAAACATTCAACCTGCATTCAACCATGGGGTCGTCAGATGCAGATACTGCAATCAACTCCTCACCTATGGGGAGCAAAGTGTCCTGCTCATGGTTCGGGCATTAGAGAACCATCACTGCCCTTCCCACCCCTAATTTTTTTCTTTTCTTTTTGCTCCTGTTGAGCAGTTTCTATTCCCTGTTTTTGTTCCTCTTCAGTTAAAAGAAGAAAACCAAAAGTTCTTTTCAGAACTACCTCCAATTCTCATCAAAGAGCTATAATCTTAAAAAATGAAGAGTAAGTGAAATATAGTGCATTGATAATTGAAAGGAGAATGAGTAAGAAAGAACAGAAAGGTATGAGAGGTGAAAGGAAGTGAAGTAGGAGGACTGAAAGAAGGTGAGTGTTAGAAAAGAAAGTTATGACACAGTGAATAAACTGGAGGCCTCATTTCTGAAAAGTGACGCATCGCTACGTGAAAATAGCGATGCGTCACTTATCTGGACGCACTCCTTATGACATTCCAGATGTGTCATATTTAATGTATAACGAATCATATCGCAAGGAGTTACAGATACGTCAGTATTTCTGACATATCTGTAAACACAAAAGTAACGCATTGCAGGAGTGCGTCACAAAAGTGACGCAACTCCAGTAATGTGTCCTTTCACATGGAAAAAGCACCATGTGAAAGGTTTGCTGTGAAGCAGGCGCAAGATTTTGGCGCAACTGCATCCTAAAAGTGACGCACTGCGTCATTATTACCAAGCTTTTTGCAAGGAACACCCCCTCTGCATGCATTATACCTGACACTATTTTTTAAAAAGTGACGCATCTAGGTACATGGGTCACTTTTTAAAACTCTGCACCATATTGTATCTGCATCAGGTATAATGTATGCAGAGGGGGCAATCCCTCGCAAAAAGCTTGGTAATAACAACGTACTGAAATCTATGAGATTTCCCTGCGTCACTTTTAGGATGCTATTGCGTCAAAATTTTGCGCCGGCCTCGCATCACTTTTATGTTTACACATATGTCAGAAATACTGACGTATCTGTAACTCCTTGCAACATGATTCGTCATACATTAAATATGACACATCTGGAATGTCATAAGGACTGTGTACAGAAAAGTGACGCATCACACCAGCAGTGTAATAAAATGTGCCTCGTTGCACTATATTTAAAGGATGCAACAGCATCCTAAAAGTGACGCAGTGAAATCTCAAACATTTCACTGCGTCGCTATTACAAAGCTTTTTGTGGGGGAACACCCCCTCTGCATGCATTATACCTCACGCAGATATAATGTGGCGCTTGATTTTAAAAAGTGACCCATCTACCTAGATACCTCACTTTTTAAATATAACGCAACGCAACACATTTTTTTACACTACTGGTGCAATGCGTCACTTTTCTGTGCGCACTCCTTATGACATTCCAAGTAACGCATTGCTGGAGTGCGTCACAAAAGTGACGCAACTCCAGTAATGTGTCCTATCAAATGGGGAAAGCAGCATATGAAAGGTCTTGCCTCAGTCTAACACCTGCTGTAAAGCAGGCACAAGATTTTGACGCAACAGCATCCTAAAACTGACGCAGTGAAATCTCAAAGATTTCACTGCGTCGCTATTACAAAGCTTTTTGCGGGAGAACACCCCCTCTGCATACATTATACCTGACGCTATTTTTAAAAAGTGACGCATCTAGGTACATGGGTCACTTTTTAAAACTCTGCGCCATATTGTATCTGCAACATGATTCGTCATACATTAAATATGACACATCTGGAATGTCATAAGGAGTGCGCACAGAAAAGTGACGCATAACACCAGCAGTGTAATAAAATGTACCTCGTTGCACTATATTTAAAAAGTGACGCATCTAGATAGATGCGTCACTTTTTAAATATTGCATAACAATGCGCATTTTTTTACACCGCTGGTGCGTCACAAAAATTGACGCACAGGAAGCGCAAAACTAACAGCGCAGGGCCTTCATAAATATGGTCCTGAATTTTCCCCGTGCTTCCGGTGCGCGTACCATGCGCTTCCCCCGCGCAAAACGAAAAAAAAATTTTAATGCCCTGCAGGACCCTATTTTAGTCCCTACATCAAACCTAGGGGGTCAGAGGGGGTCTACTCTTCCCCCTTATGGTCATTTGCCCCTTTTTTTTTCAAACCCCTTGTGTCTCGATTTTACCGAGACACAAGATGGCGGCCGCTCCGCACTGTTTAGAATGTTTACAGACAACTGAGATCCAATCAGCTTCCTGCGCGCAAGTCGCGTGTCGCGCCTGGAGCGCACTCCCGTGCGCGCACGGGAGAGCGCCTATAGATATATATATTTTTTTGAACCTAAATTACTCAAAATCCACTGGAGCACATATCTTGAGACATAGCAAAGGCACATCGGGCTACCAGTCCCTACAATTTTGCCAAGTTTGGTGGAAATCCATTCAGCCGTTCGGGCTAAAAGTGAAATCGACCGCCCTATGGAAATTAACATGGGGAAAACGCGTTTTGGGACCCCCCTTTTATCTCGGCCCCCGCTTGACGAATCCCCCCCAAACTTTCAGGGAAGGACCGGACCGCCATGAGACCATTTTCCTGAAAATTTCAGGCAGATTCGTCAACCGGCGCCAAAGTTATTCAAAATAGAATGTTGAGATTTAACATTGAAAATTATCCTAACTATAACTACCTACTGGCGACCGCCAGTAGGTAATATATATATATATATATATATATATATATATATATATATATATATATATATATATATATATATATATATATATATATATATATATATATATATATATATATATATATATATATATATATATATATACGTTGTGCTGGTTTTGGATATTGAAAAAGAATCAAAATTTGATCTTCAATAAGTGAAGGAAATTCTTTTTGAAAAAAAGAAAAAAGAACATTTGAAAGTAATCAGTTTTGTTGTGCTGTTTATTGCTGCAAAGACAGGAAAATGTGATATTGTCTAACTACCCCATATGTGAAAATATTTAAAATCGCAGTTATCATTTACTGAAACTTGCGTGGGAAAAATAATTAGACCAGTGTACTAAAGAAAAGTTCTAATTGGTGGTCCCAGAGGTACTCTTTGCTGAACTTGTAAGTTGACAGAGTCCAGCCTCTAGGGTCCTTAACCGAATCTATCCCCTGATTAGAAATTGCTGTGATTTATTCACATAACATTGTTATACCTTATTAACTTGTACTCTGCATTGGTCCATTTACTTGTAATGTGGTCCTTTGCCGATGTCATTGAAGTGGGTTCCTTGTCCCTTCCCATGTATTATCCATCACTTCTATGTTAGTCCATTATTATGTTGGAAGAATTCTATTTAAGTCTTTCAATAATTTACCTCCTGGTTCTTGCTGACACAAGTTTTACCCCTAAAGCAGATAAGCCTGTGCATTTTCAAGGCAGAAGTCCAACATCTATTTGTCTAGTAAAAATGGTGGTGAACTGATCTCGTGAGGTCTGGACCAAGTTCATTTTGTGGTCTGTAAGGAAATACCTATGCCAGCTAAAACCCACTGCGTTCAGCTTGGGGCCATACCAAGTTATGTTTGTACAGGGCGTAGGGCACAAACTCCGATTTTCAGCATGCCCTTTCCCTCCATACATTGGGTACAATGCCTGGCCATATACATAGCATATCTGTTGTCTAGCGTCCCTGCCCCAGTACCTGCTGGGCACATCCTCAGTGTCTGCTGGCTCTACAGCCAGGCCCAGTATTCCAGTGCCAATCATCAGCTGGACAATCTGCAGCTGTAATCAACATGCGCCAGCATAGATTGTAGACTTTATCTTCGCCCTGTACCCAGGACCCCCAACTACATTGTCTGCTGGGCAAGGGATGTGATAATGTCCAGTACCTGACCCACATCCTGCTATGCAAGACTGTACTCCAAATGCACAGGAGGGGGTCTTCAGACATTCCCATGAGACCAATCTTGCTTAACATACTTAGTTCACCGTGTAATCTCATAGACAAAGTATTTTTTTCCAAAACAAGGATTGTGAACCAATAGATCTCTAGATAACCTAATAGCAGTAGCACTAACAACAATAAACTTTTCTCAGCTAATTATATTAAAAGTTGAGATTCACATTCCAGTTTTGGAATCAGTTCACATACCAACCAAAGAGGTATGGCTAAATTGTTTTGACTTAATTTTCTCAAAAACTGCAGAACAGATTTACACAGGCCAATCAAAGGGTCTGAGCCAAAAAAGGGTTAATTCGACTCTGTATATTTTTTTAGGATTTCCCCACGGACAGCTTTTACTGACTGATCTTCAAAGACCTATTGTGTACAATGTCAATACTTAGAATGGGATTTGGGTAGGCCCATTGCTTATAATTTGTTGGCTTGCTTCTGACTAATTTGTTTGCTTCATTTTCAATGGCATTCCTTCCTCTTCTTGTTTTTGGATATTTCCCGGAGCATAGCTTCTTAACCATTCTTTTGGTTGGACAAATTGCATGTTCCACTGCCTACATTCAGGGAATATCTTCCTAGGTCTCGCTTCCCGGACAGATTTCAGCTGTTGGCTTGAAAAAGAGCTCTTGTGGACCATATTCAAAACTAAAGTAGGCTTACAGATTGCCACTTGCTTACCATTGGTTTGCTTTACTGACACTCTCATTTGCTTGCTTCTTATTAGGTGGCTTGCTTTCATTAACTTGTGTATGTTCCTCATGTGGATCATAGTCTCTTTATCATCCTTTAGTTTGTAAGATTTGTACTCTTCCACAGCTTACATTCACACTACTTTATTCACCACACTCCATGAGTGTATGTGTTTTCAATCTCTCTCTTTCGTGTGCTGCTTCCTTGTTCCCAAAAACCTCCCTTCCTGCTCTCTGTAGTCCTCCTTAATCTCTCCCCAAACTTATCTGTTGCTTTCACCACACCCTCCTAGGCTTTTAATCTGGCATCAAGCACCTCTGTTTTCCAGTGCCTCCTGCTTAACCCTCCATTGCTCCTTCCACCACCTCCTCTATTGCTCAATGAACACCATATGTCATTCTGTAATGCAAAAAGGGCTCCAGGGCAACTAAAACTATTTTTTTAAATTTAATAATCCAAATGGTATTTGCCGTTTGGATGGATAAATCAACAAGAAAATGTGCTTGCATAGTCCTGTATGGCAGGCATATGTCATCACACATACACGCCTACAGAATAACATGGCTGCCAGCACCAGCTGCATCATTGCACTTTTCCCCATCCTATTCTTGGGGATGTCACAAAATACCTGTAAATATCCATGGACTTTCTAGAGATGCTGCAAAACATCAGCACAAAGCATTGGCAAAAGTCAATAGGTCAAAAGGCGAGAACAATTGGCTTCACCAAAACTTGGTTCTTCTGCTTTCAGTACTCCATAGAAGTGCACGCATCTTCTTGATCTCTTCCCCCTGTGCTGCTTCCCCTCACAATCTTGGAGTTTCTCCCCCACTCAGCTTGTCCATTGCTTCCCTCGCCCATTTTCATCCTGCTCAGTTTTTTTGTATTATGCCTCCTGCACCCTCAAGTTCTTACAAAGCTCCACTGCCTCTCCCCCCTCACTGTTGCTTTTGGCAGCTCGGCATTCTTCAATTTTTCCCCTATTACCCACTCTTCTGTCCCTTTTTCAATTTTTTTTCTTTAAGAGGGCCCAACAGGTGCAATTTGCTTCCAGGTCCCTTATTTCTTCACAATCAACTTTCGGGCACTCCATTAAATTTTTTTAAATTTACTACTGCAAGATAGGTGACCACCATCTTGGAACGGTAAATTGAAAAACAAATGAAAGATGGCTCATGCACAACTAGAGGTCATAATGCTTGGGCTACAAATACATAAAAGAATTATTGGCATAGTATAATCATACATACAATATGAAAGCACAGTGATCCATACCAGTGTATATATGACGCGTTAGCCCATGCTTAACAGCATCAACAAGCATTGGCAAAGCCAAAAGATCGCCTACACCCTTTTCAAAGACTAAACATACTGGCAGGGGCGGATTGGCAAGGCGGGCATTCGGGAATGGGCCGAAGGGCCGGTGCCTCAGTGCCCTCTGTGGGCCGTTTTTTTCCTCCCCTGTCCCAGTCCACAGAGAGTGGACTAGGAAAGGGGAGAAAAAAAACGGCCCACAGAGTGCACGGAGACAGAGACAGAGAAAATTAAAGCAGCCTTGCTGTGCGGCCAGACAGCGATTGTCAGCTGTGGCCTCTCCTTAACCCCTGCCCTGCCAAGCAATCCAGCTGAGGCTGGGCTGGGGAGGGGTGATCGTTTGCAATAATCGGCCTCCCTGGGGGCCAGGTGTTTCTCAGGCCTTTGAGCCATTTGCACCTCGGCCCCCTGGCGCCCATGCAGACCAGAAACGGTGTTAGTCTTAACACCTCGCCCACAGCCCTTCACATTCAGGGCATAGTGGGCGAGGAAGAATGGGTCTTGCTGTGGGGGCCAGGTGATGTTTGGAATTTTTTTGTTTTATTTATTTATGCGATTTTATTTAGCGCGGACTTTACCCGAAGGTGTCAGAGCGCTTCACACTAGGAACAGCAATAATACATGAGGAGAAAATTATAAGTGGACAAATTACAAAAGCAAACGTTAAGTTACATGAATCAAAAGTGACAATAGTGAGCAACCAAAATATAAGAGGAGCAAACGATACATTACAGGAGGAAAAAGTGATATGTGCGCAGGTTACAAAAGCGTACAAAATACAAGTAGAGGTATAATACTGCAATTAATGGCAGACACTCCAGCACAAGAACAAACGTTATGTAGGCAATGGTGGCACTTGTGCAAGTATCTAAAGCAAACAAAAGTGAGAGGTAGCAAACAGTGTGTTACAAGAGAAAAGTGACGTGTGCAAGTTACAAAAGGGTACCATACACAGGTACAAGGGTAATACTACAGTAAATGGTAAATACTCAAACTGCCAGAACACACTGGGAAGGCACTTCCCATGCACCAGCTTCACCTCAGCCTCCCCCCTGGCTACCTGGCTACTTTGGATGACCCAGAAAGCTGTGTTTTATGCTCCCCTGCCAGGACATTTTCCCAAGGCCTGGAGGGTTGATTCATTTACTGATTGCAGAGGCCTTACCTCTGTTCATGTGCTCCTGAGCTGAAGGTCTTGGGAGGGCTGAGTAGGTTAGTAATAGCAGGGGCTTCGCTGCTTTTCAGGTGCTCCTGTGCTGGAGGGCTGGAAAAATTTTGTGACAAAAAGGGGCCTTGCTATTTTTTTTAGTTGCTCAGCATGTAGGCCATTGTCACCTTGGCCCTGTGTCGTGTGCAAGAACAGTATCCTCCCACTTTCATTCCTTGTCTGTGCAATTGGTGCTTCATGAAAGTGCACGCCCCATGAATGTGGGCCACGCCCCTTAAATATGGGCCACGCCTCTTGAATGTGGGCCACTTTTTTCGTCAGTGCCCGGGCCGAATTGTGATCCCAATCCGACCCTGCATACTGGCATTACCTTTGGTTGAGATGTAGGGCAAAGGAGGGCAAAGGAGGGCAAAGGAGAAACTGCTATAGTGGGAAAAGCAGCTTTTGAAGCACTCCTATGTATTTTTCACCCCCTACCCAATCTGCACACATTTTACAGAATGAGCCTTTAATGCAGATATGTTTTTCTGTACCCAGTGGTGGGTCACCAGCCGATTTTTAGCTTTTGGTGGGTCACAAAAGTCCAAGCAATAAAAAAAGAAAACTTTAAATTCTATATATGTATTGTTACATAAGACAGAGGTCAGGCTTCTGACAAATTGCTGCTTATTTTTTGTAACATGGGGATTGCTTTTACAAACTCTTCTCACTCTGCAGGGAAAGAAAAGTAAAGCCAATTATGTGACTATCGATAGTGAAAAGAAAGGCTGTAGGCGGACAATTTTCTTCTAGCACCCACCAAAATGTAAATACCTGTAAAATGTGAACTGTACCTATTCAGCTGTTAGGACAACAAAAATGAAGCACATTTCTTGTAATGTTGAAGTGTGATGAAAACATTATTTTATTAGGATCAAGACAAATAAGGCATTACTTGGTGATGAACAAACGATAATTATTCACTGAAGCACAATTCCCAGATCATTGTGAATGAAGAAGTTCAACACTACTAGCTCGAACTGTCCTGTATGCTGAATTACTCCTTATTGGAAAAGTGCGAACAGGGTATTAGAGGGCAGTAGTAGAAGCAGATACAATAAGCAGGTAAGGGCGTAAATTCTAGACATATAAGAAGTTAACATGAAAAAATGCGAAAAAAGACCATGTAGCCTTACGCTAGAGCGGTCGACCTCGAAGCTGGGGAACCGGGTTCGAGTTTCGGCAACGACGCTCAACATGCAGTGATTCTGGGCAAATCACTTCATCTCTCGTGCCTAACAAAACAATGTATGTGTCTTTCTGTAACCGAAAGTGGTGATATGTAAGGCGCTCTGATACCCTATATCTTGGGTCTAGTTCGAGCTATATAAAACTCTAAAACATTTTTTTTTAAAACAACCGTGTAGTACATATAAAGTAACAAAAATTGTAATGTTAAATGGGAGACCAATGTTGTCGGAAAGAAATAAAAGTCAGCTAGGGTAGCTTGAACCTCCATCTTCACAAAGGTGCTGCCAATACTTTGCTGCTTGTTGAAGCAGGCAAGATGCAGAAATGAAGCCTTTCAGGTGGTTTGTGCCTGCTTTTAGACAGGAAGAAAAACAATTGCTCCTCTCAGAAGAGCACAGTTTTGCAAGGCGCTCTCAATCCCTCTCGTTTGAACCATGGGGGCCGCTCAACAGCATCAAGGAACAAGATAACCTGTTGACAGCTGAGGTGCGGTAAATAATGCAGACAGCAAAGCGCACCTAACCCAACATGTCTGCTGCTGTTTGCCGGTGCAAGCATAAATCCACTCCTGCGAGCAGACACACAGATTTAGCTTTTCAATGGCGAGACGATGCACATGAAAAGAGCTCTGAAATAATCCAATTCCAACCTATATTGCAGTTAGTGCCTAGAGGGCACTATTCCTGCAGCTGGAAAACATGTAATACACTTTCTGTGCGGATAGCGAAGCTCGATGCCTTCTGCTCAATAACAGCAGATGAGCAGCCAACAATGAAAGGATGTGCTTTCTTTCTTCTCTGGTCCTCTTTGAGACTGGTGCACAGTGCCACGCACCATCTCCTGATTCACATGCACACCTTAGAACAGTAAATGTAACCATTTACTACAAACTGCACAGAGGCCTGCTATGTCACCATAAAGCATTTCCCAGTGAGTTGGGGAATTTAAAAAGAAACAGAAACCGCACAGAAATAATATCTAGCAAACACTTAAGAGCAAAGCAGAGGCAAAAATCATCTGCCCCACTCAGACAGAGTGCGCCCTGAGGTGTGTAGTCTGAGCAGTAGAATTAAAAGGCTATTTTCTCAAATGTTTTTCACTTTATATGAAGCAACTGTGTCCCATCTTTCCCCAGTACGTTTGACGTTCAGTACAGAAAAATGTTGTCAAGCATCTTTGCCCCCCACCATACTCAACTGGATTTCGCTCCCAATCAAAGCCTGCAGTGGAGTCCTTTCTCTGCAGAACCTTTGGTAACTAGTGCCAGGATAATTTAGGACCTCGAAATTCTCACTGCAGATGTTTGAAATCCCGCAGCTAAGGAATGTCTGTGCAATGTAAAAGAAATAGGCCCACAGATGTTCCACAACAAGAAGTACAGAGTAAATTAAGTAGTGCTATTTAATGCTTGATTGGCATGAAGATGGCTCCTATTCCGAAACGGCTCTTATTAAAAGCAACTTATTAGTTTCCTGACCATAGTGTAGACAGGCATTCAGAGAAGTAGTCAGCCAAATCACTAGAGTCACAGTTGCAAACCCTGGTTAGCACTATGCATACATGTTTTAGTCCCTTCACCCAGTGAATTTAGAAGAGGACGGATATTTGAAAAATGATTTAAAAAATTTACGTTCACTGTCAGATGGAAGAACAAAAGTCTTTTAAAAAGGACTGAAATCCAGCATTTCTGTAAGTTTTTTGTTTTTTACAGGGTTTTACATAGCGCGGACTTGACCCGAATCGGGTATCAGAGTGCTTCACATTGCACCAGTTGCATTACATGAGAACGCATTCATTTTTGTTAGGCACGGGGAGATTAAGTGATTTGCCCACAATCACAGGATGTTCAGCGTGATTGCCAAGACTCGTACCTAGTTCCCCAGATTCAAGGTCGACCGCCCTAGACGTTAGGCCAACTCCTCTCCCCAATGCATCCTTCTAAGATGCTTTGGTTGCAGGGTTTTGAAGCACACCAACTTGAATGCACTGCTGATAAAACAGCTGGCTTTTGGAGTTGGCATATTCCTAGCCTACTTCTTTGTGAGATCATGTCACAAGCTAAAAGCGTTTTTGGACAATAATAGCATTCTATATAATCCACAATCGTGATTCAGGTTGCAGAAGGGCAACAAAACCACTATAACAGATGAAGATCCATTTACTCAAAGCAGTTCAATTATTGTTCCAGATCATCTTCGAAATTTTCAGTATATGGCACAAGAGACCACTGAATGACCTTTTGGCCAACTAGGAAAATCTGCTGGGGCTGCCGGCATCGCCCTCTAGCGGAGTCAATCCTTTGTCTCAGAATGGACAATGTTGCATTATCACCACTGTTCATCAAGCAGCCAGCACCTGAACAGCACCAGGACCAAAAATACTGAGAACTGTGATTCCATCAAGAGAACACTGTCTTTCCTTTGGGCAGCTATGTCCGAGCTATCCCTCATAAACACGTAAACTCTTGGTGTGTTCGGCCCAGCGCTCTCCTTTATACACGACTCCAGCAACCATAAAAGATATCAAATGCCAACTCACGACACCACAAAATGTCCTCATACAGACATTCCTTTGCTTCATGTTTACTGCAAGATAATCAGCATGAGGCCCCCAGAGGAACATTAGAAGTGCAAGTGACTTCTAAATTACATGACCAGACTCTGCCCAAGTTTATCATCAATTCAATTCAATTTCAATGTATAGAATATAGTTAATAAACCCGTTAAATTATCTGAAAAAACACTGTATTAGATAAAGTGATATGCAAAACCAATAGAACACAATCAATATATTTCACTACGTGTACATGAAAGCAGAATAAAAACCAATGTATGTAGATTTATATGGATCAAACTTTGATTAAAGGACAGAATGGCTTACAACTTCTTTAAAAAATGTTCCAAACCTTTTTCAAAATTGAAGTTTAATTGCGTATGTTGTTCATTTAGGCTATGTATTAGAGCTTATATATGTGGAGCTGACTGATACTCTTCCACAATAACTTCCTACAAGCATTCAGCAGAACTGGACATATACATAAAGTATGTAAAAGGGTCTCTTCTTTGTAGCCACAAAGTCTGCAGCTTGCATTAGACTATGTTACTTTGCTTTTGGGAACAACGTCTTTTGTAGGAGTGTTGCCCCATCCTGTATGAAAGAAATTTCAACTTGTAGCAACCCATGTATCAGTGTATAACATCTCAGTTGTACGAGTAGTGAGTTTATATGTCCCCTCCTTTAAGCTTCACCCACAATTGCTGTCCTAGAACCTAAACAAAGCCAGATCTTACATCTGCAAAGCAAGCATGTTGAGGGTTTGTGATCACAGGGCTTCACAATCAGAATTTCTAAAGCGATCAAGTTCGGGATAGCAGGACATCCTGATTGAAATCTCATCTAATTTGTCAGTATAAGATCAAGCTGCTCGCCCTTCAAGTACTTCAGTAATAATGATGAGGAACATTTAGCCTCTATGTCTATCAAGGCAATATCTTGCACTTAACCACATGCTTTTATTTTGAACTGCACAAATTTGTAATAATTTTAAGTAATCGTACAATAAATTATTAATTCAATGCCATTAGCTTAAAGTTGGCTGGATTTCGTGGGTGCCCATCCTTTAAAATTGGGTGAAGGAGAGAGGGTCTCTACGGGACGGAGCTCAAAAGGAGACATTGGTTGAACAGAGGAGTAAGAATTGTTGCCCACTGTCCTGCATCTTTTTCAAGAGTGTTGCAGGGATACCATTCGGACCAAAGGCAACGTCTTAACTTTGAATTCTTAAAAGTGATGTAAGTTTCATGACTCATGTCAATATCAGATTTTCAATAGTTGCTAGTGTTCCACCATTGCCATTTAATCTGACCACATAAGTAATCCAATCTTCCTCTCTGATGTTTGAGTTATTTGCTTGCTTGCTCCCAATTATTATATTGTTCAAAAAGCCTCAATAGCGCTTATCATTGTTCGGGCTACAGTAATGATGTAGATGAGACCACATTTAATCTAGTTTCGCCTTCAAAATTGCTTTTATTTTATAGGAATCTTAATTCTTTTACTTCTTGATGTTGAACTTATCTCTGAGTTAGATTGAACTTATTCAGTTCCCTTTCCTCTCATTTTTTTTTTGCAGTGGCAAAGTTTTAGTATCCCACAGGCCTTGCAGTGAATGTGAAACCATACTTGAGGCCCTCATTCAGTGTGACATACCAAACGTTTCCATCAGGACGGTTACAAACTGCTACCATTTTTCAGGATTTATAAATTTATCAGTACTAATAATTGTTGCTTCTTTGGGTGCACACCATGCATTTCGCAACTTGATTGTGAGTATCGCATTATTTATTCTAAAGCAGGACCTTGCCTTTTTACATTTGGCAGATTAAATGCATATGAGTGACCAACTGTGGACCCATACTCTCGATGTATGGGTCCATCAACGTTGATGGTAATAAACTGTGTGAAATTATCACTCTGGATTTGAGCTTCAATTTTAAAAGACCTCACGTCTTTAAACATGTTCACCCTTTTTAGTGTCAAAGTGGCGATACAGGTTGGCACTGCAGGTAAATAGTCTTTAAACTGTCCATTTAAAATTCTTATATATTCGCAGAATGAAACTAATCAAGAAATAGTTGACCTAAGTTGCCTCTTTTTTATTCGAAGAGTTATTCCAGAGTTGCTTTTGAGCTGTTACTACATAAATTGCCCCACTAAGAGGTGGAATAATTCCCTGTGGTCAATAGAAAAACATTCAGAAGATCATGTACAATTTTTAAAGCCCACAATACCTTTTGTTTGTGTTATAATTTTTTTATTGACATTTTGAGAAAATGTCATCATAAGTAAGTTAATAATAACTTACAATTTGAATGATATGAATAAATATACAAAATATATGGAAAAGAAAAAGAGAAAATGCATATATGATAAATACTAGGCACCAATAAATAACACTTACAACTATAAAGATAAATAGTAAGGTATACAGTTGAATACATATGGTGTGAGAAATGTTAAATATTTAAATAATGCAAGCAACACAATACCTTTAGTTGGTGAGACATCACTACACTCCAAGCAACATTGTCACATCAGCAATGCAGATCTGATTGCCTTGACAAACATTTAAGAGGATGAAGCTTAGGGACAGAATACTCTGCCACAACCTTACAATGCTTGGAAGCCAGACCAAGTCAGAGAACTCAGTCGATAAGCCTTCAGTACTGCCTTCACCTCAGACCAAGACAACAGCTAGGCCATTCCCCTTCATGAAGGCACCAGGCTTCTCCCACATGAAAGACACCATTGTTCTAAAGATAACATGAGAGACCTCAGAAGCAAGGCCCGTGCCTTCCATTGTCACATGAAGGAAAGCTTTGGGAAAGACACTTTCTAGTATAGTCAAGATGCCACAGCCAATAAACCACACCCTACGAATCAATTAAACAAGCATTTGAAAAGCCAACACTTCTCACCCTTTGACAATTGCTTTGGTTAAAAAATATAATAATAATCTTTATTGCATGATTAATTAAAATCTTTGCAATTAGGCTAAAGGATATACTTTTTGTATCAGTCAATAATAACTCAAAGCTGTCTGAAGTCTGAAAGCTTGACCTAAAAGGGAGATGCTATTACAGAAGAGGGTTGTGGCTGCCATATAATAGAACAACCAGATTGGATGCTTAAGACTAAGGTGATGAACATACAAGAAGGTGAACGCTTGCATTTTCAGACCACTACCGTTTTATGGAAAAGATTTTGAGTAATTTGTAATACAAAAACAAATCAATCAGGTACATAAATTCATCTGCAACATTAACATGAACAAATCAACATATGTTCAGGAATAAAGGAATTATTACTTGAGAGATTAAATATTACACCTTGAACATTTCAAGGCAACCCACATGCCTCAAGAAACCGTCTAGAAAATTTGAAGAGAAACAGCTGTATTTAAAATGTGTAATAAACTACTCAAGCACATGCTTAAGATACAGCCCTGGCAACCATTCACTGCAGATGACTCGGCTCAGACCTGCCCTCCCAACCCCCTGAACCGTAATATTTGCAGTCTGAGAGCACAAAGGCAAACACTGCACGCCCCAGAAATGAAAAAGGACACCCCCACGCCTTGAAAAAGATGAAAGGTATTAATCCTGCAAGAGTGTGTTGGAGAGGCATCAACCCTTGCTTCAGGACTTCAAAGGAGGACAGAGATCGAGCAAATGAGGGAAAAGACCTCTTGCAAATGGGTTTAACACCCAGTCCACATCACTACCACTGAACGTCACTCAACCATCAGTGTCACTTCTGCCCATCCTACACCTGAATTTTTATTTTGGGGCAGGTAGGTATCAGGCAAAGTGGTCCACGCATCAGCAGACAGTGGACAACTGCTTTGGACAGAGCAGTGAGTCCACCACCTGGCCAAACCTATATGCGCTGCTTTTTAAGTGAGTGCGCTTTCATTCGCAAGTGGGTTGTGGATCTTTGTACAAAGCGCACAACTTGTTGACTGCACTTTTCATTCCGTGCCTAGCATGTCCAGAGTAGGTCATGTTTTAGACAAGCCATGACATATGTTAATACCCATGAACAAAAACAATTAAAATAACCCCAGAATGAGGAAAGCCCCCATGGTGCCAAAGAAACATCTGCTTGCCTTTTAGGCAGCCACTGGAGTGCTGGGAGCACACACTGGAGAGCAAATGGAGGCAAAATCAACCATAGTAAAAAGGCCAGAAATACTCATACCTAAAGCTACTATGAGAAGACAACTGGTATGTTGCACATGTGCTCTGATATCTCACATCTAACCAGAACACTTTACAAGTGGGAAGTTAACAATTAAAATGTATATAACAAGGTAAATAGGAAATGTGAAAAAAGGTGAATGCAGCAAGCAGGATAGTTACTTATTTTACGGTTATGCTTTACAACTGTGTTACTACCCATGTGTACTCCCAGATGTGCCAACTATCCCAACTATCTAAATTTTGTATGTAAATAAATAAATATATATATATATACACACACACACACACACACACACACACAGCAATGTTAAGGTACTCTCGTTCGTCAACCCAAATAATATTCCCGACGGAAAAACATGGCACAGGATAAGCCCTGTTTAAATAATTGAAATCTACATTTTTTTTTAGTTCCGGAATGTTTGCAAGGCGAATAACAACTCTGCCACTGATGTAGAATCAACTGCATGAAAAAATAATTATATTTAGAGGACAATAGGTGCAATTTTATCTGGAACAATTGTCGCTGCTTTTAAGTGTGCTTTGTGCACACTGTGAAACTAATCGCCTTTAGCCACGGACGGCCTTTGCCCAAAAGTAGGGCAAGTAACTGTGCTATGGACACCCGGGCAGTGGAATAACAACAGCAAGAGCTACTTGAAAGAGAAAGTAAAGAAACAAAAAATACAGAAAACATGAAATACAAAAGTGAAAGTGCCATGCTGGAAAACAAAGCAAAAGTGGCAACATTAATCAACGAAACAAAAGCAAAAATGATATGATGACTTCACTGCCACCCTTATCTGCAGTTCACATCAAACCACAACCCCTGCTGTAGACACATGCCTACCACGTGAAGAAAGGAAGAAAAAGGCCGGAATGATATTTCAACAACTGATAAGATTTAAGTGCCACCTTCCCATTTGCTGGCAGTCTGTGCGACAGGCATAGAAAACATGACATCTCTGGTACCGAGAGGGATTGCAGACCCGTCTTCCATGCTTTCATAAGCTCTCGATAGGATTATGGGTCTGCTTTATGCGGTCTCCGCCCTCCCCGCATCCCCCCCCCCTCCCTCCCTGGCTCCCTTTGTTGCAGGCACCACTCTGGGCGCCTAAGAAAGCTGCACTGTTTATCGATCAATCAAGGGGTTTGCATTTCAGAGGCTGACGATGACAGACAAAACGGTCCATGGGAACGGCCCCTCCGCCTCAAAGACTAACTGAACATTGCTAATTAAGCTGAAACCTGGGAGGCAGCCATGCAGCATGCATACATACGCCGCCAGTGGCACAGAACCCAGGAGGTACTTAAAAACTATGGGAGGCTGCCACTTGTAAACTGCATACATTTTATTTTTAATGGGGCGAGGGAAGAAAGTTGATGCGGAGTTATTTTTTTTAAAAAACGATTTGGAGGGTCTCCATTTTATAGTTCTGGTGGGAGAGACATGTGGGTCTCGTACTGAGCTGAGCGAGCTTTTACCGTCCTCGCTACCGGATGGCCAAGTACTTTGGCTAAGCTGACTGGAGTTTTCTGGACCAGCCCATGAAGGTGCCTGAACCCTTTAAACGCTACAGGCGCCTATGAATCGCAATACACTGCCATGCAACTCTTTGTAACATAACATATGAGTAGATGCGGTTTGTCTTTGGTCACCCTATGGGCTTCAAGATTTTAAAACCAGTGAAATCAGTACTCCCGGCAGCTTCCGGATGGAGAGCATTGGATGGTATCAACCTTCATGCCAACACTGCCCCAGGGTATATTGTAATGTTCCCCCTACTACTCTTGAAAACTCCCGAAAGAGGGTAAAGATCCTTGTACACTTTGAACTATGACCTCTATAATAAGAGAAGCAATAGATGTTGCTAACAAAGTAGAAAGTGGACTACAGTTCACTGGGAAGGAGACTGCACCTCGTGCAGCCACCTCTACCTCATGCCACAGACTCAAACTGCAATCAGACGGTAATGACTTCCAGGTCGTGACCCCAGGGTCCATGGTCCTTGATACAGGAAGTGGAAGACAACCATAGTGAAGTTACAGTAGGCCCATTACACCACAGGGTCCTGATGCTGCTGCACTGGTGATAGCTAGACCCCTACAGAGTCTCCCACTACTAGACACTGTAGAATTCTCACAGAGTGGCTCTGCTGCCAATCCTACCCAAACCTGCCCTCACATTATGGCAGTCTACTATACTGGTACAACTCAAAGCAATGAGCTCTTCAGTAAGGTTGAGTCTTGAAACCTAAGAAGTTTCACTGACCAAGAATGAACAAAGAAATAATATCAGTAGGCAGTTTGTGTGGATAAACAGAGCGGAGGTGAGTTAGTTTTGGAGAAGCAAGATTAGTGGTATGTGCTGTGGTCATGATTGTTAAAGTGATACAGTTTTGCATTGCATTGTCTACATTGATAACAGTAAAATAAATTGTGCCAACAGGCTGAATACTCTTTTGAGGTCCAAAAATGTATTTTGCTTAACTCATAGCAGAAGGCTGCTGAAACTACCAACATATTTTCAACATCAAAGTTAGCATACTATATGACCTTAAACAATCACCAAGAAAGCTGATTCTTGGGTGAACTGTCTTCTTGTATGTAACATGCAATCAATGTACCTGCAAACGCCATGCATTTACAACTACCAGACTTACGTACAGTCACACTTAGCTAATATACACCCAGATAAAGACGGCCAACTCTGCACCGATCGTTCATAGAGCCGGGGCACACTGCCTAGCTCTAAGACCTGTGACAAATCTACCTACTGTACACAGATGAAGCACTGTACTGAGCACTGCTGATGCCAGCAGCGACTTGCAATGAAACCATAAGTACCAGCCCTATGACATTTACTGAATATCAACAGCAACTGTGGTCCAACAATTTTCACAATTGATTTTATTAGCATCTTGTCATGCCGTACCGTACGTCGCTATGCTGACTGTGGCCCACAACAGTGGATTCTGTTCAAAACCAAATGCTACAAGGAAGTGGAAAACTAAGAACATGGAAGAAACCCAGTACTGTTGGAAAACCCACTTGCAGGGCTGCATGTCAATGCAGCTACAAAGAACAATACACGAAGCAGCACATCAAAAAAAATCCTGCCGTGGATGCCCTCGGAACTTACTAGGGAAAACACGAATGGACCCTTCTTAGGGCACATTGGGCTGTTAATAAATCCGAAGTCCACTCTCCACATGAACAATTTATTGCTGAGCCCCAGTAAACTACCTAAGCAACATGTTAAGCTGAAATATAGAAAATGTTGAGAAGTAGCACGAAATGAGTACTAAGCACAAAGATGTTGTCTCGCAGATCGTTCCAATATGTGCAGCAGATGGATGCACATGGCCCACATGTGGCAGCATGGGTTAAGTAACAGCCTGTAACACCCCTGTCGTCAGCAGGGTCTCTTTTGCACGCATGAAGTAGGGAGAGTGTGGTATGAGAGGCTCCTGAATGACCATCCCCTTTAGTTAGTACAAGCGTTCTCATGAGTACCCGCAGTTTCCAAACAATATCTTCTTCCAGGACTGTGTCATTATAGTGGCCAAAATCTCATGCTGGGCTTGAAAGCTTGTCTTTGTAGGCCATGTTGCAACTAACCCCACAGTAGCAAATTCCGCTCTTTTGTCCCATTTCCTGACTGAGTCCTGAGTCACACCAGATTTGTGGCTTTCGTGATCCGGGCTTGGTTTCTAGTATTGAATCCTGGTATTTACTAATCCTTCCTCATGCGGCGACCACTGAGTCACTGGGACTTCACCGGTTGTAGCTGAGAGCAGCGCATTCTTGCTGGCTTGCAGGGCTGCTGGCATCCTTTGGGGCAGGACACGCCCTATGCACCTCTGCTCAATTCTGAATTTCTTTCAAGTGATCCTCAATGCCTATTGCTAATTCGCCCTGCCAAGATTGAAAATCCGGAACCAGTGCGAACAGCTGAGCTTACGCTGCATGCAAGAGATCCGTTGGTATGGCTTTTTGTGAGCTCATCTTCTTAAATACAGCTGCAGTGTCGCAGATGCACCAGTCACTGTGGTGACAAAGACGCAAAGAATCCTCCAGGGTGGATTGCAGTCTTGGGGGTTCTGCGTGTGTTCTCCCTGTATACATTATTTAATTGTTTGTTCTCCAAGGCACTCTCTTTTATGAATAGTGCCTAAGGATGCTGTTTGTATGCCACTCCCACCGCCAAGCTCTGGGAGCAGACTGTTGACTCAGAGTAACAGACGGATACACACCAGCAATCCTGTTGTTGAACCTAGCAGCAACCTGCACTGGCAACCCTTGCCCACCACCACTGCAGAAACGCATGCCACACAAATCAAAATGTTAATTAAATTTAAAAAGTGCAACTAGCTCTGAGCTAAAGGGGCCCAATGGCAAAAGTGTCACTGGTTTCTGTAAAAATCAGCGCTATTGGTGATCATAGAGCAGGGTTAGGCTACCTTGTACACTTATATTTTATTTCGTATTGGATCAAAGAGCAGGTTTAAGCTACCTTGTACATTTTATATTTATTTAAGCATTTACTTTGTAGAGGTTTTTTATAGCAATTCTCCACTGGTTGAGATGTGTTTGCTCACAGTTCAGCCACTTTTAATTTGTATAATAAAAATAAAATAACTAACCCTATATCAATATGTCATACATTTGAGTAAATCCCTTTTAGATAGGGAAGCTGTGAACAGCTAAAAATATGTTTTAATTGAAAGTATAGCAAGAAGGAAAGCATTTTGTCTTACTGGATCACAGGAAATGCCTGGTATACTGGTGGGTTAACATAGTAATCAGATCTTTCACAACTGAGAGACTACAATTCCCATCACACCTCCTAGAGTGGCAGGGATGATACAGAGGTACATTCCCATCATGCCTCCTGCACTGGCAGGGATGAAAGAGTGGAAGATCAGAGGACTGAAATGGACAAATGAGATCCTAAATATTTCAGATTGACTATGGTTATTGCTTATTTTTTGTTTTCTGCCTGCCCGCTCAAGTAGAGGTTCTTATTGAGGGGTGCGTTCAGAGCAGGAAAGAACCCAATGAGCGCCAATGGGTTGAACCATGCAGTTTGTATGCGTTGAAGCCATCTGCAGGGTCTCGCAATGAGATTTACAACAACCTCTAGATGTCCTCGTGCCCTGGAAAGAACTGTGTGGCCTAGTCCCACGACCTTGGCTGTTTGCTCCACTAGTTTCACACATGTGAATGCAGATTGTAGGACCTCCCTGTTGGTCATGCTAAGAAAAGGCTTGTGCATAGGAACTTTAAGAGGGGTGACATGCTTCCCAAGTCAGACACCAAGAAAGTGCCATCTTTGAATTTCAAAATAGTGGGTTAATAAAGGCTTCTGAACAGACAATTAAACCAGGAGGTAAAATAAATGTATGTCCTTGTTTCAGACATGAACATGCTGAACGAAATGGAAATCAGCCTGGGAAAGTACTTAGTGTGTCTCATTAGCGTATAGGCACACACTAAAGTTAAATAAAAAGAAGCAGGATGCTGCCAAGGAGATGCTTTACTTAAATCAGCTGACATAGGACTGCACCTGATCACGTGCCATCAGTCTACCAAGAAGCCAGCTATGTGAGTGGAGTCAGCCCACGGCTCCTTCCATATCCTTTTTTAGTTTTATCCCCTTCCAGGGGAAGTGTCTGTAGAAATATTGCAGATCCACATTAACTGCTCAGCTGAAAGGAATCTGGCATTTCTCTGTTCATTCGCACACATTCCATGTTTGTCAGACAGGGAAATACGAGGTGACTGAGAGCTGTAACTGGCCCCTTGGAGCGGTAGGTGTGGGGTACGACTGCATTAACGCTGTCGTCTGGGCCAAGAATTTCAAAACACCTGGCCAGTCGATTAAAACGTGTTTTGATATCATCTCCTCTGCTACAGCTCCACTCACGCCTGATAGGTAAAAGGCCCAGTCTCTGTTAAAAAACACACACTACCAAAATCTGTTTTCAAAAGAAAACAGATTACTTCAAAGTACCCACGGTTTGGGCTGCGCTCTAATTCCGTCCATTGTGGTATTTCCTAAGCCAATAATTGATAAATGCGCAGCCAATATTCCAAAATGTCAGTCTACCTTCCCCAGCAGCAGCGTTGTCTCTGGCAAACAAACAACGTAGGTGAAGTCTGTAATACGGCCAACTACCTCTAAAGAGCAGAAATTATGACCTGGTGACAGGACAGGCAGAAAGAATAATGCGGGGAGGAAAAGCAATCAATTTGTTTCCTCGAGTTAGAAATGACCCCCAACTCTGCAGTGGCAGCGAGAGGAGTTATGATTTAGAGGGAAGGTTCTCGATCCAGTGCCCTTGCGTTGGGTCTCGAGAAGTGTGTCTGTCTTTGCAACTAAGAGCGTGGGCGCACTGAAGCAGGTGGTGTCACCGGCTGGTGTCTGAAGAAAGCAAATGATACTGTGCTACCGCTGAAGTGCGCGCTATCACAAACTACTTCACACATAGAAGGCTCTGAGTTATATGGCATTGCTGTGAGAGACGTCTCTTCAAACTGAGCACTGGTTCAGAGGTTGTACACGTCTCTGAAGAAACGAACGCATCATGAACCTCTTCAGACTGCCCTCGCAAGAAACAGCTGGGCGCGCGTGCTGGCATAAGGCGCGGCCCTTTAATGCAGGTGCTATAAGAGTTGGCACACAAACACACAATTGTGGAAAACATATAAAACGAGGTGCAAGTCCATATGTGGGAAGAAACGGGGCAATAAACAGTGCCCACATCTGTTAATAAGCTCGCTGGTAGAATTACTGCTAAGCATTCTAAAACAATGTTTTAACACCTCCACTGTATACTTGATATTCAACCAGGCGGTCATTAAATCTAGTGACTGGTTTCTGCTGCGCGTCGACTGCCTTTTTTAGCATGTCCGAGTTCACTTGCATTAGTAGCATTTCAATTGAGTAAATAACGGCGTCGGCCCAGTGACGGCTTCACAGGCGAGAAGAATGAATAGAACCAGAATGTACAGATTCGATGCATTCCAATGTCCCTCTGGTTTGTGATGCACTAAAGTTAAGGTGTGTGCATTGAAATCGGCGTGGACACCACAGCGGCAGCATTTAACCCTTTCAGGATCTACCAGCTCTTAATAAGCATTCGACCAATACTCCACCCATCGGTGTTCCGCGGTGAAGCATGCAGGGCCACCCATCACTGCTACAGCCCCACTATGTAATCTGGACAATCAGCGCTTAGAGACCCCGGTGGTTATAACGCGCTATACAAATTAAATAAATAAAATAAAATAAATAAAAATACATGGCTAATGCTCAGACCCAGGTTGCCCAGGTTGGCAAACTAGGTGCCTGTTGCACAGTGCACAAAGGAAGGCGTAAGCTGGCTGGGACGAGTGTCACCGACGGAGAAAGAAAGGGCCACAGTACACTGCACAAAAAACATCAAAATGTAAATCTGAAAAAACACACAGTGGGATGGCAGCCTGGTACTGCTTGCTCCACCCACCAGAAACACTCAACTGAAATCTAAAAACAGAGCCTGCTCTGGGATGCAAATAAATAAAGCAATCGATTTTGTGTAGAAGGTGCAATCTGTTACAGCACATCAAAAACATCTCGCCGGATTTAATAAGTACCCAAACCATCCAAGGGGAAATTGGATTCTTGAACCGTAACATTAGTCCTAGCGCTGATGCTGGCTGATGAGCAGGCACCAGGGCCATTTCCTGTTCACACCAGATAGCCAACATTGTCTCAGGAACATTTAATTGGACGGGGATGAAAGCGACAGGGCTTGGCACGGATCCTCTAAGTGTAAAAACTGTGAAAAGCAGCAACAGCATGTCTGGGTTTTTTGTTTCTGTCCCACCCTCTCCCTTCAACTTGATCTCCGCCACTCCCTGAACACAAAGGGGAGCTGTGCTGCAGGTGAAAGCACCAAGGGCGAGGGAAGGATGGGAGTGCCAACGTGCAATACATTAGAGCAAGGCACAGTTGCATAGCAATAATCAAAATCATATTAGTGTGCATTTCACTAAACAATAGATGTAATGCAGGTGGCGACCATGGTGGTGCTTACTTGGGCAGTGACTAGGGGATGCATGTTGTTTGTGTTTGGCATGTAATGTGTTTGATATGTGATTGCAACTTGTCATTGTATGTGTTTATAATTAACGGTGCATATGTCCGTTTTTTGTGACTGCGTGGTGTATGCTTGTGCGCAGTTGTGTGCACAATTGTTCTTGATCGTGAGCTCGCGGTTGTTTGCTTTCCGTAAATAATATTTTGTAGATTTGTGCGACTGGTGTGTGTGGACAGAATTGTATGCGCATATGACAGTGCACGTATGCGCCTTTGATCGAGGCACTGTATGTAAACGTGCAAACGTATTCGTCCCAAAGTGGAGTACAGTGCACGACTCTTCAGCACAGGTGCTAAATACTGCGCGCTCCTCACAGGCAATGCATCGCAGGGAGGTTAGACACTCTAAGCAGGCACATTGTGCTGGGAGAGACCTGCCTGTCCACCCTGCGCTCTGGATCCACACTCGGGCATTGTGTTTTCTTCCCCTACTTATGGGCAGTTAACTGGATGTTGTGTAAAGGGGGTCATTTGTGCACACTGTGGGTGCAACGGTGGGGCGTTGTTATAGGCGCAGCACGAGCTCGCTCTGCGGTGCTGGCTGATTGAGGCTGTACCGGCAACTGTCTGTGCATAATCCCAGGCTGCGGCAGCTTTAAACACCATGGACAGGGGCCGGGCGGCCAGCAGCGGTTGGAAGGACCAGGCCCCGCTCCACATCAAGAGGGGGCCGGGAGCGGGCACCTGGGAGTGGGACTCCGTGCCCCAGACTGAAGGGCGCTGTGAGAGATGGCACACCCCTCAAATCCGTCTGTGCTTCACTGCACCGACCCCGGTTACTTAAACAGTAAATCCGCATGTAGTACACGGCATTCACGCCTTCGTCAGAGAAGCGGGCTGCGTGTGGGCTATGGGTAGTCCAGCGCCCAGGACCCGCACAGCACGTCCGCAGAGCGGCCATGCGGACACAGGGCCACCCACTGCAGCACGGCACCCTGCAAGAAAGGGAGCCCAGTTCCAGGGCAGGAGAGGGCGTCGAGCTGTTATGGGCGCGAACTCCATGCGTGAGCGGGCGCTCTTGGCGTGCAACAGCACACCCGGTTGTAGGGGGCATGCACATGGCACCGAGGGCAGGGGTGGGACATTACACCTACAGTGGGAGAGGATGACACGCACGAGAGCAGGCGACACCTACGAGTTCTAATGAAAACTACAAGGTAATACAAAAGGGCATTCCCAACTGGCAAATTAAATAATAGGAGGCGCTAGCGCGAGACATCAAGGCGCACTGGGATGTATGGAAGCGGGACTAGGAAGCGTGGGACCCTCCAATATTTGAGGTCACTGGCCGGGGAGGTGGTGGCGTGCTGCTGGTCGGGGTGAGCGCCAATCGATCAACCCTATTTAGAATTGTACTAAATATAGCAATTTTGCAAAAGATTTCCAAAGCCCAGCATCCATGCATACAATCCCCCTCATGCAGGGTGCTGCTGGTTCGGAGGGGGTGGGGTCTCCGGGAGAGCGGATTTCTCCTTGCGGCCAGTCACCAGAGGGCGCAGTAACCGTTACCAGGGAAGGCGTGCGCCCCGCATGCACCTGCAGCGGCTCTGGACAGAGGGGTGCAGCCTGGTACAGTGACAGGGCAGGGGCCCTTCTATGAAACAACAGTCATTTCAACGAATTGGCTGCAAGTGTAGCGTGGGCACCATCAATAAACCGTTTAGGTCACACTCGCCCCCTCCCGTGCTCGGCGCAGGTGGTACGGTCCCCTCAGGGCGCGAGAGCCCCGGAGGGATAAGAAAGGCTCCGTAGCGGGCGGACACGCGCCCGTAGTCAGTCACGGCGGGTGCAGGCGCGCGCGGGGTGACGCGAGGGGTTCCGGGATGGGTGAGAGCCCCCTCAAGTAGGACGCCACGCTGCCTCCCGCCCATACCTCCTGGCGGGTCGCCTCGAGGGCGCCCTGCGGTGGCCCCAGTGCCTCACCTGCTGCAAAAGAAGGGCGGCCGCCAAGAGCCGCAGAGCCCGGGGGATGAGCGGTGTCCTCCGCCGCGGGGAGCCCCGCGCTGCCCCGCACATGATGCGCCGCTCCGGGGCGGCCTCCCAGCCCCCGATGATCCGGCTGCAGTGAGCAGCAGAGTCCGTCCGGTGATGATGCGGCGTCCTGGGCCCCCTGCTCCGCCCGCAGAGCCGCTGCCGCTGAAAAAGGCGCTCCCGGTGCAGCGAGTCCCGCTCCCGCACCTCCCTGCCTGGCGCTCCCGGTGCCGGCCGGTGCCTGGTCTGCTGATGCCGGCTCCTAACGGTGCTGCGTGTGCTGCGCTCCTCTCGTTGATGAGGCTGCCTGTGCTCCCCTGGCCGGGTTGGGATCCGCTTGTCGGTGCTTGGCTCCTGCGCTCCTCTCCTCCGGCTGGCTGCTCTGAGCCTCAGTCAGTGTAAGCCCATGGTGGCTGTGTGTGCGCTCAGGCTGTGCCTGTCCTCCTCCTCCCCCTCCCGTCTCCCAGGCACTCTACACTCCTCCCCTCCCCATCAGCGCCGAGAACAATACAAGAGGAGACACGGCAAGCAGAGGGGCTGGGAGCTTCGCGCCGCCCTCGCCGACCCTCACACATAAAATGCAAGCTGCCCCTGCAGCCAGCTCGCAGGGTAAAAGCCGCCACTGCCCTTGCGACGTACAAACGGGTGCTGCGGCTCTTCCCTCACAAAACCTGCACAGTGTCATGCAGGTTGGCACGGCACCGCCCTCAGACCCTCACACCAAGGAGGCGGATACTGCCGTCTAAGACAAGTGACTGTCCCCACACACCACACCCAGCCTGCTGAAACGAGCGTGCGGGTTCGACCCTGGCAAATTGTATCCTCACACACACCAACTAAGGCTGATACACACTCTCAGACCCTCGCAGCAAGGATACAGGCCATCCCTAAGTAAGTAAGTCAACATGCTTGGGGAAATCGCCCTCGCACGACTTTTAAGACCTACAGTGGCCACTCACTATATTCAGGCTGATGCATGCTGTCCACAAAGTATGCAGATTACCACTGCCTTCACTTCTGTCCTATTGCGCCACTATTCGACTCTTTACATACAGGAAGCCGTGATTACCCTCAGACCAGTGTCATACTGCCACTGCCCGTTGAACTAATGGCGTATGTAGGCCAGCAGTGCCAACCATACTGTGTGCCTGCTGCCACTGCCCTCATGTGGACCTACCCTTTCTCTAGACCCTCACAGCAAGAAGGCTGAAACTGCCCTGAAAAAGAACATACGAACTGGCACGCCTCTTACAGATGTAATGACAGGTTAGCACTGCCCTCACAGATGCCAGATGTAAACTGTCAACCACCTAGGCAAGTTGAGCATGGCGCTTGACACTGCCTTCGCACATACATCAAATGCAGGTTACCACTACAACAGAACACTCGCTTATTGTGAACATTGGTATTCACACAATACACGCAGGCTGAAGCTGCACTTAAACACAGATATAACAAAGGGTGGCACTGCTCCTACACTCACTCCCATAGCATAAGCGTTTGCACCACTTACTCTCACAGCAGGCATGCTTGCAGTGATCCCACACTTATAATCTGCAGTCTGGTATTAGTCACACACTACGCAGATTTGCATTTCTTACAGAGGACTGCCCCATACACACAGGCATGCAGACTGACCCCGTCGTCATGCGCATATAGCATGCATTCCGGCATTCGTCACTCAGCCGTGCAGGCTAACGGCACTTACTCCCATAACATGCAGTCTAGATCTTACCTATAAGATGCTAGCGCGAGTTGCATTGTCTCGCATATCATGCGAGGTTGCTCTCTTTATTCACAAAAATATAACACGCAGGCAGACTTATTGTACGCAGGCTGGCACTACCGTCACAAGCACACGAACCCCGCACTGCATACTTTGTGGTACTACCAATCACACACAACAGGTAAGATGTTGGTTGCCACGTCCCTATAAAATGATGGACTTCCCCCTCATACGGACATGCCATTAACGCTGCTTTCACAATAACATGCTGGCTGACACCCTTTCACACACCATGAATGCTGCCGCCAGTACTTTCACTTATGCCATACGTAACGTTGTACAACTCTCCGAAACACATACCCCTATACAGTAGGCAAGCAAACTCGTCTTACGACAACGCGATCGCAGGCACATGCTTAATGACATAAGGACTTCGTCTACCCCCTTCCCGGATGCCACGAGGCATCAGCAATCAATGACCCGCATCTGTCACCTCCGCTGGAAACGTTCCTTATTTTTTTGTCAGTAAGCTTTGTTCTTCAGAGCTTCTAATAAAGACAATATGAACCTATCCAAACAGCTGCGCATCTTCAGCGTTTAATTTTAAATAAACTAGGGGGCGGTGATGGGAAAGCCTTCCGGAAGGGAGATGACCCCCCTGCAGTTGCCATATGCCGCCCCACTGCTACACGTTTCCTCCAGACCTACGTATCTGGCCGACTGACTTCGAGGTGCTCTCCCACTGGAGTTTGAACAGTGTCCAGGCGCCAGGCTGCCGGCACCGCACCGTACAGCAACCAAACGATGCGATACATTGTGGGAGGGGGGTGCATTATTTGCAGGGAAACGGCATCCCGCTCGCCCACCCCCTTCGCCACCTCATTAGGACATATCCTAATCTGCACTCCATGTACCGCGAGACACGCACTCTTATCTCGCCCCCTCCTGTACACAGCACAGAAGCGGCTTCTTTCCGCCTTCGAATCGAGAGTGCTAAAGTCAGTTCTATCAGCAAAATAGTCCATATTATGCTTAATTTCGAGCATAGACATTGCAATATTATTTTCAACATGCATGCATATGTACTTTACAAGACTAGCTACATATTTTTATTGGCCACAAATTGAACCATTGTCACTCTAAGAAATAGAACTTATCTGTGGTGTTACTTGCAGTCGGAAGCACACAAGACTAGCGCGGCGGGGCCCAGGTCAAGTAGGCCACAGGCTACGCTAAATAAATTACACAGGAGTCAGTAAATGCACTCACGGGCGGAAGACCACGAGCGGTCTCCAGCCCATTTATTTATACCCTCAGGACGAGCCCGCCCGAGGGGTGACTGGAAGCATGGGTGCATTGTAACAATGTCTTAGAGAGTCCGGGTGGCTCTCTACATCCCTCCTTTCTTTTGGTTCTGAACCATTGCGTTCTTTTAGTTCAGGGGGAGGTACATACAAAGTCTCTTAGCCTTTAGCTTGGCCCCGGATTCGTCCGTAGACCATACTTCTGGCTCCGGCCACAGGGAGATGCTGTAACCCCAGCCGGGGCTCCCTGAGTCTCCTCAGCAGCGGCGTTCTGATCAGTCAAAGAGGCACTACCATTAACTCCTTGGCTAACTCGTCTCGGCGAATCCGGCAAGGCGGTCCTCACAGCCGGCGATCCTGGGAGAGATAAGCTCGGCAAGAGGTCTGGATGCTCGGGGACCTCGGGGTTCACTTCCGCCTCCGTTGTCTTCTTGAAGCTGGACACATTGGTGGTTACCATGGTCCCTTGGACACTTACGACGATCCATGCCTCCGGTTCATAGGGAGTCCGGAACTTCCACCCGGGGTGTCGGTCTTTGATCACCACCCAGTCTCCCACTCTGAGCTGCGGTTCCTTAGCCCTCTGAGCCTCACTCGCCTTCCGGTTCGTTGTCTCCCTTCTTAACTGGAGAACTGCATCATCCCGTTCCACTGGCACCCATATCGGGTCAGATGGGATACTGTCTCGTGGGGCTCACTTGAACAGGAGATGAGCCGGAGCACACTTAGTGGTGCCATGAGGAGTCTGACGATACGCACCAAGTTTCGTCGATGGCTGCCTCAGGATCTTCCCCGTTATCCACTGCGATGCGTAGCACACGGTTGATTGTCCTCATCAATCTCTCTACTTCCCCATTCGCTGAGGGCCACACCCGGGCAAAATAGCAATGCATTTGGGCCCAGATATCTGTACTGGGGTGAATGTATGACATTGTTCTGCATTCTGTCCATCAACTGTGGTTTTTACACACCCGGGTGATCTTCCTGTGGCGCACCGCTAGGTTTGAAAGATACTCCTGGAACTCTCGACCCTGGAAGGGGGGTCCCTTTTCAGACTTGACTTCTTCCGGCAGCCCCATCATTGCCAAGGCTTGATCCAGGATTTTCTTCACCTGTGTGAAGGCTGTTGACACAATGACTTCGACAATGGGAAACTTCGAGAATGAGTCTACCTTGACCAGCATGTGACGACCATCCGGGAAGCTCCCAAAGTCCACACTGAGATGTGTCCTCTGAGTCCTGTACAGTTCTTCTGTGATCACCGGTGCTGGGGCTCTTCCAGTGATTGTGCAGGCATGGCACCGCCGTACCATCTCCTCTACCAAGGAGTCCATGGCCAGGAACCAAACCTTGTCCCTCAACCTTGCCTTGGCCTTGGCCATACCCTGGTGCCCAATATGGGCTAGAGCAAGGATCCTCCTCTGTAGGCCTTCTGGGACCACAATGAGATGTCCCCTCAGGATGACTCCTCCATCCCCCGCACTGAGTTTGCTTCGAACGTGCCACAGTTGTTGATGGGCATGGCTGACCTCCGGCCAAAGGACACGGGCCCAGTCCATGAAGTGGGACCAACCGTTGTTATCTGATGCTTCACAAACTTGGGATGCAGTGGGGTCTTCTTGGGTGGCTTGGCCGATTTCTTCGAGCGTCATGGCCTTGGGACACGCCCCTTGCAACACCATGTGGACAAACGCCTCCGTACCACAGGCATCCGCCGACGGGTCAACTGGCGCCAGAGGTTCCGGGTGTCGAGACAAGTAGTCGGCAGGGTTGTGTGCTCCTGGGTGGAAGATCACCTTGAAGTTGTATCCTTGCAGCTGCACAGCCCAACGTTCGATCCTTGGGGGGGGGGGCAATCGGGAAGAGCCAGCAAACAGCGTGAGCAACGGCTTGTGGTCGGTCACAACGCTGAATTCTTGGCCATATAGATACAAATGAAAGTGCTGGCACGCCCACTTGATTGCCAACGCCTCTCTATCGATTTGGGCGTACCTGGTCTCGGTGTCGGTTAGGGCTTTACTGGCATAGGCAACTGGTTTCCATACTTCCGGGCCATGCTCTTGAAGAAGGACCGCTCCAAGGCCCACGGGGCGGGCGTCGACAACAAGCTCCGTTCTGCGTTGTGGCTGGAAGTAGGCCATCAAGGTCTTGTCTAGCAGACACGCCTTGATGTCTTGGAACGCCTTGTTGGCCGCTAGTGTCCATTCCCACTTGTGGTCTTGACGCGTGAGCGCCCGCAGTGGCTCGGATATGGCTGCCAGATTGGGAATAAATCGTCCACAGTACGTGGCCATGCCGAGGAGGCTCCTCACCTCGGTGGGGTTGCGAGGGATGCTGGCCGCCCCCGGATGGCTTCTGCTTTCTTCG
Source organism: Lissotriton vulgaris (assembly GCF_964263255.1). Lineage (NCBI taxonomy): Eukaryota > Metazoa > Chordata > Amphibia > Caudata > Salamandridae > Lissotriton > Lissotriton vulgaris. The sequence continues at coordinate 1,431,532,825 of NC_141691.1, forward strand.
GATCCACCAGGAGCCTGTCTCGGGTGAACATATAGCCAAAGAAGTCAATACTCTCTTGATAGAATGAGCACTTGGATCTGTGTAGTGTCAGCCCGCAGTCCACTAGCCTTTTCAGCGCGGCCTGGAGGTGTGCATGATGTTCCTCGAGCGTGGTAGAGTTTACAAGGATATCATCACTGAGGTTGATCACCCCCTTCAGCCCCGACAGTGCTTCCTGGATGGCATTTTGGAAGACTTCGGCAGCTGAGGACACTCCGAAGCTGAGCCTCCGGTACCTGTGTAGGGCCACGTGTGTCAAAAAGGTGTTAATGTATCGGCTTTCAGGCTCCAGTTCCAGCTGATGGTAGCCGGCGTTTAGGTCTAGCTTTGAGAACCACTTTGCTTCATTTAGGTCAGCTATGATGTCGTCCATCGTGGGGGTGATGTGGCGTTCCCTCTTCACGGCCGTATTTGGTAGTCGCATATCGACACAGAGTCAAATGGCTCCTGGTTGCTTGGGTTTGGGCGCCACAACCAGCGGGGACACCCAGGGGATAGGCCCATACACCTTCTCGATGACCCCTAGCTCTTCGAGCTTCCTTAGCTCCTCCTCCACTTGTGGGCGTAAGTTGAAGGGCACCCGACTGTGCCGGAGGGCTACTGGTCGCACGGACGGGTCGATGTGTAGCTTGAATCTCTTGCCTTTTAGTTTCCCCAGTCCCTCGAAGAGCACTGGAAACTCTTTCAACATCGCCTCCGCATGGGACTCATGAACTTGATTCGCGAAGAAGACAAGCCCAAGATCCTCTGCTGTGTGGCAGCTGAGCAAAGTCCCCTTCTTGCCCTCCGTGATGTAGAACTTCGCTTTGGTGGAGTAGTTCTCGCTCGTGACCGCGGTCTGGATGACACCCCGGAGAGGGAGCGGGTCTGTCCCTCCATATGTGTAGATCCTAGCAGTGGACAGTGCGAGGGGAGGTCCCGGCGATAGGCGATCATATTGGTCAGAGTCCATCACATTGACGGAGGCCCCAGTGTCGATGAGAGCTTGTACGTCAGTGCCTTCAATGGAGACGGTCTTTTTAACAAAACAAGGGAACCCAATAAGTACCTAGGGACCTTGGGCAATCAACTATTAAGGAGAACAACGGTCCTTAGGGTTAGAATTTTTCACAAGTCAAATGAAAATATAGACTCCAATCAGTACTATATCAGAAAATTTTTCAGTACCCAGCCGGGCCTGAATTTTTTATTCAAGTATAAACATAGATAAAAAGACCACCAGAGAGGTCTAATTCAGAGACTGATAGGGTACAAGCCTGTACCTATCCAGAGCACACTCGAACAAGGTTCGGGGGTGAGAAAGGTAAGAGAAGAAAAGAAGGTAAAGAATATCAGGCAAAGAGAACATGGGAGCCAACTGTCCCTTGCATCATTAGCACATTTGCAAAGCAAGTTCAGACAGACAATTACTGTAACAATATTGACACAATGGAAAGGATACAGAACTGTAAAGAGTGTCGACGGCATTTCGATCCCTGGCTCCTAGTGAACTGGGATCATCTTCAGGACTTTATAATATATTGCCTGTTTGTACTTTTTGAAAAAACCTGTTAATAGTGGGGAAAAGCAAGATGGGAAAAAAGAGAAAGAAGAGATTCCTGTTTAAATACAGCACTTGTTTCAGGTACTATGCACTTGGATTCACATGTGATTCATCCGTATCATGCCATGCTGCTCGACAATAGATTATACCCATTCATGTTAATATCATATTTATAGTGTTCCAATCTCATGCTTTCAAAGAGAGTGCACACAGATTTTTTTAAAAACTCGAATCGATTAATTACACTGAGAAACTGTCGACACTATTGTGATTGTGGCTAGAGTGTCGTTTTCAAGTTTGGAGCAGTGGTGGCTGCGTTGTGTACATGCAAAGCGTGAAAATCAGCGGATCAGTCCGGCGAGACTATGTAAGTGCCTATTGTGATTTCAGCGGTGTTATTGTGAGAAGGGGTCAAACCTTTCAGAGCAATGTTCAATCTGCTCCAGTGGGTCGAGAGAGGGTGGTTGGAATCGGTGGAAGGAGGACTGGTGCCTGAAATGAAGAGGGTTGGTTACGATCGAACAAAGTTACGTGCACGACAGGCAGTGTGTGAGCGGGACGAGTAGTTACCTCGAGTTCCTATTAGGTAGACTTGTTACTGTCAACCTGCTTGCAATGATTCATCCGAAACGGAGATGTACAAAATATCCAAACCACATGTGGGTGGGCACTCGAATTATTTCAAGGTCTGGAAAAAAACGGGATTCTAATTAAGTTAAAAGCAATTAATGCTTGTGACAAGAAGGCAAAGGGAAAAGCCTTTTAACCCTTACCTTTAGTACACAGACAATGCTGCCTTGCTCACACTTCGAGCAAAATTCAATCGGCGTGCTCAATGGCACTGTGCCTACTCTACGAGAATCCGGAAGTGAACTACTGACCGGCATGTTGTATTTAAGTGAACAGGGAAGGAGTGAGGATGGGTGTCCCTATGGCGGCCATCTTAGAAAGGTGTCTATTACATAGACCGTCGGGCGACACAGGTGATGTTAGTGCTCGCATTCATACATTGGGAGTGTTTTGAAATTCATTGTGATGGTACAGTCAAGAAACATTACACTCGGTTGTCGATTATTAGGAACTAGCTTATGAACATTTTAACAATTGTTTCGAAATTCATTGTGCAATTAAAATCCATAAACAGTTATTGAGTATTTGATTATGCTTGTGAACAGCGTTAGACATTATTCGAAACCACCTTTGAAACAAGTTTTCTTTGAAACAATCTTTGAAGCCATGCAAGGTTGTCATAATTGTAAAATATTTGGGTAGTCTTTAGAGTCTATTTCACTTTAGACAGTCTCTCAAACAACCATATGAGGAGTTAAAGTAATCCAGCCCAGTCTTCAGTACGATTCAGGCCATTCTGTATTGTATCCAAAAGTATAATGCATTTCAGTTCCTCTTTGTTAAGAAGTTGGGTCATGCTTCCTCCTCTAGTAGGCAACTTTAATGCCTTCAGCACCGTCCAGCGTAACTCATCTTCCTTGTGCTTGGCATTGATGAAATGTTCCACAAGAGGGGCATTGGGAGTTTGGCAGCGAATGCGGCTCTTGTGCTGGCAGATCCTTGTTTTTACCTTCTGCGATGTTTAACCTACATACATTTTGTTACACAGGCATTGAACCATATATATAACATTGCAGGTGTTACAGTTTGAAAGGGAAGAACTAGTGAAAGTGATATTGTTAAATACTCTTGTCTTCCCCTCAATGGTCATATCACACACACTACAATTACCGCATTTCACATGTCCAACAATGGGGGACAGACCCCATATGGTTTCAAGCGTGGAAGATTGAGTGGGACTTGGCAGTGCTGCTCTGACTAAATGGTCCTTCAAATTTTTGCTTTTTTTAAAAGCAAACAAAGGACGTTCAATTTCCAGTACGCCTGCATCAATGATAGGCCAGTGGTGGAGTATCATTTTCCTCATTTTATTAGACACTGGAGAGAAAGTAGTAACACAAGCAAGTCTTTCTTGTGGTGTCTTTGGAGTGGGTGTCAGCAAGGTTTCCCTGGGTCTGTACCATGCTCTCTTGAGTGCATTTTTGACAATACTCCTTGGGTAGCCCCTGTTTTTAAGTTTGTCCGCTAGAATGGCACTTTCTTTAAAATAGTCCTGCTTACAGGAGCAATTTCTCCTAATCCGCAGGAACTGGGAGAATGGGAGTGAGTCACGCAGAGCTCTCGGATGATTACTAGAATAGTCTAACAATGTGTTGCGCTCTGTGGTTTTTCTAAACAGCCGAGTCAGAAGGACTCCCTCCTGGTGAAAGATGGTAAGATCCAGGAAGTCAATAGAAGATTTATTGGATGTCAGGGTGAAATGAAGGCCACAGCAATTATTATCCATCCAGTGTAGGAAGTGGCGTAGATCACTGACTTCACATCTCCAAATCATGAAGATATCGTCAATGTATCTACGCCACAAACCAATTCCTGAATAGAAGGGGTTCGATGGAGATAATACCACCTCATTTTCAATCTCATTCATTAACAGTATGGCCAAATTTGGAGCAAAAATTGCCCCCATACTCGTGCCCTTTATCTGCTGATAGAAGAGTCCATTGAATGTAAAAAAGTTCCTTGTCAAGCAGATTTCAAGAAGTTGTAAAATAAACGAAGTCGGTATTGCATGAGGGCGTGGGCGTGTGTCCAAAGTCTTCTGAATCACCTTAAGGGCTGCCACCTGAGGGATATTTGTATAAAGGGACTCCACGTCCATAGTACAGAGAGTATCTGTTACTGGATCAAAAGGCAAATTTTCAACCAGTGAGATCATAGACATGGAGTCTCTCACATAGCAAGGGGTGGAGGGAACCAATTCCTTTATGAAGAAATCAATGAAGGCTCCTAATGGCTCAAGGATTGAACCACAAGCTGAAACAATAGGGCGACCAGGTGGTGAAGTTAAACTCTTATGAATTTTTGGAAGAGTGTATATCACTGGTGTCCTAGGGCTTTTGATGTTTAAGTAATTAAATTCTTTCTTAGATAAGAAACCTTCTGCTACTGCGTCTGTGGTGATTTTCTTTATCAGTTCCTGAATTTCTTTTGTTGGATTGGACGCTAACCTTTGGTAATGTTCCCTATTGTCTAGCTGTCTCTGTATTTCCGTAGTGTAAGAGTCAAGATCTTGGAGAACGATTCCATCGCCCTTATCAGCACTTTTAATGATCAATGAGTTGTTCATTTTTAGTGTGGTAATGGCCTGTTTCTCTTTTAGTGTAATATTGTAAGGAGTGAAACTGCGTTTGTTTTGCAGTATGGAGAGATCTTTTAATACCAACTTCTCAAAGGTAATTATCTCTGGGGGAATCATACCAGAAGAGGGCAAAACAGTAGAGGGTGGCCGGAAGGGAGTTAAAGCTTTACTCTCTTGACTGGGATGTAGTTGAATAAATGCCTTAAGCCGAACTCGTCTAAAAAACCTCATTAGTTCAGTTTGCAATTCCAAATAATTGGGCGGGGTTGTGGGCACAAAGGTGAGTCCTTTTTTGAGAAGGGAAACTTCATCAACCCCTAAGGAGTGATTAGAGATGTTAAAAATTGGGATGGTTTCTGTGTGTGCGGAAGGAGAGTTTACCACTGATAGTAATTGTTCCTCGTCCGCCGCTCCCCCGGTGGGTTGACCCATCTCTGGGTTTTCTTGACCTTTCCTCTCTGGGGTGTACCTTGTTGGCCTCTCTGTAAAAAAGCGTTTGTACCAGTGTTCTGATGTGCACCGCCCCGTCTAGATGTGCTGCTACCTTCACCTGCGTCTGAATTATCGGACGATTCGTCTGAGGTATCTGAAAAGCCTACCAAATTTCTGCGTCTATTATATCTTCCCCAGGGTCTATACTGTTGGGAGTTGGAGTATACCCGATTTGTATAGAAGTCCTTTTGCAAGTAAGGATATGTTACCTCAATATTGTATGATTTTATATCTTTTTTAATCTTATTTGATTTTTTATTTTGTTCTATTCTCTGATACTCCGCGATGGTTTTATCCACCTGTTCAAGAAGTTTCTTGCTATCTTCAGTAGTGCCTGAGTCTTGAATTTGTTTTAGAATATCTGAGATCTCGACTTCAAGTGATTTTAATGTCTCAACGGCAGTATCAATCCCTAGTGCCAGCCAATGACGTGAACAAGTTGTTCCTATGTAGCTGAAACTGGATATATATTTAGGATTATCTGTAAAAATCCCTGGTATGTTGCGGACTTGTAACCCTAAGGGAATTACATCGGCTTTCAAGTAATCCGTTAGCATCAATATCATCAGTTGCAAATGGACCTGTTTCTTCCTGAGTTTTTCTAGTTGTTCGGGGATTGTGGTGTTCTCCTGACTGGGGACTTCTGAGTTGTCTGATAGAAGGGATGGACCAGAGCAGAGTTGTTTTAAGTATTCGTCTGTATAGAGTGGAGCATGACCTGACATAGTGCGATACCTTGGAAAAAGTAGAGGGATTAGGAGAAATAAAGAGTAGAAAATAACGAGATTTTAAAGGGGAATTGGGGTACTAGGGAACCCAGAACCACTAGGGGTTTGGACAGTAAAGAGCCCTTGCAAACCAGCGTTTGCGCTCAAGTCTTTTTAACAAAACAAGGGAACCCAATAAGTACCTAGGGACCTTGGGCAATCAACTATTAAGGAGAACAACGGTCCTTAGGGTTAGAATTTTTCACAAGTCAAATGAAAATATAGACTCCAATCAGTACTATATCAGAAAATTTTTCAGTACCCAGCCGGGCCTGAATTTTTTATTCAAGTATAAACATAGATAAAAAGACCACCAGAGAGGTCTAATTCAGAGACTGATAGGGTACAAGCCTGTACCTATCCAGAGCACACTCGAACAAGGTTCGGGGGTGAGAAAGGTAAGAGAAGAAAAGAAGGTAAAGAATATCAGGCAAAGAGAACATGGGAGCCAACTGTCCCTTGCATCATTAGCACATTTGCAAAGCAAGTTCAGGCAGACAATTACTGTAACAATATTGACACAATGGAAAGGTTACAGAATTGTAAAGAGTGTCGACGGCGTTTCGATCCCTGGCTCCTAGTGAACTGGGATCATCATCAGGACTTTATAATATATTGCCTGTTTGTACTTTTTGAAAAAACCTGTTAATAGTGGGGAAAAGCAAGATGGGAAAAAAGAGAAAGAAGAGATGCTTGTTTAAATACAGCACTTGTTTCAGGTACTATGCACTTGGATTCACATGTGATTCATCCGTATCATGCCATGCTGCTCGACGATAGATTATACCCATTCATGTTAACATCATATTTATAGTGCTCCAATCTCATGCTTTCAAAGAGAGTGCACACAGATTTTTTTAAAACTCAAATCGATTAATTACACTGAGAAACTGTCGACACTATCGTGATTGTGGCTAGAGTGTCGTTTTCAAGTTTGGAGCAGTGGTGGCTGCGTCGTGTACATGCAGAGCATAAAAATCAGCGGATCAGTCCGGCGAGACTATCTAAGTGCCTATTGTGATTTCAGAGGTGTTATTGTGAGAAGAGGGTCAAACCTTTCAGAGCAATGTTCAATCTGCTCCAGTGGGTCGAGAGAGGGTAGTTGGAATCGGCGGAAGGAGGACTGGTGCCTGAAATGAAGAGGGTCGGTTACGATCGAACAAAGTTACGTGCACGACAGGCAGTGTGTGAGCGGGACGAGTAGTTACCTCGAGTTCCTATTAGGTAGACTTGTTACTGTCAACCTGCTTGCAATGATTCATCCGAAACGGAGATGTACAAAATATCCAAACCACACGTGGGTGGGCACTCAAATTATTTCAAGGTCTGGAAAAAAACGGGATTCTAATTAAGTTAAAAGCAATTAAAGCTTGTGACAAGAAGGCAAAGGGAAAAGCCTTTTAACCCTTACCTTTAGTACACAGACGATGCTGCCTTGCTCACACTTCGAGCAAAATTCAATCGGCGTGCTCAATGGCACTGTGCCGACTCTACGAGAATCCGGAAGTGAACTACTGACCGGCATGGTGTATTTAAGTGAACAGGGAAGAAGGAGTGAGGATGGGTGTCCCTATGGCGGCCATCTTAGAAAGGTGTCTATTACATAGACCGTCGGGCGACACAGGTGATGTTAGTGCTCGCATTCATACATTGGGAGTGTTTTGAAATTCATTGTGATGGTACAGTCAAGAAACATTACACTCGGTTGTCGATTATTAGGAACTAGCTTATGAACATTTTAACAATTGTTTCGAAATTCATTGTGCAATTAAAATCCATAAACAGTTATTGAGTATTTGATTATGCTTGTGAACAGCGTTAGACTTTATTCGAAACCACCTTTGAAACAAGTTTTCTTTGAAACAATCTTTGAAGCCATGCAAGGTTGTCATAATTGTAAAATATTTGGGTAGTCTTTAGAGTCTATTTCACTTTAGACAGTCTCTCAAACAACCATATGAGGAGTTAAAGCAATCCAGCCCAGTCTTCGGTACGATTCAGGCCATTCTGTATTGTATCCAAAAGTATAATGCATTTCAGTTCCTCTTTGTTAAGAAGTTGGGTCATGCTTCCTCCTCTAGTAGGCAACTTTAATGCCTTCAGCACCGTCCAGCGTAACTCATCTTCCTTGTGCTTGGCATTGATGAAATGTTCCACAAGATGGGCATTGGGAGTTTGGCAGCGAATGCGGCTCTTGTGCTGGCAGATCCTTGTTTTTACCTTCTGCGATGTTTGACCTACATACATTTTGTTACACGGGCATTGAACCATATATATAACATTGCAGGTGTTACAGTTTGAAAGGGAAGAACTAGTAAAAGTGATATTGTTAAATACTCTTGTCTTCCCCTCAATGGTCATATCACACACACTACAATTACCGCATTTCACATGTCCAACAATGGGGGACAGACCCCATATGGTTTTAAGCGTGGAAGATTGAGTGGGACTTGGCAGTGCTGCTCGGACTAAATGGTCCTTCAAATTTTTGCTTTTTTTAAAAGCAAACAAAGGACGTTCAATTTCCAGTACGCCTGCATTAATGATAGGCCAGTGGTGGAGTATCATTTTCCTCATTTTATTAGACACTGGAGAGAAAGTAGTAACACAAGCAAGTCTTTCTTGTGGTGTCTTTGGAGTGGGTGTCAGCAAGGTTTCCCTGGGTCTGTACCATGCTCTCTTGAGTGCATTTTTGACAATACTCCTTGGGTAGCCCCTGTTTTTAAGTTTGTCCGCTAGAATGGCACTTTCTTTAAAATAGTCCTGCTTACAGGAGCAATTTCTCCTAATCTGCAGGAACTGGGAGAATGGCAGTGAGTCACGCAGAGCTCTCGGATGATTAATAGAATAGTCTAACAATGTGTTGCGCTCTGTGGTGGCCACAGCAAATATTATCCATCCAGTGTAGGAAGTGGCGTAGATCACTGACTTCACATCTCCAAATCATGAAGATATCGTCAATGTATCTACGCCACAAACCAATTCCTGAATAGAAGGGGTTCGATGGAGATAATACCACCTCATTTTCAATCTCATTCATAAACAGTGAGGCCTTCATTTCACCCTGACATCCAATAAATCTTCTATTGACTTCCTGGATCTTACCATCTTTCACCAGGAGGGAGTCCTTCTGACTCGGCTGTTTAGAAAAACCACAGAGCGCAACACATTGTTAGACTATTCTAGTAATCATCCGAGAGCTCTGCGTGACTCACTCCCATTCTCCCAGTTCCTGCGGATTAGGAGAAATTGCTCCTGTAAGCAGGACTATTTTAAAGAAAGTGCCATTCTAGCGGACAAACTTAAAAACAGGGGCTACCCAAGGAGTATTGTCAAAAATGCACTCAAGAGAGCATGGTACAGACCCAGGGAAATCTTGCTGACACCCACTCCAAAGACACCACAAGAAATACTTGCTTGTGTTACTACTTTCTCTCCAGTGTCTATTAAAATGAGGAAAATGATACTCCACCTCTGGCCTATCATTAATGCAGGCGTACTGGAAATTGAACGTCCTTTGTTTGCTTTTAAAAAAAGCAAAAATTTGAAGGACCATTTAGTCCGAGCAGCACTGCCAAGTCCCACTCAATCTTCCACGCTTGAAACCATATGGGGTCTGTCCCCCATTGTTGGACATGTGAAATGCGGTAATTGTAGTGTGTGTGATATGACCATTGAGGGGAAGACAAGAGTATTTAACAATATCACTTTCACTAGTTCTTCCCTTTCAAACTGTAACACCTGCAATGTTATATATATATGGTTCAATGCCCGTGTAACAAAATGTATGTAGGTCAAACATCGCAGAAGGTAAAAACAAGGATCTGCCATCACAAGAGCCGCATTCGCTGCCAAACTCCCAATGCTCCTCTTGTGGAACATTTCATCAATGCCAAGCACAAGGAAGATGAGTTACGCTGGACGGTGCTGAAGGCATTAAAGTTGCCTACTAGAGGAGGAAGCATGACCCAACTTCTTAACAAAGAGGAACTGAAATGCATTATACTTTTGGATACAATACAGAATGGCCTGAATCGTACTGAAGACTGGGCTGGATTGCTTTAACTCCTCATATGGTTGTTTGAGAGACTGTCTAAAGTGAAATAGACTCTAAAGACTACCCAAATATTTAACAATTATGACAACCTTGCATGGCTTCAAAGATTGTTTCAAAGAAAACTTGTTTCAAAGGTGGTTTCGAATAATGTCTAACGCTGTTCACAAGCATAATCAAATACTCAATAACTGTTTATGGATTTTAATTGCACAATGAATTTCGAAACAATTGTTAAAATGTTCATAAGCTAGTTCCTAATAATCGACAACCGAGTGTAATGTTTCTTGACTGTACCATCACAATGAATTTCAAAACACTCCCAATGTATGAATGCGAGCACTAACATCACCTGTGTCACCCGACGGTCTATGTAATAGACACCTTTCTAAGATGGCCGCCATAGGGACACCCATCCTCACTCCTTCTTCCCTGTTCACTTAAATACACCATGCCGGTCAGTAGTTCACTTCCGGATTCTCGTAGAGTCGGCACAGTGCCATTGAGCACGCCAATTGAATTTTGCTCGAAGTGTGAGCAAGGCAGCATCGTCTGTGTACTAAAGGTAAGGGTTAAAAGGCTTTTCCCTTTGCCTTCTTGTCACAAGCATTAATTGCTTTTAACTTAATTAGAATCCCGTTTTTTTCCAGACCTTGAAATAATTCGAGTGCCCACCCACGTGTGGTTTGGATATTTTGTACATCTCCGTTTCGGATGAATCATTGCAAGCAGGTTGACAGTAACAAGTCTACCTAATAGGAACTTGAGGTAACTACTCATCCCGCTCACACACTGCCTGTCGTGCACGTAACTTTGTTCGATCGTAACCGACCCTCTTCATTTCAGGCACCAGTCCTCCTTCCACCGATTCCAACCACCCTCTCTCGACCCACTGGAGCAGATTGAACATTGCTCTGAAAGGTTTGACCCCTTCCCACAATAACACCTCTGAAATCACAATAGGCACTTAGATAGTCTCGCCGGACTGATCCGCTGATTTTCACGCTCTGCATGTACACGACGCAGCCACCACTGCTCCAAACTTGAAAACGACACTCTAGCCACAATCACGATAGTGTCGACAGTTTCTCAGTGTAATTAATCGATTCGAGTTTTTAAAAAAATCCGTGTGCACTCTCTTTGAAAGCATGAGATTGGAACACTATAAATATGATGTTAACATGAATGGGTATAATCTATTGTCGAGCAGCATGGCATGATACGGATGAATCACATGTGAATCCAAGTGCATAGTACCTGAAACAAGTGCTGTATTTAAACAAGAATCTCATCTTTCTCTTTTTTCCCATCTTGCTTTTCCCCACTTTTAACAGGTTTTTTCAAAAAGTACAAACAGGCAATATATTATAAAGTCCTGATGATGATCCCAGTTCACTAGAAGCCAGGGATCGAAACGCCGTCGACACTCTTTACAATTCTGTAACCTTTCCATTGTGTCAATATTGTTACAGTAATTGTCTGTCTGAACTTGCTTTGCAAATGTGCTAATGATGCAAGGGACAGTTGGCTCCCATGTTCTCTTTGCCTGATATTCTTTACCTTCTTTTCTTCTCTTACCTTTCTCACCCCCGAACCTTGTTCGAGTGTGCTCTGGATAGGTACAGGCTTGTACCCTATCAGTCTCTGAATTAGACCTCTCTGGTGGTCTTTTTATCTATGTTTATACTTGAATAAAAATTTCAGGCCCGGCTGGGTAGTGAAAAATGTTCTGACATAGTACTGATTGGAGTCTATATTTTCATTTGACTTGTGAAAAATTCTAACCCTAAGGACCGTTGTTCTCCTTAATAGTTCAATGGAGACGGAGCACATGGGAGGTGACCTTAGACGGGTCCCCGTCCGACTGACGTATGACACCACGAACACTTCGTCGCCATCTTCATCCTCATACATGGGGCGTCGCTCCTGGGACTGGTCATCAGGCACCGGCAGTTGGTCATCAAGGGAGGTTTGTCTAACGCACTGTGACACGCTTCTGGGCCTTGACATTGCCGAACGGAACTTTCCACTGCAGGACACTTTGGCGTAATGGTTTAGCCTACTGCAGCAGGAGCATGTCTTTCCCTTCGCCCCACAGACAGCCGTTGCAGGGTGATCCTCCCCACAGTATCCACATGGTTCACTCGCGGGCGGTCTAGGCCCCCAGCGAGGTGTCGGGGGCCGTCTCTGAATTGCATCCACCTTTTCCACCTTGATTGACGTGTGTCTTGGTGTCGGTGATGCGGCGACCGGGGTGTGCAGGGTGGTTTCCATCTCCTCTGCCCTAGCGTCCGACAGTTCATGGGAGCGGGCTAGGATCAGGATCTCATCCAGCGAGATACATGGTTGCCGTAGGATGAGCTTCCGTAGGAGTTTTGAGCGACATCCTAGGATGGTCTGGTCCCGGATTTCGTCCCTCGGGTCTGTGAAAGGGCACGTGCTGGCCAGCCGGCGCAGTCGCGCATAGAACATATCCACAGATGCGGTTTCGGTTTGCCACGCTCTCTTGAACTTGAATTTCTCAAAGTCGTGATTGAGCTGTGGATCGAAGTGTTTGTTGAGCGCGGCAACCGCCGCCTCATAGTCGTCATCGGTTCTAGCATTGGGGATCATCTCAAACAAACATATATCTTCGCCCCGCCTTAGTAGATGAGGAGTGATCGCTTGACAGTCCCATCAGTTTCGTGGGTCCCCTTAAAGTAGTGGTTGAGCCGCCCGACCCAGGCCTTCCATCTTGGCGCAGCCATTTCGGGGTCCAGAAAGCACTGCTGCAGACACCGCCATCGGGCACACAGAGACCGAGGGGGCCGGTCGATGCAGGTGGGCTCCGCAATCTCTTCCACGCACGTCACTGGGCACCTCAAGAGCAATGCACAGCGGGTGGGCACTGTGCGCTCTCCAACAGAAACCACCAGAGGTAGGCAGGCGTGCGTGGGGTGCGACCGGCCTCGTCGCCAATGTAGCGCGGCGGGGCCCAGGTTAAGTAGGCGGCAGGCTACGCTAAATAAATTACACAGGAGTCAGAAAATGCACTCTCGGCCGGAAGACCACGAGCGGTCTCCAGCCCATTTATTTATACCCTCGGGACGAGCCCGCCCGAGCTGGGTGTATGGATGCGTGGGTGCATTGCAACAATATCTTAGAGAGTCCGGGTGGCTCTCTACAAAGACAATTACTGTTGTCTGGTACCCCACTCATTTATTGCTTTAACAAAAAAAAAAAACGAAACGTTTTTCGCAAACCCACCTTTCTGATTTTCTGAGTTTGTAGTCTGGCCGTACATTATTCTAGATTTACTATGCAGGTTCTTCATTCATAAAATAGACAAACACCTTTTCCCACGTGGTGTTCAGGTGTTACCTACTGCAGTTCATTGGTAAGCCCTATGTCGAGAACAGATGGACACAAACGCCTGGGAGTAACATCCTTAGGCAGGTCAGTGGTCACATCTCCAGCTCGTCGCTAAACGCTAAAATCTACCGACGTCACTATGGGGGTCATTACAATGACGGATGGACTTCAGTCCGTCCGCCATCGTATCGGGGACTGCGACCACATGCCTACAAAGGGGCGGTCCAACAGGGCCAATTACAATGCAACCTCCTCCACAGCGGTATCAATGCCCATATTTTACATTGCGACAGGTGCTTGCTGGCTGCAGCACCCGCCGCAATGTAAATACGGGACATTTTACATATCCCTGAACCACGTGGCAGGGACCATGCGGTACCTGCCACATGGTGCAGGGATATGTGGGGGGGGGCACCATAGGTGCCACCCAACACCCAAAGAAATGTGCCAGGGGGAAGGGGGCCGCTACAGGCCCCCAATGTCTATCGCCACCAGCTTTTTGATGGCGGGTGACCCACCATGGAAAGGCTGGCGGGGAGGGACATCCTAATCCCTACAGCGGTGCCTAGTAGGCACAGCCACCAATGCAGGGATTTGGGAGGCCCTCCGCCTCATCGGCGGGCTCAAGTAGCCTGTCGGCTGTGTGGCGGGTAGAGTTTCCGACCGCAATCGAACTGCCAGCCACCGTAATGTGGCGGGTGGGAAATGGCCTTCCGTTGGCAGTGAGACCGCCACCGACAGCCTATCAGTGGCGGTCTCGTTGTCATTGTAATGACCCCCTATGTTCATATATATTTCGTTTAGGACCAATGGTTCAAAACATTTAGTGCAGTTAATTTGAATCAATGAAATGCCCGTAGGAAATGCCCAGAGTCTGACAGGGACAGAGAATATTCCGGGCACTAAAATAAAAGTGACCCCACTAGGAAATTAGGTACCTAAAAAAGGCCCATGTTTGCAATTTGGGGCAGTTTTGAACTTATAAAGACCCGCTGCATAAGTGTTTTGCGAGGTATGGTAGACTGCATGGATTTGAGCTTCCTGCAGGTAAACTTTGTTGTAATATTAGGGAAATTAACACAAAAGAGCGAAACAGAAAACCATAAAAACAGACCCACAAACAGCCAAAAAAACGACCCAAACACTGACATGTCACACAAGCCCATTGGCCACTGCCTGGTTGCCATATAGGCCAGCCTGACCCTGGAAACGTCTTCATTGGGGTGGCAGTCTGTTTCATGATGTATTACACTTTAATTAGTGTATGTATCATGCATTTTAAATTGGGACATTTAAAAGTAAAGTGTGTTTAATAGTCGCCAGTGCCTACATAATATCACCCAAGACTTCCATACTTTTTCCACACAAACATTATTTATTTATTGATCTTGAAGTTTTATAAAGTGCTGCATGTGAACTTTTGGTTACCTCTGTGCTAGTGAGTGTAGCAAGTGTAATGTTTGGTGGAAGTGACCCTAGAGATTAGAGTCCATTAGGGTCTGGTGAGTGCCCATATCCAATATTCTTTAATTACTATCCTTGATCTGAAAGTTCAGTTAAAAAGTATGTCTAAATAGTTCAGTTTTCAGGAATTTCCTGAATAACTTGCTGCTGAGTTGGTTCCAATCCCAAGGATGGGTTTAGGGCCTTTCACTGTCTAGGGCACTGTAGTCCCAACACCTCTGACTTTCACCCTCCTGAATAATCATTGATGGATCAAGCGAGTAGAGAATGAACACTGGTGTCTCTGGAGTACAATGATGTGCAAATTTCTCAAAGTAAGCTAAATCCTTGCCCCGGTATGTCTTATGGGTGGTACAGGTAACAGTTGTTGTAGCGTAAACGTGTTGGGCTTCATAAATTAGTTTAATTGATCTGGTTTCTCTTATCTCAGAATAACATCAGCTACCATATCAAACCTATTAGGTCCTCCACTCCTCCCACGTAATTTCTACCACCCAATTAGTTGATCATAGATCAGATTAATTTAGCCACTGCAAATAATTAAACAGAATCAGCAAAATATTCTATATTGAATTGTATTTTCATCTGGCTTCAAATAATATGCATACAATTATAATTTTAAATTCAATCAGATTTAATAGGCATTAACAAGCTTGTGAAATCCAGACATGAAGGGAGCAAATCTTCCTCAGCCGAGGGAGAATTTATCCTAACCAAGTAAATATATAGGAATTCAGTTGTTTCTCATACCAACCTGATTAATAAAAGTTCAGTTCATGGATCGAATTGTCTGCCCCTGTCCGTACTGCAGCGTCTCTGCCACAGCGGCTTGTCGGAACCGTTTCAGCCAAAACGGATCCACTACACAAGCATACGAGCCAATAGCAAACGCATTATTTCGTGACAGTTTCCTTTATTTCTGAAGTCCAAATCATCAGTCTCTGTACCGCAAGATGGGTAGAGGGGAGATGGAAAAGATAGGAGCCGCTTATGTTCACAGTTTAGGCAATTATACTCCCATTGATTCCAGGTTTACACCCTTTGACATCACCAAATTTGTCGGACCACTCTGTCCCATTGGTCAGTTTCGATAGGATGAGATGATGTAGTAGGTAAAGTATACAAATCTGGAAGAATGAAGTAATCCTTTACTTTGCATTTTCCTTAAGACCACTGTTCTTTAGTCATCTGATTGGCTGTGACACAGTAGTCAGGTCAATGTTCTCATCCATTGTCAGTCCTTTTCCAAGCATTGTGCTCTAGGAAATAACTATTTTGTAGTAAGTTTTGTCAAGCAAGATACAAACATGAAAGCAATCCTTAGAGTGTTAGAACCCAAGTAGAAACTTTATCAAAGTTTCCCAAAGGCCTCAAAATATTCAGTTCATAAGTTCATACTAGGAGAGAAAGCACGTTTTGAGGCCTTCATGAAACACAGGTTGTGCACAAAGAATTTGTTCTGAAATATGAATCTCACATTATTCAAACTTGTGCATTAGTTCTTTAATTATGCTGATTAATATTATCTAAATATAAATTGCAATTAATTCATGTAAGTATAAGGTATCTATAAAAATGTATACTTCACTATTATTTCGCAAATCATTTGGTACGTTTCTTTAATACATCATTTAGGATTTTAAAGCACATTTGAAATAAACCTTTACGAAGCATAAATTATAACTTCATTTTGTGTAACATCTATTTTTTTTCTCGTCAATGTCAGTGCTCACATTACACATTGTAGTGTCATTAACTGTTTTTTTAACATATGAGAAATGTTCTGTGTTATCGTTTATTTACCATATTCCTCCATGCATGAAAACATATGTCAATAAAATTGTTAAACTTCACATTAGCTTATTGATTGTTAAGTGTCACCAGAGGCCTACGTCTAACATTCTGCATGCTTTTACGATGCTGTATAAAAATCAAGTTTCGTTTGTGTGTTTTCTTAATCTTGATAACCTGATACACATTTGTCATTATCGTAAAATAATGTCACAAATCAATTTTCAGGGTAAAATTGTAGGGATAGATGAAGGATAACGTCTATGCTTTATCATCGTAAGTACTTTTATTCAAATTTTAATTCTTAAAATCATAACATGTAAACATCAAAGGGCAGCATTTTCCTGTCTATCATACTGGGAAATGTTTATAATTGTTTGTGGGCCCTTATTGTCCTTGAACTTGGCCGTTAGGAAAAGTTTGAGAGACCTGGAGCAGTAAAGTGTCTTGTAACTTTTCTGTTGTCACCTTGCTCGGTTGGTACCTGAAGTCATTACACGTATACCTCAAATGACACCAGTTTCCACTATACCATACTGGGAAATGTTTATAAATTACATAGAATTATTCAATCAATAAGCTTTTAAATTCCTTGTGGTAAAAATAATGTAAGCTCTAGCTCTACTGTTTATGGGCCTTTATTGCTTTTGAACTTGGCCATCAGGGACCTTTTGGGAAACTAGGGCCAGATTATTTATTACAGCATTTAAAGTGTCCTGTAGCTTTGATCATTGTCACCTTACTGGTTTGATATCAAATTTGAAGCATTTGAGTAGAAAGGAGTGTGGGTTTGGCTACTTCATAATCACTAAGCCTGCAGTTTAAGTTACGACTGTGGGTTTCCTCAGCGACCCAGAATCTGGAACTGATTGACGGAGAGACATTGAACTAATGCTTTTCTGCAGCGTCTAAGCCCTTCTCACCCTGTGGTAGCATTAAGCTGTGCGTGAATTTCCCCAACCTAGCCAGAGTCTGTGCTGTGTTGGTGGAGAAGCACAGGTTTGAAGCTTCTCTACAATGTATTATACCATTGGCCCAGCATTAGGGAGCTAACAGACGATGTCGGTCGCTAGCCAGATTGGAGCAGCAGCACAGCAAGTAAAATCAAGATTCTCGGTTGTAGTTGCATAATCAGTAGGATATTACCTTGTCCCTCTGACCAGGCTGGGCTGAAATTTGCAATAGGAAGCGCAAGAAGTCACATAAAAGTGATTTTCCGTTCTGCCTAGGCTGACAATGGTTGCTGAAAATTGGGCTGGGCTTTCCCTGGCATATATAAGGCACCCAGAGTGGTGAAGATGGTTCTGTGGCTGAGTCTTTCAATGTCCTGTTCAAATGAAGCTTTCTTGACCTGCCCATTCACTGCATTTTTCCAGGATGAGAACGGAATGTCCTGTTTGTCAGGTTGGAGGTCTCATTTTTCAAGCAACTGGTGGCAACTGTGAGCTGTGTGGCATGGAGAGCCCTTCTCTTTCTAAAATTGTTTTAAGTTGTGCTTTGAGAGAGGGCACTGGGGCTCCAAGGTCCTAATATAATATTTTGTTTGGTCCCTAAACATGTAAGATCTGGGCTTCTGAGACACAGCCCCATTCTCAGTCTTACTCACCTGGCCTGCCAAGGAAAATTGAAGATATTTTTATAAGCTGGGGTTTGAGAATTTGTGAGGTACGTTTCCAGTGCTCTGGGGAAGGCTAAGAGACCATAATTTAGAGTGGGGATAAATTTTGCTCTCAGGACTTTTAGTATTGGTTCCGTGGTTGGGATGTGTAGCTGGTGGTTAAGCATTTCAGGCTTGTTTCTGAGGTGATTTAAATGGGTTCCTTGTTTTGCCCCTTCAGTAAGCCGGCTGCCTAACTAGTTGTAATCTGTGCATGTTGTTATTTGCAAGTCTCTGAGTTGCCATTGGGCTAGTTTCTTGCATGGGTATTTACCAAAGATTACAATTTTGTTCTTACCCTGAGTCACCAAGGGTTTACTCGCTTGGTTGTACCTATGGAGGGCTTTGAGGTCTCTCTGTAGGCCGAATCTGGAGTGGTGCATGATTGCAATATTGTCAGCGTACTGCAGAATTTGGAGAAGCACCTTCCCTAGCCTTGGAGTTATTAGATTGCCACCTTCCAGGATCTGCTGTTTAAAGATTAAAAAGAAGAGGGGCTTGCTTGAGACTGTTGTTGATTGGCACTTTAGCAGTTGCAGTGGTAGGACTGTTTTTTATCTGGACCTTGGTCACCTAGTATAGGGATATTATGGCCTTGAGAAGCTGTGGGGGGGATCCCCAGGCAGTAAATGCTCCTTAATCTATTGAGCCAACTACTGCGTAATAGTCAACAAAGCCGCAGAATACAGGGGGTTGCTTGGGCCGTGGGGCTGGACGTGATACATACGCCATTGCTAGAATGTTGTCCACAGTGGAGTTTTCTGACCTGAATACGGATTGGAAGAAAGGGTGAATGCTGTTTTCAGATACCCAGGCTTCAGTTCTTCCAATATGGTTAAGGCGTAAGCTTTTGCATCAAGGTCTAGTAGAGCAATGAGCTGGTAATTAGCGGGGTTCAAACAATCTCCTTTTTATGGATAGGAAAAAGAATTGATCCTCTCCAAGATGACTGAATCATTGTGGTGGCATTGGCATAGTTGAAAAGCGTCGTGAGCAACCCAGCCCAGAATGTTTATGCTGATTTAAAAACAATGGCATGGATCCCATTGGGTACCAGGGCTCCTTCATTCCTCATTTTCAGTGTGTCATGACTAGAGAGATTGTGATAAGTGTAGAGGTCCTTTTTTGGTGGGTATCCTTGTTGATTCACCGACCCTAGCAGGACTTTTAGGCTTTCTTAATTGCTCTCTATAGTATCCTCTCCTGTAGATCTTGAGTCAAGTTTTTCATGCTTTGCCTTTGATTTTCACCATTTAAGTTCAATGTTTCAGTTGATGCATTTGTTTTCACCAAATCTTTGCTTATACCTTTTATTGGGGGCTTTGACTCCTCGCTTGGGTTACCTCACTGTGGCTGGAGATAAAATATTGAGGGCAGAAGATATGCTGCAGTAGAGCTTGTCCCAGGGCACAAGATCTAAAAAAAGAAGTGGGGGGACTAACCTTGTTAGGCAGCATGCAAGTGACATCACGGCGTGCATCATCACAGTGCGTGGCATCACCGTGCGCAACATCACGGTGCACATGGCATCACACATGGCAACACAGGAATTGACATCATTGAACATGGCATCACAAGCCATGACTTTACAGGAAGTGGCATCACAAGAAGTGGCATAAGATCTAAAGCCATCACATATATGTTTAGCAGGTCTATCATGTGTATGTGTGAGCGCATTGCGAGGATAATAGCACAGTGAGCTATGGAAGATGATATGTGACTTCTACACAGTGCAATGCACCACCTTTAGGTACCATATCCTGTACATTAATTTACAAAGGTATATCATTTTTTGCACATGTAATATGCATGTGTTGATGTAAGGAGCTCTGACACTCTGCATTGGAATGAGCAGGGCTATACAAGAACAAGCATTTGCAATGCAATGGTCTCGCCTTTGCAAAAGTTAGAGCTATTGGCATTGTAAATGACAAATTTTTTATTTATGTGTTGGTTTTGAAAACAGATAAATAAATGGCATTGTCATTTACAATGCCAATAGTTTAATCTCTCGCAAATGCGAGACCTATTGCATTTGCACACACACACACATAGAGCCACACACATAGATGTGGTGAATGTGGTGGTGGTGGATATGGTGGTGGTGGATGTGGTGGTGTTGGATGTGGTGGTGGAGGTGGTGGATGTGGTGGTGGATGTGGTGGTGGCGGTGGATGTGGTGGTGGTGGACATGGTGGTGGACGTGGTGGTGGATGTGGTGGTGGTGGATATGGTGGTGGTGGTGGATGTGGTGGTGATGGATGTGGTGGTGCTGGATGTGGTTGTGGATGTGGTGGTGATGGATCTGGTGGTGGTGGATGTGGTGGTGGTGGACGTGGTGGTGGTGGTGGAGGATGTGGTGGTGGTGGACGTGGTGGTGGATGTGGTGGTGGTGGACGTGGTGGTGGATGCAGTGGTGGTGCACTGTTGGGGGCCTCAAGATAAATCAGTGGTGAAGTCTAGTGGAAGACATGAAAGTTCATGTGAGACTGCTGCTCCCAAATCTGGTTGTTTTACTTCTTGGGGGTAATGACCAAGTACAGCTGGTTTGAAAAGACTTGAAAGAATCAATCCTGCCGCAGTTCACTTGGTTAGGGAGTACATTTCCCAATGCCATCATCTCTTGGTCCTACTTGTGCCACGTTGCATTCGGGGTAGAAAGGTCAATCCCAGAGCCATGAATGTGTCTGTATGGCGTTTGAATGCTGAGATGGCAAAATTAACGTGTGTGTTTATGGTACATCCCTCACAAATTAATCAGGGACAAGCACATGTTTCACGAAGATGGAGTGCATTTGTTAGATGCAGGAACTGATCTCTTCATTGATGGCATCAGGGTCTTGTCACGGTTACTGTTTTTTGCCCATGTTGTCCTAATATCTTGTTAGCATCTAGCAGCAATAGCTCTTATCAGTAATAGAAGGACTCTCCTTCCAATACTTCCTAGGTCAGCACTGAGGTGACGGGACAGGAACAAGAACCCAGTTTTTGTGAGAAACATTCACACCGGCTCAGGAGCATTGGCTTGCGGTTCATCAGTGTAGGGCAATGGACTTTCGCCCATGGTCTTACTTCAAAGGGTCTCCGGAGGCAGCCTAGTGTTGGGGGAGGTTTGGAATCATGGTCGGGGGTCAGGGGTTCGATGTGGTACCACCCCTCAGGGACACAGGTGGTTTTGCCTATGTGGTCCAGTTTGGATTACAGGTCAACACCTTGGTGCAGTAGCTTTCCTTTGTACTGGGGAGTACTCATGCAACTGATTCATCACCCTTTGCATACAGTTTGTACTGAATCTTTGCTGTGATTTTTATTGAATGTTATGATTCTCTTTGACTAGTGCTGCATTTGTAGCATGTTAAGTTTGGCTTCAATAACCATGTTGGGTTTGTGATGTGTTGTGAATAAACATTACCAATATCCATGTCGTAGTGCAATGTCTTGTCATTGATTGGTTTGGGTGCAGGGGGAGGTGTTGTCCAGTCTGGGTTCTCCGGGTCCTATAAATGATGTTCACCCAGTCGGGCTGGGTACCATTAGGACCAGGAACTCTCGTAGACACTTGCCTTCCCCCTGCTCTTGAGACTCTTTGGCTGAGGGCAGGAAGATTGGGATTTCTCACAAGGCAGTTCCTGTTCCCAAGCATGCGGGACGTGGGGCCAGAGGCAGGAACAGAAAGGCGGGGTGTATGGTGGACACGTCACTTCCACCCCCTTCGGTGCGGTGTCACGATGTGGTGCTATTTTAGGGCCAGTCCACCTGGGCTCCAATATTTTTGCGACATCATAGCCACCGGGGGAGGGCCAGGCTCAGGAAGAGAGGAGGACCCCTAGCACAAAATCCCACCCACTGAGTTACCCCTTTCTGTCATGACGAGCATGGTTTAGGGTGTGATGGCATGTTAGCATCTCAAAGCAATAACCCTTCTCAGCAGTAGAGGGACTCTTCTTTCAATATTTCCTAGGTCAGCACAGTGGTGATGGGACAGCAATATGAACCCAGATCCTGGGGGGTGGGGGGGGGCTTCATACCGGCTCAATAGCCTTAGCTCATGGTTCATCAGTTGCAGGCATTAGTCTAGAATAAACTCCCTTTGGGGTATTCTGATAGCATACAATTCACCTACACCCATCAAACTCATCAACTCAAACACACAGGGGCAGTCTATCCAGTTGCCAGAGAATTCACTGAAAAATGTATACCAAAAATTATTCTTTAGTTTATTAGGTTGAATCAAAAAGGATAATATTATAATTACCCTTATTCATTAAGAATGCATTTGATAAAAGTCATAACTAAATTACACAATAAATACAACTGTATACACAAAGATTAAAACAAATCTTACAAGAATATTTTTTGTTAACTCATCACAAATACATGATTAATTATATTGATACATCATTATATACCACATGACATGCAATACACATTGAATGTCCTGACAGTTTATTTCTGTAAAGGTAGACCAAAAGCAACGCGTTTCGGAGGGTTTTGTACAGGTCCAACCTCCTTCTTCAGGCTTGTTTAAAAGATTTTTCCAAAAACTTTTGTCACAAATTATGCTGGTTGGGCGTCATGAGAAGATTATGCTCAATCCTGATTGCGAGTCTCTTCTTACAGCAATTAACCAAGTGTGATCAATGGGCCAATGCTCATAAGAAAGGGGAACAATTCATCCGATCCCTTAAAATACCTTAGCCTCAATATCGATGTTGAGACTACTCTTGCACATTGCAAGTGCCGGATAATATTCACAGGGTGCAGAGATAAATTTCTCTTGATTAATGTTGTAAAATTAGTGATCTTCTTTAATCAAATTGCGATTCTGGCTATATTTGTAATATCAGGATTCAAAAATCTCCTACGCATACGCCAAAAATCATCAATGTAGGGCCCGGGGCTGCCGCTCTATGTACCACTTTATAGGTGCCCCTGAAGCAGCATGACGTTGGGGCGGCATAAGACCATGGCAGGTGGTCAAGTGCTCGAGGTGGTGGTACCGTCCCTCAAGGACACAGGTGGGTTTACCTCTATGGTCCAATTTGGACTAAGGGTCAAACCCTTGGTGCTGCGGCTTTCTTTTCTACTGGTGAATACTCATTCGACTGATGCATCACCCTTTGCATGTGGTTTGCGCTGATTATTTGCTTTGATTTTTTTAAGTTATGTTCTATAACCATAGACTTGCATTTCCTTTTTAGAGTGCTAAATTTGGCTTCAATAACACTGTTGTGTTTGTGTAAAGGAGAGGTGGTCCACAAAAGGAAACCAAGTCCACATTGGTTTTCACCGATTTTTGAAGGTGATAACACACTCAAGAAAACTCTGGACCTCTTGAGTTTTCAAACAACAAAGTCTTTAGAGAGGGTGATGAGTGTGTTAGGCATTACATCTTAGTGTCCTTAGGCTCAATCCTTTTTGTATGAATAGAATCAAAGGAGTCCGTTCTTTATAGAAAAATTGCTCTTTATTTGTGAGGACAAAGACGTAGACAGCCGACACGTGTTTCGCCCCTGTGGCGAATTGCGCCAGGGCTTTCTCAAGGCTATTTACAATTTTATGTATTCTGTATGCTTCGTCATTCTTTGCACAGTAAGTTTCCACATTTGGTCCGGTTTGTAAATTTATTAAGGGATTAAATCCCTGGCGTAACCCTCAAGGTTTCTCGTCTCTTCTGCCGTTTCCGCGTGTAATGCCTAACACACTCATCACCCTCTCTAAAGACTGTTGTGTTTGTGATTTGTTGTGAATCAACATGACCAGTACCAATGTCATGGTATAATGTCCTGTCATTGATTAGTTTGGGTGCGCACAGAGGTGTGATCCAGTCTTGGGATCTCTGGGCCCTAGAGTAAATAGAATGAAAGTCCTCTATGCAAATATAAGTTCCTTTTAATATGATTCAAGAGCACTGTAAAACGTGGTGTTTTCCCTCGTTGACAGTGTAGTGCCTGAGCTGGCAAGTATGCGGCTGTATCTACAGTACAAATCTTCTGGTGAATTCTTGGAGCTGAATGTTGCAGTAAGACTGACTGTAGAGTATGGAGAGAGTTAAACTGAATTAACCTGTAAGTTAGCGGAGTTTGGGTTTTTGTATAGAAATTGATTGTGGGCCTGCCTTTTATTGGGGAGGGAGGTGGCACTTGTACAATTGGTCTGCTCAGTGTCTGTCAACTACTTTATAAGCATAGTCAGTGAATGCTGGAAGATGGCATTGATTCCCCATAGCAGCAAGCCCTTTCTTTAGAGCTTTCCGGTAGGGTAAATGGTCAGTACTAGATACAACTGACTGAGGAATGTATTCCAGAGGGAGAACACAATCGATTAGGAACATCTCCTATGCCAAATATGGAGAATGCACATCACTCTACAGATGCACAAGTAATAATACAGGCTATTTTGTCAGGAGTGTCAGTTGCATTGCCAAATGTGTACGATTTAGTTGATATTATTCAGGACCTAGCCTATGTGTGTGCTCAACCTTCGGTGGGCCACCATAAATACACTCAGGAGATACAGCATAGGACTTCATTCCCATGTGGCCTCTTAATATTTATGGGCACAGTAACATGAGTCAGTGGTCCTATCAAAATTACACGTTTTGCAGCATCATCACTGCCCCTTGTTTTCCACCCATACACTTCGACAGCTGAACCACTTAAAATCGCTATGGAAAATATGAGAGGAAAACTACGAGATTCAGCAAAAGAACAAAAAATTCTGCCCACTCGTCCTCAAATAATGAAGAGTAATTCTATATCCCTCCACCAACCCCCAAAACAAACCTCATAGTCAATGGCGTCCACAGTGGCCCAGTAACCCTCAGGGGCGGGGAAACTGAGGAGCTATCAAGTCGTTTTCCATCCTAATGAGGACCGTAGTGTTCAGAGATAGTAGTGAAATTGCTTTGACATTCTTCCTCTCTTACCCTCCCCAGGTTAGTAGTGTGTAGATTTTAGTTGGCTAGTGTACCACACATATTGCACGTGTGACTTGGCAGCTTGTTCGTGGCAAAAGGTGTGTTTCATCCAACACACACTTTTAGGAAATCTTCACAGGCGTGTCACCCCATTAAGCTGTTTGTGGTGCATTTTGGCGTTACTTCGCTCATTACACCCTCTTAGTAACTAAAATATGCTCTGGATGAGGTTTTCTTGTTGAGCGTTTTTTGCCCTTTTCCGTATTTTCTTTACCCCTTTGTTTAAACTGAAATAATGTTATCTCATGTTAAAACATCTTGCTAATCTACATCAAACACCGATTAAAAGATATGCTATCATTCCTGGCAGCGTCAACACACATTTCATTAGCTCGGCCACCAGAACATTAGATAACAGATGGCACTGTTTACAGTTACGGTTTGTGTTGTTTACAAATCAACCCTAACAAATCTCCTGACCTGCACGATACAGCGTGCGTGTATAAATGATTTTGTTCTTTCCTAAAGGTGTGGAAGTCATGAGTGTGATTATGTTCATCCGGCTTAGTTTGTAGCCAGATTTGTTTCCCATTTGTGAGATGTTTTGTTAGTACCATTAGCGTTACTTCTCTGAGGTAAAATACAGACCCACCATGGTCTGAAAATGCCAATAAAATTTACATTTCGTCTTAGTCCTCCTCTTCTACATAGCGTTTCCCTTCATTCAAAGATAGCTTTGTTTTAATGCCGTTTTCAATAATTGTTGCACTTTTTGGGGATCTGCATCTACATAAAATTACCACTTTTGTGCTGGAATCTGTCTGGTGATTGGCGGCTTTCCACTTTAATGTATGTTGTAATCAGTTTGCACTCTTGCTTTTGATGTTTCACTATTTTCATCATTTTGGGATTTGAGGTGTGTTTCAGCACAACGCAGCAAGCAGACCTCCATCCAGATTTCCAAATGTAACGAACTACGTGGTTCAAAAACATATGCCATTTTATCCAAGTCTGTTGTAGGTGCACGTCTGTGCCTCAGAATGCGAACAATGAGTTGAACTTGATTTATTCTATTCATAAATCGTGTAGTCATCGGGAGTGGGGTTACATGGGCGTTCAAGTAATGTCTTGAAGTACTTAAAGGTAATTTACCTTACTCCGAATTCGTGCTCCTCACTTGATTTATTATGTTATGAGTTGTATCCGCCTCCCCCCAAACATACGAATCCCATGCTTAAATGGAAAAAACACACTGTATATTCTCTCCCCACCACACTTTCTGTTTTATCTGAGCTGCAGACTAAATTATGTCAGCCTGAACAGGAAATGACGAGAGGGAGTGAATATTGAATCAAGTAAGGGGGAAGGACTCGGAGTAATGCAATTACTTGTAAGTAATAGAAGAGATTATCTGCTCATTCCCCCCTCACCTGATTCTTTATGATGTTAAATTTACTTTAGCTCAAAGGACAACTTAAGTAATCAGTCTATTCAAATCTATTTATTGTGAAAATACCAATTCCACAAAAAAGAAAGTTCTCATTGATTACATCATAGAAGAGAGTACTCTCGAACCAAGAATCTTGTTCAATCATGGATCTTGCTCTATTCTTTAATGCCTAATGTAAATAGAAGGATCTGCCCATGTGGCTGCCCTACAAATCTCCTTCATAAATGCTCCTGATATTCAATTCAGGAAGCTGGCCTAGCTCTTGTAGACCTGTCTTGGACACCCACTGGAAAAATGGAGGCAGAAACTTTATATGCCAATGAAATCAAATACCTGATCTATTGACTTAAGGGCAGAGCAAAAGGTTTAGAACCTCTATCAGCCAGCCCAAAAGTCACAAACAACGAATCTGAAACTCAAATGGAAGAGAAGAGAAAATCTAACATTTAAAGAATGTAGCCTTTCTTCCTCTGAAGGTGAAGGAGCAGTACATACATCAGGAAGAGTAATCTTCTGTTCAACATGTTTTGGAACAACAGAAGATCCTGATCCATGGACAATCCTATCTGGAAACACTCTATAGAAAGGATGTTTGCAAGACAAAGAACCCAATTCACCAAGACATATAGCTGAATAAACAGCAGCAGACAAAACGTTACAGATACAGAAGGCAAGTCTTTTGACGCTTTTAACTCCATGAAGAGACCCCAAAAAGGAACCACTGGCTAAACAGAAGGCCTGATAATAAGAAAACCCTTCAAATGGGAAAAAAGAATCTCAAGAATGCTTGAATACTTTACTTGCTGTCTATTGAAGTAAAGAGTAATCAATTTGAGACACAATTGAAAAGCAATATGTGGAAAAGGATAACATCTGAATGAAAGTCACTGTTAATGGATCCAGATCCTTGGATTCACACAATTTCCTAAATGAACCCCAATGATGAGAATATGATTTTAAAGTAGAAACTCTTCTATAAGCTCTGAAAGCCCTGTCCTCATTAACCCTCTGAATTCATCCTCCATGCTGCTACGTAGAGCCGGAAGGAGCTGGGTTCCCTCTCTCAATTGCACTCCAGAACCCTTGGTCGATGGACCTTTGATGTCTGCTTTAGAAGTGTAGAGGGCAAAAATAACTAATTCAGTTGGAATCACCAGCACAAAGAATCAGGTCTACGAAGAATCACAGACTCCAGGTTGTCAGGTTTACTGGGTTTATTACAAAGCCAAAAACAACTGGACATACAAGCACTTCAAGATGAGGTTGTAAAAAATACATTGGAACTAATGCAAAGCCACACCTATGACCGAAATCTAGCTTCTGGAACACGAAAAGATGACATTTTTTAAGCCAGAACGCAGGCAATAAGTGCCCCCACGTCTAGATCGGTCTTCATTGGAGGTTCGTAGGTAAAAAGCATTAGTCTGGCCCTACTCTACCACTAACGTGACATCCCTACTTAGCATTCCCCAGGCAAGTCAGGAAAAGATGTCAGTGCGTGAAGACGTCCTGAGAAGTACACTCATGTTGTATGGGTCAAGTAGCTAAAGGCTACAGAGCTCGCTCTAAGATGCTCCTTCCCTCCTCATCAATCTCCTCTCCTCTCCTGACTCAACCACCGCTGCACTGTCCCTAATTCAAACACCAAAATCTCTTAGCACGCACACTGCTCGTCTTCCGATCACCTCACCCGGCTGGTCACTCCTCACAGCTCATTTTCCAGTGAGTTTCGATACTCCCAGCTCCTGGATCGATGACCTTGATTCCCAGGCCTTCTCCAGTCAGAAAGAACACCGTCCTACATTATCAGAGCTTTCTTGGGTAAATGTATTCTTTCCTCCCCTGAGTCAACTCCTAAAACAAAAGCATTATTCTAACTATTAAACAAAAGTTTCTCCACCTGTAACAGAAACGTGAGAAAAGAACAAATCCAACATGCACTTGAAATTCGAACATTAACTCCATGAATAAAGGCCACAAGGGAGAGTACATTCAAACCTACAAAAATAGGCCAACAAAAGAGAATAATACGGAAGCCCCACTAGTTTACATATAAATGAGCTCTTATATTGAGCCTTTCTAAAGCAACAGGTTACATGAACACATCAGATGCACGCATAAGTGCAAGCATTTAGCACAAGTTAACCCATTAAGGTTTTCAGCTAAGCATGCATATATTGCAACACTCCTTTCTCCACGTTATCTGAAATACATACCTAGCACATCATGTTTCACATTATTACAGAACACATTCTACTATCACAGGTTAACATGACCAAGAAACAAATGTAGGTGCGAACTACTCATGATTATAATGCACCCATACAAATGAAAGAGCACCATCGCGCTCTATCAAGCCTCTTCAAGGTTTCTTGCTGTAAAACTGTAAAGCATAGAGAGGAGAGAATTATGAACAATATATAAAAACAATATCAGGTTGTTAGAAATGGGGGTCACTAATTGGCAATGGTTTACACCTTTTTCCAAGTAGGGACCCTTCCTTCTGGTCAGGATAAGGGGGATAAATTACTGAAATAACCCCTTTACCCCGCCCGGTAGCTTGGCATGAGCAGTCAGGCGCATCTCAGAGGCAGTGTGTAAAGCATTTGCACATACCCAACACTAATACAGTGAAAACACTACAAAACGACCCAACACCAGATTAGAAAAATACCCAAGGCTAAATATATTCAAAACAAGACCAAAACAATAAAAATCCAAATTACAGTACTAAAAATATGCACTTTGCAAGAATAACCTTAAAATGCAGTTCCTTGAGGTTTTTAGCTCCGCCCAGTGCTACAGCGGTGCTGAAAGCAGCAAAATCCAACAGTTCCGTCCGACTATGTCAGTCGTGGTGTCGGTAGCGTTGTAAACAGTACCTTTTTGTTGCGGCCGAACATGTCCGTGTTGGCCAGTCGGGGCAACTGTTGCGGTTGTGATGTGAAGCGGTGCGGCGTGTGTTGCCCTCACGTCGCGGTGCAGTCAGCGGCTAGGTGACGGTCATCCAGCAGCATCGGTTAGACCAGGGCTGCGGTGTGGAGTGAGACGGTGCTCGTGGCGGTGCTGACTGGTCACGGTGCAAGCAACAGTGTTGGTTGGTGGGAGCTAGCATCGGTCGGCCCAGATGGGGGTGTGGGACGGGGTGATGCATCATGTGGCTACCAAGCGGTGCCCCCAAACTACTCTGCGGTCACATGTTTCGCAGTCAGCGGGCAGTGATGTCATTAGTGAGACCAGGGCGGCAAAGTGAAGCGAGGAGGTCAAAATGAAGCGAGGCAGTGCTGAGTGCGGTTCCCTGATCCAAGTGAGTTATAAAGTTCTGGTGTTTTGGCTCCCATATTTATACTGCATTTCTCTTTGTTCTCTTGGGCAGAGAGTGTCTGTGCCCAACCCAAACCAGTTCTGTCCTCACTGGCCCAGCTTCCTGACAGGAGACGGAGACAGCATTGTCCAAGGCAGACCAGGCCCTTTCAGGCGCAAGGAAATCTCCTCCCACTACTCTAAATGCAGCCCAGGTCTATTCAGCCCAGCCCTGACTCATCCAGGAAAGGCAGGACACACCTCAGACCCCCAACCCCAGTGGCTCTCTGAAGAGAATGCACATCCCCAGCCCACTCCAAAGTCATCAGACAGTCAATCCACAAACCATCAGAGGCACACAGGATGGCTAAGCAAGAAAATACCTACTTTCTAAAAGTGGTATTTTCAAACACCGAACACAGAAATCACCTTTACTAAAAGATGCATTTTTATATTCTGAGTTTTATGGTCGCAATGACCGAATAAAGTAATTTTTGACTGATATTCTAAGTTCAGGTATACCAAACCCCATTCCTCCATCTTCTCCCAATGGGAAGGTATGCTTATTAGATGTTATAAGTAAACTCCCATTCTATCCTATGGGACAGATAGCCTTTGCATAGTAAAAAATTAATTATGCTGTCATTCACTATCAGGACATGTCATACACACCAGTACAAGTCCTACCTTTCAAATACACCGTACCCTATCCAAAGAGGTACCTTGGGCCTACCTTAGGGATGACTTACATGTAAGAAAAGGGAATATTAGGACTTGGCAAGAGTGTGCACTTGCCAGGTGAACATGGCAGTTACAAACTGCACACAGACACTGCAGTGGCAGGTCTGAGAACCCTTTAAAGGGCTGCTTGTCTGGGTGCCACAACCAGTGCTGTAGGCCCTCTAGCAGCATTTGATTTACAGACACTTGCACCCTCAGTGCACTTAACTAGGGACTTACTAGTAAATTAAATATGCCTACTGTAGAAACACCAAATCAATAACACAATTTACAATAGGAGCACTTGCACTTTACCAATGAACAGCAGTGAGAAAGTACTCAAAGACACTAACCAACAAAAACAGAGTCAAAACCGGAATGTCAGATATCAAAAAGACAGAGGAAACACGCCAAAAGATGCCAGGTCTAAGACAGGCGACGACAAATTCTCACCAGAATCAGTAGAGGACACCAAGATAAGCTGGGCCAAGATGGAGCAATCGAAATTACAGGAGCTGTCTCTCTCCTCATTCTTACTAGAATCGCCAAAATCGAAGAGAATGGGGGAAGAGCATACTGAAGAGCTTGAGGCCTAGAGCAGTTCAGTGAATCCTGACTCCAGGCCCTTTCTTCCTTGTGCAAAAGTGCTAAAGTAGAGCCTTCTCTAGAGTGGCAACCAGTTCCAGAACCTGATTCCCCCAGATCTGAACAAGGTGAGAGAAGACACTGGAATTCAAACAAAAGCTCTGGGAAGAAGGAATCCTTCTGCTGAGAGTATCTGCCACTGAATTTAATACCCTGAATGTGAGCCACCGAAAGGGAGGCAACATTAAAATCTGCCAATTTTAATATCTGGTCCAAAATGTTAGACAGAACGTTTGAGTTAGTCCCCCATCCCCTCTCAAGAATATATATGCCTTCACTGTTATATTATCCATTCTGATCAGGACATTCTTGCCCAGAAGGTGAGGACAGAAACCCATCAACCTTTTGTAATACCTTACAAAAATCTGTGTCATTTTGGAACTGCACAGAAGCCACATTTGAAGCAATTATTAACAATTTGATAGAGCCTACCAATTGCTATCTAAGCCAATTATGAAATTAATTTTCCAAATGTCATTACATTTACATAACTACCTCAGGGTTTAGTAAAATGTTAAGTTCAGATGCTATGCTGATCCCAGTCTTTACCATTACCTCATATATGTTGATGTCAGACTTGAACAAGGATGGCCCCATTTAAACTATTGTTCAAAATTACATTGGAATGACTGTTCCCATAAGGATAAAATAACTTCAGAATCCTTATTCCATTGATCCTTTTATTGCTTCTCATAGGTAAGGCTGGGCTCAGAATAGGCCCCTTTTATTTAAACCATTTTGATAAAATTACATCTACTCTGATGAATCATATCACAGTTTGCATCCAAGACCTCATGCTTCCTAGGCTGAGGACATTACCTAACCTGGGTGTATTAGAGCTTTGACTTTTCTCTTGGAGACGATTAGCACTTTAAGAAACTAGAATCATCATTTCAACTCATAAGGGGGATTTACTAAAATAACTAGAGGAGTGCAACCTCATACAAAGCTTGGCTCTCATTTCACTAGCACTAAGGCGGTAACAATAGCTTTTCAAATGCATATCCGCATTGAAGACATTTTTGTTGCTGCTACTTGGGCCACCCCTTTAGCTTTTTGTAAGCATCTTTTTGCAATGATGCTGACTTACGACAGGAGGTTTTGCTTTCAGTATTTGGGCTATAAAGTCAAATTCACAACCAGTGGTATGGAATGTGAGTGGAATGAAATGGTAAGGATTAATTACCTTCATGGTGATTCTGATGTTCTAACTCCATGCTTATCCGCTTTCAGCCCCAACATGTTGAAAGTAGACCGCAGTGGTCACACCTTCTTCCCTTGTCGAATTTTCCAGAAGCAAAGGTGACCCTTCCAGTAGGCAGTGTGTTGCTGAACACCTCGGAAATCATGCAGGAGAAACAGATGTCTCCATGAAGGGCCACTGGTTGGAGGAATAAAAACATGATCCTAAAGGTCCTCCTGGTAGACAGGATATCCAAAGTGGAGATTGTTGAGGAACCCGCCACTCACAAAACCTGGACCAGAGTAGGTGAGGGCCAGATGCAGCAGTAACAGTATTCTAGGAGATGAAACTGGGTTCCAGGAGATGAAGCAAGGATTCTGGGATAGAAGCAGGATTCCTGGAGAAGGAGCAGATTTCTACAAGAAGCAAGATTCTAGGAGTTAAAACAGGAAACCAGTGGCACATAACCAGGAGGGAAACCCAACCACCACAGTTACTAGAGCATTTGCAAAACATGCTCCTTTTTTAGAGTGAAACAGGAAATAGGTGAAAGAAGAAGTTGTAAGTGGCATACAGGAAGTAGTGTATGATGGTAGTTAGTATGTGACAACATTACTCGTTCTTCCACAACAAAATCGCTGACATACATAACAGCTTTGGAAACCAGCCCACCCCACCTACCTCCGAACTAAAACCCCCCTCCAACAACCTTTACGCCTGGAACCCAATCACCACTAAAGACACCATCCGCCTGATGAACACCATTCACTCAGGATCGCCAACGGACCCATGTTCATACCACATTTTCAACAAAGCAGACTCCATTATCGCACCCCATCTCCGAGACGTCATCAACTGCTCCCTCAACTCCGCCACCTTCCCGGAAAGCTGAAAACATGCCGAACTCAGCGCCCTCTTGAAGAAACCTACAGCAGACCCCACTGAACTTAAGAACTACCGCCCCATTTCGCTCCTCCCATTCCCTGCCAAAGTCATTGAGAAAGCCGTCAACAGTCAACTCGCCGCCTTCCTCGAATCCAACAAATCCCTCGACCCTTCACAGTCCGGCTTCCGAGCCAAACACAGCACCGAGACCGCCCTCATCGCAGCAACAGACGACATTCGAACTCTACTGGACAACGGAGAAACTGCTGCCCTCATCCTACTCGATCTCTCCGCAGCCTTTGACACAGTCTGTCATAGCACCCTTATACAACGCCTCAGCAACGTCGGAATACAAGGAAAAGCATTTGACTGGATAATCTCGTTCCTCGCCGGAAGAACCCAGAGAGTCCGCCTCCCCCCTTTTAGATCAGAGGCCACCGAAGTCATCTGCGGCGTACCCCAAGGATCTTCACTCAGTCCCACCATCTTCAACGTTTACATGAGTCCCCTCGCATCCATTGCGCGCCAACACAACCTCAACATTATCTCCTACGCAGACGACACTCAGCTGATCCTATCCCTCACCAAAGACCCAAACACCGCCAAAACCAACCTACACGACGGGATGAAAGAAGTAGCCGAGTGGATGAAGAACAGCCGTTTAAAACTAAACTCGGATAAAACGGAAGTCCTCATTTTAGGATCATCCCCCTCTGCCCGGGACGACTCTTGGTGGCCACCGGCCCAGGGAACCGCACCCATACCAACGAACCACGCACGTAACCTAGGCTTCATCCTGGACTCCTCCCTCTCAATGACCAGACAAGTCAACGCCGTCTCATCATCATGCTTCAACATCCTACGTATGCTCAACAAAATCTTCCATTGGATCCCCACCGAAACAAGAAAGACGGTCACCCATGCACTGGTCACAAGCCGACTAGACTACGGAAACACCCTTTACGCCAGAACCACAGCCAAACTACAGAAAAAACTCCAACGCATCCAAAACGCCTCAGCCAGACTCATCCTAGACATCCCCCGCCAAGCTCACATTTCCTATCACCTGAAAGACCTCCACTGGCTCCCCGTCAACAAGAGAATAACGTTCCGCCTCCTCACCCACGCACACAAAGCCCTCTACGACCTAGGACCCGAATACCTCAACACGCGACTGTCCTTCTACACCCCCACCGCCAACTTCGATCGTCCAATCAAGCCCTCGCCGCAATTCCACGCATCCAAAGATCCACCATGGGAGGAAGATCCTTCTCCTACTTAGCGGCCAAGACCTGGAATTCCCTCACCACCCACCTCCGCCTCACACAGAACCACCTATCCTTCAGAAAACAACAAAAAACTTGGATATTTGATAAGTAAAACTCCCCCCCTCCCTCAAGCGCCTTGAGACCCTCTTACTTGATGCTGAGGTGACCATGATGGTTTGGAAAAAACCAAGGGGCATATTAGCAAGGGCGTGGGATAAATATCGCAAATCTCGCTTATCGTATATTTTTTTAACGCTGGATCTTATCGCGGTGATAGCGCGTTATTAGCAACATTTTTCTCTAATGCGATAAAAGATCCAGAAATAGGGGCAAAAACCACCAAAAACTCAAGTAAAACAGCGATTAAACTTTTATCGCTAACGTAAACCTTGCTAATAGGCAGGGGAGGATTCAGCCTTAGAATCCACCTCTCATTGAGAATAATGGCTAAGTCAGGATTTTAGCAGGTGTAAAAATTCCTGCAATAACCGCGGTTAGCGCAACTTTTTACATCGCTAACCGGGGCCGGGGCCTCATTGCTAATAGGCGTTAGGTCTGCTAGCAGCTGTTTCCGTGGTCTTTTAGTCTGGAACGCCTACTTTGCATGTCATTAGCGATAAATACCACTGACATGCAAAGCAGCCCCCAAAACGGACGCTTTCGCCAGAAAGCTGTCGCTAACAGCTTTTAGCGACAGCTTGCTGATAGGGCGATGAAAATATCGCCGCTTTAGCGGCAAAAGTGCAGCTAAAGCGGAGATATTGCCCTTGCTAATATGCCCCCAAATGTGTCACCTACTGTTTCTTCATGGAAAGTTTTAATAGGAGCAATCTTGTGAAAGAAAGAGTTTACAAACTTAGGCTGAAAACGAAATTTAGAGAAAGTGATGACAAGTGAATTAGAGTTAAGGGAACAGTAAATGTAGCATTTATCACCTTTGGGGGGCGATGAAAAATATACAGAAAGTATCAAGAGTGTCTTCCAGGAAAAGTGGCTTACATGTGCTGTGATCCGCAAACCATGGTGGAGTGAGTCCACATTCCTCTAAGATTTCCTGCAAACCAATAACACAGCCACCTATCCCCGTAGTAAGCGAAGACATCCACAAACCTTTTTTGTTATTTATTCAAGCAATTCACAACTCTTATTTTTTCCCTATTATTCAAAGCTGTTTTTCATGTCACGCCACATCATGCTTGAGGTTATTGGCTAGAAAGTGTAATGGGGTAGGACCTAGGGGCAGAATGTTGGATACATAATGAACACACGGCCACAGATAGATAGTGGAACTGGGTACAGGCACATGCGCTCAACTCCTTTTTTTTAACAGGGTCACATGTCCAGTGACATCTGTGGTGAATGTGTGTGGGGTGATTGTAAGTCAACTCTCCATGAATGGTTGGTGGTGGCAACAAATACAACAGTAATCATTGGATCAGACACAGAGATTCAATCATAAAGGATCAATAATTTGTGCTGCACTAAGGTACGGTTACCAGATATGAACTCATAGAGAAAAGATTATATTGTAAAGGGGGATCATGACTTGTGATACACTGAGGTAGGACAGCAGATGTGTAATTATACTCAAAATATTGTATCAGAAGGGGTGCATGAGTTGTGCTCCTCTGACGTAGGGGCATCGGAAGCATTCAGCATGTGCGCAGTCAACGATTATGCGTGGTCTGGGGGGCCACACTGGGAGCAATGTCTCTTGCCTATTGGACTGTGTCATCTGCTATTGCGACTCAATGTGAATTGTGAGCCCTGCTGTTCGCAGTGCAGGTGGATGGAACAAAAGATGAAACATTTATGAAATACACTGTGGAAATATGAAGGTTTCAGGGACGTTATTGTTGAAATTGTGAGCTCTGCTGTCCGCAGTGTAGACTGCCAGTGTTCGTTTGGACTTGCAATATGAATTTGGTCTACTCTGTATATTATTACCATTAGTTGTTGTTCTCATGTGTGACAAATTCTTTTTTATGGAAGCTATTGCTGGAAAACTGGAGATATTGGCTGTTTTTACTAGGTTGATAATAAAGGGATAGTTTTAAATCATTGAAACAACTATAGGTTTAATGAACATTATAATTCAAAATTAGCATGTAAAAAAATTGAAATTCACTGAAAAAAACATAGGTTTCAGGGACGTTATAGCTACAGATTAGCATTTAAAAACTTTTGAAATTCACTGAAAAAACCATAGGTTTCAGGGACATTATAGTAACAAATTAACATTTAAAAAACCTTTGAAATTCACTGAAAAAACCATAGGTTTCAGGGACGTTATAGCTAGTTGGAGATTTCGCTCATACAAGATCATAGAAATTCCGCCGTTATAGTTAGTTGAGCTAACTATAACTCGCTCCCCCGCAATGTACTGCTGATGACGTTACATATTACATCATTCATGACATGGTCAGTGACATCACTGAATACATCACTGATGACATCTCAAATGACATCACTGATGACATAATCCACATGAAAATCTGATGCACCTGCTCACACTTTAATAAAACCTTTGATACACCCACTCTAAAATACAGACTACCATTTTTGAAACATTAGAGGCACTAATACCAGTTACTACGTATGCACTCACTGATTCCTAGGTCTACATACACATTGTGAGAAGTTGGCTGGCGTATGCTGTCCACTATTCTAGTGGGCACCTTGCACCAGTCCAAATGACCCTTATTGATGGTAGGTTTAAAGACAACCTTTATAGAAAGCTGTCCTAGTGGTAGCTGTGGAGAGCAGCCTTCAGGCCAAGTCTTGAAGGAATGTAAAGCAACTTGTTTTACCAGTCTATAATCTCATGAATTAAAAGTTCATAGATTTTGTGAATCTTCTGTTCTTTCTTTAATGAGTTCTTTATTTTCTCTCTTTTTAAAATACACAGGCACAGGCGGTGCCTGTGTATTTTAAAAAGAGAGAAAATAAAGAACTCATTAAAGAAAGAACAGAAGATTCACAAAATCTATGAACTTTTTGTATCATTGACTTCACTGAGTGCACCTCTCAATTCTCTTGTAAAACTAGTTTGACGGACATCCCTGGCGGCGAATGGTGAGAGTGGTTGCACCACTAGAAATTTGGAAACAGAAGAAGTTGATGTGCTAAACCTTGGTCTACTGCTGTGTGCTTTGGTTTGTTATATAATCTCATGAATGACCAAATGAAAGGAGACCCACACCAGGTATATATAAAATATATATGTATGTATTCTAAACACATCCCTCTAGTCTCTTTAGAAGGCTAGAGGCAAAAGTACACAAGTTAAACTTAAGTCCGACACAGTAAATTAGCACAGTATACGTTTTGCCCTAGGGGCCCCAGAAAGCATATACGAAGAAAGTGGTATAAGTACCGCTGTGAACATAGAGGTAAGGCCTAGGGCCTGTAGAACCGCTGGTGCAACCAGTAACCACTCAAGGTAGGGACACAGGAGACCCATGGGGGACGCGTGCAGGGTCTAAACACAGCTGCGAATCACAATTGACTTCTATGGAGAAAGTTGCGATTAGATATTTAAGGATTAAGGACACTTACGAGTGGACTAGGAACAAACCCCTTCAGTACTGGACAGTTCAAGAGTCAAAACCCACGGGAGCACCAAAGTACTGGTGTTACCTCACCCAGGGAAGCCGGGTGCATAAGTGTCTTTTCGTGTCAGGTTTCGTCGTCGTTTCCTATGGAGAGCTGCAAAGAAGTGTTGCAGGCGACCCGATGAAAAGTCTCCGGATGGATCCAAGGGTGGATTGAAGATCTGAAGAACCTGAAAGCAGAGGGGACAGATTCTGGGTCACTTGCCAGTGACCAGGGAGGCAGTAAGAAGATGCCCACCGATGTCGGGTGATTTCAGGTGCAGTAGGTGAAGCTTGACTCTTCAGCCACAAGGACCAGGAGGCATTGATGACAATCAGTAGCTGGATTCGAGCTGTCCCATGTCGGATGTCGAGTGCTGCAGTGTGGGTATCCAGATTGGACACAACAAGCCATGGCAACAGTAACACACGCAGAATGCAAAGATTGGCTTCAGAGCAGACCAGCAAGGTCTGAGGGACTCACCCTTTGAAGGAGAGTCAGGGCACGTCTGGAGCAACCAGGGAAGCCCCAGAAGCAAAAGAGTTACCTTCTTTGGGACCCACTAGTCAATGGACCAGGGTTCTCAAAGGGGCCTCGAGCAGAAATGCTAGAAGGGGGCCCACGGAACACTGGTGGAGTATAGGCCCACAATCTTCAGTGCAGATGGTGCTCAGGGCTTGGACTACGAGTAGCCCAATGCACAACTTCGGGAAAGCTCGAGAAGTAGATGCACTAGCAAATGTGCACGGTGTCCAGGAGTTCCGGTCCCACGTCTCTTGTGATGGCTACAGGTCTCAGCTCTCCTGAGATCTCGTGTCGGCCTTGGAGATGTCTGGAAGTCTGTGTCCTGTGTCGCAGATTCTTAGGGATCCGGCGGGAGCCTTGAAAATGCAGACCGGCAAGATGCTTTTTCGGAGCCTGTTTGAACACAGGAGTCACTCCTTGACCCCAAGGGAGATCCTTCCGTCTTCTAGTCGAAACAAAATGTTGAAGTTCCAGGATATATGTTGCAGAGTTTCTTCCAGGGTAATCTAAAGTCCTAGGGACTGGGTTTCTATACTTATACTAAGTGTAGGGGATGGTGCTTACTCTAAGGTCCCAACTATGGGAGGAACTGGTAAGGGGGTGGTTACACCCCTTCCCCTTTGTCCAGATTCGTGCCAGAGCTGGGGCTGATTGCCCCAGCAACCGGTTTGAACTGGGTTATGCACGGGGACACCTTGTGTGCCCCAGGCACTGTCTGAAAAGCATTCACTGACTGCACCCACTCTGCCCCAGTACACCCCCAGCACACTAAAGCCTGTCTGGGGACAGGAAAATTATTGTCCAGGCCTCCCCTGCCAGAGTTCCCTCCACCAGCAGGAGGTCAGACTCGTGTCTGTGGCAGCAGCATCCATTTTGTGATGCTGGGGCTCTTTTAAACTATTACTGGTCAGGTAAGTGTGTACATGTCTTCTCCCTCTAGAAGGGTGGAATTCTACCCCCGCCGCCAGGAACTGGGGGGGGGGGGGGGGGTTGGGGGGTAGGATTCCAAAGTGTTTGACAACAAACGCGACATGTTTTGATGCAGCCATTCCAAAGTTAGCATTTACCGCGAGGTTATAATGCACTTAAGAGTATACAGTATAGCTGTATCAGAACAGCTATAAGGAAGGGATTCCGAAAGCTGCAGAGGGGCTCAGCTCATGCTTGGGAACCCTTTCACACAAAACCAAGTACTCTGCCTTCAGGATTGTTAAGGCCTGCCATAGGAGTGTCTTATAGGTTTATAGGTGCCTGTATTTAAAGGTAGATATAGGTAGCCTATATCTTAGTAAGGGGTGCAAGCACCACTTACCCAGGCTGCAGTAGCAGACCTGTGTTGCCATTTTGGAAGGCTTCCCAGGGGTGGCATAATACATACTTCAGCCCCTGGTAGGCCTCTGGGGGAACTATGCCCTTGGTACCCAAGGTACCATATACTAGGGACTCACAAAGGTAACCCAGTAACCAATCTGAAGTGTACCTAAAGTACATGCAATCAATTTAGAGAAGAAGCAGCTAGGCTGGGGTCCTGAATATCAGGATCCCAGACAAACTAAGTCAAAAACCATCAAAACACCAGGAAAAAAGTGGGGGCAACCATGTAGTCAGATTCCACCTTCCTACACACATCCCCTCAGTCACCAATACAGTCACTCATACATGCAGTGGCTCATCAACACAACACTATTATAGGCACTCATACACCTATACAAACACTCCCACACCTCCACTCATCCAGAGTTACTCATACATCTAGTCAGCCCTGCAAAGAATCAATTACACTTCTATTTACTCACTTATACAGTTATATACACACAACATCACTTATTCATACAGATACTAACATATATTTACTCTTATACAATCACTGATACAAGTACACACTCATCCGTACAGCCACTCTCACAATCACTGACTCTCACGTGTAGTCATTTATATACTCCAACTCTCACATACACTGACTTTTACATATGTAGTCACTTGAATATGTAGCACTGAGATATCCATTCACTCACCAAAACACCCATATGCACACTCACCCATCCATACAGCCGTTTCAACATGCACTCTTGAACCCATACACCCAGTGAATGAAGTAGTCACACATCTACGCACAGAGTCACAAACCTCCCACCCTCCTACACACACACTCAGTCTTCCATACAAATACTCAGGCAACCAATCAATAACCCATATAGACACGTGTGTAGCTCCTGACCAACACATGCAGCTGTTTACACAAAAATAGACATACTGATGTAGACATTTAGACAGTTTAGTCACTAACCCATGTATTCAGTAAGATACATTTATACAGTCAGTCACGCGCCTATTAAATGCTTCATCCAGACACTTATACACCCACTTATTCTTCAATACACCTTGGCATATATATAAAACACATTTAAACATTACAGAAACCCACATTCACCGGATGATGTCATCAGTGATGTCATTTGAGATGTCATCAGTGATGTCACTGACCATATCACGAATGATGTAATATGTAACGTCATCAGCAGTGCATTGCGGGGGTGCGAGTTATAGTGAGCTCAACATGACGAGTTATAGTTAGCCGTACTAACTATAACGGGGCAATTTCAATGGTTTTGTATGAGTGAAATGTCCAGCTAACTATAACATGTGTGAAACCTATGGTTTTTTCAGTGAATTTCTAAGGTTTTTTAAATGCTAATTCCTAACTATAACGTGGCTGAAACCTATGTTTTTTTCAGTGAATTTCTAAGGTTTTTTAAATGCTAATTCCTAACTATAACGTGGCTGAAACCTATGTTTTTTTCAGTGAATTTCAAAGGTTTTGTAAATGATAATTTTTAAATGTATTACTTGTGTGAGAAGTTGGCCTGATATATGATGTTCACTAGTTCTAGTGATCACCTTGTATCAGTCCAAACAACCCTTATGGTGATTGGTTGTAAGTCAACCTTATAGACCAGCTATCCTAGTGGTAGCATGGACAAAGCAGTCTTAGGCTAAACTCTTTTGGCATGTGAAGCCATGTGTTTTACCACATATAACTCCTTGAATACCAAGTAAAAAGGTCACCACACAGGTTGTTATGAAAATAAACAAGTATTTATTAACTAACATACACCTCTGAACTCTTTATGAGATCAGAGGGCTAAGCACGTGACAAACTCTTAGGAAAAATACGTTTAAGTTGCACAAATTACAATGGTGCCCTAGGGGCACGACAAACCATATACTAAGTAAGTGGAATGTAAAAGTCGATATTAGGAATGGAGCTGTCCAGAGGCTGTAGGATCACTGGGACCACACTACACTAACTCTAGGTAGGTAATAGGAGGCCCACGGAACGCGTGTGCAGAGTGCGAACTCACACGCGAGATGCGTAACAGTGTCTATGGACAGTACAGTTCAGGAAAAAGGTGAGTACGGACGATCCTGACTAGGTAGAACTAAAACGACTGTGGAACTGGACACTAGGAGAGTCAAGCTACCCTTGAGCACCGAAATGCTCGTGTTACCTCACCCACAGGCTGCGGGTGCATAGGTGCCAAGTCGTGTCGGGTTCCGGCGTTGAAGTCTATGGAGCCTGGAGGAAAAGATGCTGCAGGCGATCAGGAGGAAGATGTCCGGTGTGATCCAAGGGTGGATCGGTGAAGAGAAGAACCT
This sequence comes from Lissotriton vulgaris, assembly GCF_964263255.1. Lineage (NCBI taxonomy): Eukaryota > Metazoa > Chordata > Amphibia > Caudata > Salamandridae > Lissotriton > Lissotriton vulgaris. The sequence goes on from NC_141691.1 coordinate 1,431,575,340, forward strand.
GAAAGCAGAGGGGACAATGTTCAAAGTCACTAGCCAGTGACTGGAGTGGAACCAGGAGTGGAGCCAGGTGTCGTCGTCGCGATCAGGTGAGGGTGGACGCTTGTCTCTGCAGCCACGTGGACCAGGTGGTGTCTTCGACAACCAGGATGGAGGCACGAGCTGTCCCATGCAGGCTCTCGCTGTCGGCGGTGTCGGCTTCGGATTTGGAGTAAACAGGCCTTGGCAAAGGCAACCCACGTGGTGAGTGGAAACGGCGTCTGGAGTGGACCAGGAGGGTCTGGGGTACTCCTCTTTTGGAAGGGAGCAAGGGCCAGTCTGGAGCAACCATACCAGCAGTGAAGATTTTGGGTTTCGTCGTCTAGGAGGTCACTAGCCAGCCGGCAAGTGACCAGACAACGCGTCGAGCAGCAAACAGGCAGAAGGGCCCCACGCAGATCTCGTGGATGCTGGAGGGCTGGTCTTCGGTGCAGGAGCTGCTCCGGGTCAGGGCTTCTCAGTCCCCAAAGCACTTGGACGAGGTTACCTCAGAAGTCGTGCTGGAGCGAAGTGCTGCTTCTTTCAAGATGGCCGGTCCCACGTGTCTCGTCGCACCCACGGATCTCAGCTGTGCTGCAGATGTAGGTAGAGGTCGGAGAGGTCTGGGAATCTGGGTCTCGTCAGGCTCTGAAGTCTGGATCCTCAAGGGAAGACGACAAAGGGAAGCCGCTGGACGCTGATGGTGCCTGCTTGTGCAGGGTGGACACTCCTTTCCCACAAGGGAGATTTCTTCAGTCTTCTGTGGAGCAGAACGTCGAAGTCCAGAGTTTCTTCTTGTAAAGTTGTTCAGGATAATCTAATTTGGAATGGGACCAGCTCCTACCTTTATCCGGCTAAAGGGGGCTGTACTGCGACTAGGTCCCTCCTCTGGGTGGGACCAGGAAGGGGGGTGGTTACACCCCCTATCCTTTGTACACAGAAACATTGAAAGATCTGAAAAATGTCTGTTAAAGGGCAGAAAGACAATGGAGAAGAGGCTATGAAGAACAGAATAGACTACTTTGGAGGCTGACAATAACCTGATATAAGAAAGAGATTGCCACAGCCAAAGCAGAATACTTTGCTGCCTTTATCCTAAAAAGCTCTAACAAATCACGCGATATCTTTAAAATTGTGAAAGATCTGTCCCACCCTGCCTGCACCAACAGCAATATCAAGCCTTCACAGGAATTATGTGATGGTTTGGCTTCCTTCTTTCAGGAAAAAATCTCCAAACTCATAGAAAGCATGGAGGATGCCCCCCCTCCATAGTGCAGCACCAAAGCAGCATGGAGAATGGAAAGAAGAATGAAGAAATGGATGAACACCTAGCACCAGGGGCTATCCTGGATACATTTGTTACTCCCACAGAACAAGAGTTCACGCAATTAGCCCTCAATGTAACATCTGGATCCCCATTGGATCCTCTACCCCATAAAATAGTTAAAGAATTTGGGGCTGAATTCTTTCCTGTACTCCGCCAGCTATGTGTCCAATCCCTCGGCACAGGCACTGTGCCGAGGGAGTGGAAACAGGCAGTTGTCACACCGCTGCTAAAGAAATCTAATCTGGACCCCAATTGCCATAAGAACTACCGGCCTATCTCACTCCTGCCGTACCCAGTTAAGATCATGGAACGGCTGGTCAGTAGGTCTTTGTCCCTCTTCCTGGAAACAAATAACATCCTTGAAGAGGAGCAATTCGGTTTCAGACCAGCCCATGGTACCGAGTCAGCTTTACTGATGGTACTGGATGACCTGAGAATGAGGGCGGACAGGGGAGAATCAGCAATTCTGATTCTGCTTGACCTGTCCGCCGCATTCGATACGTTGAGCCACGACATCCTGCTGACTAGGTTGAAAACCTTTGGAGTACAGGGTATGGCACTTGACTGGCTCCGCTCTTATCTGTCAGATAGATGGCAGGCAGTGGCATTGCCCCCGTATCAGTCTGAGTTCGCTATGGTCCCACATGGGGTCCCTCAGGGGTCTGCGATTAGCCCGATCCTTTTTAATGTTTATATGCAGCCCCTGATGGCCATCATCAAGGCTCACGGCATTAGCGTGATCAACTATGCGGATGACACGCAGCTGATGATTTCCCTGGATGGTGCCCATGCAGAATCTCTTGAGACCTTCCACACCTGCATAATGAAAATGGCAACCTGGCTAAAAAGAAATTCACTACAGTTTAACAGCAGCAAAACTGAGATAATGCAATGCAAAGTGGGAAGAATAGGCAGAAACCTGCCTGTTGGCTTTTGGCCTCTAGACTCATGTGAGCCACTGGCACCAGTAAAAACAGTGCGGAATCTGGGGGTCAGTCTCAATGACAACCTGAGTCTGGAGACCAACGTCAACAGACAGGTGAGCAGCTGCTTCGCCTTAATGCGGGGCCTTCGAAAGCTGCTGCCTTTATTTCCAGCACACACCAGAGCAACCGTGGTCAGAAGTACCATCCTCAGCCGCCTGGATTACTGCAACGCTCTGTTACTGGAATCTCCTGCCTATCTGATTTCCAGACTCCAGAGCATCCAGGCGGCAGCTGCAAAGATGGTGCTTTCTCGAGGACGTCGGTCCTCCACCTCCCTTGCTCTAGCTGAGTTGCACTGGCTGCCCGTTCATCAGAGGATCCGGTTCAAATCTCTGTGCACCGTCTTCAAGGCAGTGCATGGTTTGGGTCCTAAGCCACTTCAGGCCAAATTCAAGTGGTATGAACCCACACGGACCCTCCGCTCCTCATCCACGAACCTCCTCAGTGTACCTAGGATTAGGAAAGCTACTCATGGTGGCAGAGCTTTTAGCATAGCTGCAGCTCATCTCTGGAATAGCCTTCCCTTGGCAATTAGAAAACCAACGAACTGTTGCTTTTTCGCAAAAGGATAAAGACTTGGCTTTTCCCCAAAATCACACTTTCCTAGAGCTGTTCCACTCACTTGTCCCTTTGATGTTCAGTTTTTTCTAGTTGCACTTTTTTCAGCGCCAGGATGCCCGTAGGGTTGCAGCGCGCTTTAGAAATGACATAAATAAATAAATAAATAAATAAATAAATATGTCCGGTCTTGCGCCAGCTCTGGGGCTGGAGTGCCCCAGGAACTGGTTTAGACCGGAGTATGCACAGGGACACCTTGTGTGCCCCAGGCATGTCTCATTCCTTTCAGCCCTGTCCTACCTAATACACAAAATCCTGTCTGGGGTGGTGCTAGAACCTCCCAAGGCAGGAAACCTTTTTTCCAAGCCTCCCTCGCTGGAAGGACTCCCAGCAGCAGGAGGTTAGACTTGTGTCTGTGGTGGCAGCATCCATTTTGTGATGCTGAGGCTCGAGTTAGCTTTAACCGGGGTTCACAGTTACATACATGTCGTGTCCCTCTAGAAGGGTGGAATGCTACCTCCGTCGCCAGAATTGGTGAGGGGGTAGTATTCCAATTCGTATGACACCTTACTCGACATGTTTTGATAATGTTATACCAAAGTTGGCAATAACCGCGAGGATTATAATGCACTTAAGAGTATATGGTATAGCGTTTTCATGGAAACAGCTAAAGGACTTGGTTCCGAAACCTGCAGACAGTCTCAGCTCATGCTAGAGCACCATCTTACATAATTCCAAGCACTCTGCCTTCAGGATTGATAAGGCCTGCCATAGGAGTGACTGATAGGAGGATATGTGTCCATTTTAGGGTTAGATATAGGGATACTATATCTAAAGCAAAGGGTGATTACACCACCTTGCCCCAGCTGATTGATCAGCCAGTTGTGTCAGATTTGGATGGCCAGCCAGGGGTGGCATAATACATGCTGCAGCCCATGGTAGGCCCTGGGTGCACCTATGCCCTGGGTACCTAAGGGACACTGTTCAGGGGCTGATAAGGTGACTCAGTATCCAATAAGATATGTACCTAGAGTACATGGAATCCATTTTACAGAGAGAGCAGTGGGCCTGGGGTCCGGAATAGCAGGGCCCCAGGTCAACTAAGTCGAAAAACCAGCAAAACACCAGGCAAAAAGTTGGGGGCAACCATAGTCAGATATCCACCTTCCTACATAACCCCCCTAAACGAAAGGAGATAAGGCTATCCTTGACCAGGTAAGCCTATATTGCCTGAGTGGCCATATGAGGTGGTATATGCTCTGGCATGGTTACCCCCTGTCTCATGGTCCACTAAGCAATCTCTCACCTTAAGGGTATCTGAGGGTCTCCACCATAGGGAACCTCTACCTGTGGTGTGTTTTGGCAAAGTAAAAGGCTGGTGCTAGGATGGAGTTGTGGTAAATATTTGATTTACCGTCCTAATTTCTATGCAGGTAAGTACTTAATCAATAATAACTCAATCGGAAAGAAAGAGACAGAGTCCGTGGTGTTAGAGTTCTTAGGGGTTTTATTCCTTAAAAAGGAATGGTTCTTGAACCGGTTATCATATTCCTGCCACCACAGGGGTGCAGGAAGGGATAGAGCAATATTTTATTGACAATACATAGCTTATATACTTAAATCGTATGATAGGAACCAATACAGTAGGCGTAACAGCTGAGAGAAACAAGATAAAACACACACGTGGTCTTGATACGTAATTAGAAGGCGTGAACTAGGCGTGAACATAGAGGTGTGTGCTAGATACGTCACATGTAAGTGTCATAAGTGGGTGGCAACAAAAGCAGAATCTTGCAATGTCAGCAGAAATCTGAGGCCTGGATGCGCGCGCAGCTGCATGACGTGTGCATGACGTGAAGCTGGAGGGTGCAGGGGACTTGACATTTACACTAACGGAAAGAGACAGAAGTCTAGCATGTCAGATCAACTTGTACCACTATCATATCTGATATCTGATGTTTAGGAACCATATTATCTGGACGGAAAAGGTCTCTGGGGCAGAAGCTATTCTATACTGACTGTGAGTGCGTGTATAAGCGTCTAAGTGTCTGCATGAGGAGCATGGGGGCATGGGCCTTCCATGGTAACAGAGGCTATGAATTACTTGCACGGAGACAGTGAGGCCGAGCCCTTTGCTCTGCAGCTGGGGGAATGTTTACTTAAACTAGTAGGCAAGAATGTATTTTCGAGGAGCGGAACAGATAATTCGAAGGTTGAATACAGTCTTGGCAGGCAGCAGGCTGAGCCAAGCGCGGTGAGCCGCGCAGGAAGTAAGGCAGAGGTCACGGGTACAGAGGCAGCCCAGGCTGAGGCGTTCGGAGTCAGAAGGCAGAAAAAGGCTCGATGGCAGAATTCAGGGCCTACATCGCCAGAGCTGAAAAACGTGTAAAGTACACCACAAAAAGACGTTGGCATGGCATACTTAGAAACTGAATATTCAACCCATTCAGGGTGGGTCTGATAGAGGACATGTTAACGTTGGACGCAAATGTATTTGCGTCTTGATAACTGGCACAGGAGGGAAGTTACATGCACTTTAAACTCGTACATGGAGACGGTGGGGTACACGTTAGGGAACATAACTTGACCAGAAATTTATATTTCCTCATTCCCTCCTTGTTCCCTACGGACCCTTCATGATATATCGATCCTCATGAATCGATCAGTCTGTTCTTGTAACATCATTTGCTCTTCTTTCTTCCTTTGGCGGTTTGAGAAAAAACTGGAATGTTCAATGCACGATGTGGCACACAGTCCACAAATCGCTGGCCCACACTGTAGGCACAGGCAGCAACTGAATACTATGACAAGGGCAATGCCTAGGAAGGATAGGATCTTCCATCCCCAAGCAGTCAATGTTGTCCAGAACCAACCGGACCAAGTCCAGGTGCCTGGATTCTGATGTATCAAACTTGCAATTTTATGAAGACGTGTAATAGCTTGGTATACCGTTGGCGCGTTTTCTGGAATGAAAACACAGCAACTTGACCCGATGACCTTACAAGCTCCACCTCTATCTGCCAAGATGACGTCAATAACAAGACGGTTTTGAAGGACAACAACCCGCATAGCAGACTGCTCCTCTGTTAAGTTACCTAGAGCGGAGGCAGTTTCATTTACTACTGCTTCGAGTGTTCTGGTTAATCTTCGTATTAGTTTACTGTTTTGGACGGGGCCTGTGAAGAAAAAGAATCCCTTATTGAAATCTGTGTATTGCTCCCATGCCGTTTCAGTATAGTCGACAATCGGGAGATCTCTTCTGAGTCTACTCTTTACTAGATTTGTATTTCTGTGATAATCAGGAGGGGCTAGGAAAACAGGTGGCAGAAGGAAGGCAATGTAACAGGTACCATCCCAATCTGGAGGTAAGCGTATGTATGCGGTATGGCCACAAACAAAATAGGAATGACGAGTAGCTCTAAAGGAAGACCTGCCATGATCACTGAATTCGACCACGGTAGTGCATTTACTATGACCTAAGTGTACTGAACCCTTCTTTCTGACACATACGTCACCTGTGACTGGTAATACTGACATAGCAGGGAGAACTGGTGCAGCTTCGGATTCAACAGTAAGAATCATGAGGTTAACTGTATAATTACCTAATCCATATACTTCATTTTCTAGATCAGTTCCTGTCCTAATGGGAAGTCCCTTCGTGTCAGGGTAGCAGACGTTGAGCAGAACTAGGTTCAGGTTTCCCCAAATCCAATTCCCCTTGAAAACAGCAATATCAGAATCTAAGGAATTAATTAATCTAAACCATGCACCACAGGAGCCATTGTGAGTGAACGGGTACGGGAAAAGAGGCAGAACTCCCTTGTATTTCTGATAGGGAGGGAGTCGGCCACATATCCAGCAGTTTGTAGCATTGTTAGTCTGATGGGAGTGATGTAACATACTAATGAATGTGTTGTTGCGCAGCGCAAGTCTGTAGGACAGTTCGTGAGGCGGTAATTCACTAAAAGAATGTTCAGCAGAAACATTGTAAGCAGATTGTTCACGCTTGAAGATAGGGTAGTATATGGGAAGCAATATACTCGCAACAATAATCAGAAGACTTAGGAAAAACATAATCAATAATGTCACTATACAGTGACTGCGGAGTGATTTACAATATGTACATTTCTTGAGTTGTCTCTCTCTCTCTCTATCTCGATCTAGGGGATACATGTCAGAAACTATTTAACCGATTCACCTAGGGGAGGACTTAAACAATTAAACTGTCTGACTTGCTAGATCGGAGTTTCTTTCGGTACTCCTCTTGGGGAGTTTTCTCTCGCTTAGGAATTTTACAGTCACTAGATTCGAGGCAGTCCTTGGAGGGGGTGGACGAGTCTGTTTCTGGCATCAGTTCGTTGCATTTTTTAATATGACTCGTGTGGATCCACCCCTTTCGGCCTTCCACCTTGATCGCGGTCCTCGTTGTAAGAAGGACGGTCTTCGGCTCTTTCCAGCGGGGCTCCAGCGGGCTTTTCCTGTCGAAGTTCCTAATTAGGACTGTATCCCCAGGGCGGACATTGTGTGGCTTTACATCAGTGTTGTCAGGGAAGGCTGCAGCAACCTGTGAACGACATGATTGGAGTGCAGACATCAAGGAGGCAAGATAATCTGTCAGCATATTACAATCAACATCTGTAATTTTCTTAGGCATGGGCGTCCCCCACATATTCGGTGGTCTGCCAAAGACCACTTCATACGGGGCTAGCCCTGATCTCGAATGAGGAACCATCCTCATATAGAACAATGCAACTGGCAGGGCGACTATCCAGTCGACCCCTTTCTCTTTACAGATCTTTGCAAGGCGTGTTTTCAGTGTCTGGTTGTGCCTTTCTACAAGGCCAGCCGCTTCGGGATGTCGGACACAATGGAATCTCCACTGGTATCCTAGCAGAAGGGAAACCTGTTTCATGAGTTCGGATGAGAACGGCTGTCCGTTATCTGAGTACACGACACGAGGCAAGCCGTACCGTGGGAAGAATTCTCGAACCAGCTGCCTGGCAGTGGTCGGGGCAGTGTAATCTGGGACTGGATATGCTTCGGTCCAACGGGAAAGTGCACAAACAACTACGAGGACATATTTGAATCCTCGACAACGGTCCATCTGGATATAATCCATCTGGAGGACTTCAAAAGGGTGATCGGGAGGATGAAATCCACCTTGCTCTACAGGGACGCTTTTACCTGGATTGAACTGACAACAGATCATGCAAGTACGCACTTTCTGTTTTGCTGCTGCTCGTAAGTGTTTGTTATACCAGAGATTCTGTAAACTGTCTGCATAGCTTTCTCTCCTAGATGTGCCGGACTATGTGCTGTATTTATCATGATTTGAACCATTGAGTCAGGGAGAAACCATGTAGATTTTCCCTTCGTCATCCATCCTTGATCTGTCTGAATCCCTCCTAGTTCAGTCCATTTCTTTATTTCATCTGAAGTGGCATGCGTCTGGATATCGATTACATCTAGGGTGGGATCCCTAACTGACATACACTGTGTCGGTACTATTGTCTTTGTCACATCAGTAGTCTGGGTGTGAGTCAATGCTGTATGTTTTGCTGTCTGGTCTGCCAGGTCATTACCCTGGGAAACAGAATCCGTAACTTTAGTATGTGCTTTACACTTCATGACGGATATGCCCGAGGGCAGATGTATTGCTTCTAACAGTGCTTGAATGAGGGGACCGTGTTGGATCTTGGCACCATGAGAGGTCAAAAAACCTTGTTCTTGCCATAACATTCCGAAGTCGTGTACGACTCCGAACGCATAACGGGAATCTGTGTATATGTTAACATTTCTGTTCTTGGCTAGTATACAGGCTCGGGTCAGAGCGATGAGCTCCGCCGCTTGAGCAGACAGTGTATCAATACGATGTGTTTCTTTGACTTCAGTTTCAGTGGTCACTGCATACGCGGCCACTAATTCTCCTGTACTTGTTCTCATGCATGAACCATCCACGTAAAGTGTCAGGTCTGGATTTGTCAGTGGGACATCTGTTAAGTCTCGTCTAGGCTTTGTTACTGCATTAATGATCTCTATACAATCATGCGGGGCTGGATCTGTCATACTCGAAGGTAACAATGTTGCGGGGTTTAGGATGCTACAGCGTCTGATTTCTATGTGTGGCTGGAATAGTGTCAATTCATAACCTGTCAATCGTGCTATAGTCAAGTGTTGAGTCTGGGTTCTGTTTAAAAGAACCTCTACAGAATGTGGAACTTGAACTGTTAATGGATGTCCTAAAACAATTGAATCGCTCTGTCTGATTGCTAAGGCTGTCGCTGCAACTGACTTTAAGCACGCAGGGAGTGCCTGGGCTACTGAATCCAATGTACTTGAAAAATAAGCGCAAGGCTTATGTGAACCTGCTTGGTCTTGAGTGAGGACAGACAATGCTGTACCATCACGTTCTGTAACAAAAAGTGTAAACGGTTTGCTGTAACATGGTGTCGCTAAAACTGGTGCTTGGCATAAAGCTTTCTTTAATTCCTCAAAGGCCTGTGTATGTTCCTGAGTCCAAGGGAGGGCAGTCAAAGTCGCTGCCTCCTGTGTTGTTAACTGAATGAGTGGTTTAGCTAGAAATGCATACTGGGGAATCCATTGTTTGCAGTACGAGGTGAGGCCTATAAAGGCCCGCACTTCCTTTTGTGTCTGGGGTTGTGGCATATTTACAATTAACTGGATGCGATCTGGAGTGAGCTGTCTCCCCACTTTGGACAGCAAGTGACCCAAGTACACAACTTGCTGAACACAGAATTGTAGCTTCGAAGGAGACACCTTGTGTCCCTTGTCGGCCAGAAAATGTAGAACCGTCAGTGATGCTTGCTCACATTCGGGCTCACTTCGTGCGGTGATCAGCAGATCATCCACGTATTGCAGTAAAGCAGTGTTAACTGGCATTTGAATACAATCAAGTTGTCTTTTCAGTGCTTGGCTATAGATGCTGGGGCTTTCTGTGAATCCTTGAGGTGCGCGTGAAAATTTGAAGCTTCGTCCATTTAAACTGAATCCGAAGAGATATTGGCTCTCTGGGTCAATAGGTACACTGAAGAAGGCGTTCTTGAAGTCAATTACAGTAAAGAACGTTGCTTCTGAATCAATGGCAGTCAATAAGGATGAGATATCGGGAACCACAGGGTACTGTGGAACAATGCATTTATTCAGCTCTCGTAAATCAATCACCAGCCGATACACTGGCGGTGCATTGGGATCAGTACGTTTAAGAATCGGAATGATGGGGGAATTACAGATATTGGAGTCGGTCTCTACAACCACTCCTTGGGTAATGAGCTCTTCAATGATTTCCAGTAAAGCCACTACAGCATCGGGTGGTAACTTGTATTGTCTGATTCGAGGTAAAACAACACCTGGCTTGAGTGTAACACGATATGGTGTAATATGCATGCAGCCTACATCAGTTGGGCCTTGTGCCCACAGGTGTTCTGGTACATTTTTCAATCTGACATCAAACTCTCGTAATACATAGTGACCCTTGAAGTCTCGCAGGAAGAGTCTAACTCCTTCCGGAGAGCAGCATATTACGGCTCCTAGGGCCTTTAGTGTTTTGATACCTAACAAGTTTTCTGGACATGATTTCGTGAGTAACAAGTCTGTAACACGTGATAATGGACCTACTGCTAAGGGAACGGGTTTCGATACTTCATTTACAATAGGCTGTCCTGAAAAACCAAGGGAAACATTCTGTGAGCCTGAGAGGGGTGCCCCTGGGACTTCATTATGACTGATTGTTGTGCGGCTTGCCCCTGTGTCAATTAAAAACTTACTGTCTTTTCCCAATACTTGACTGTGTACATAAGGACCCTCTTGATCTACAGGAATCTCAATAAGAGGCAAACCAAACTCCCTCTCTAGGCTGTTTCATGTGTAACGTGGATAATCGGGGTAATCAGATTGGGCATACTGGTACATCTGCTGTGACACTTGCTGAGTCGCGGCAATAGGCTGTGGCTGTGACTGTGGTACTGCTACGGTCTGTACTGAATGTGGTGATGCATGCATAGGCTGTGTATTCTGCATGGGCTGTATATTCTGTGAAGTCTGTTGCTGGACATGGTCTTGTCTAGGTGGACGCGGTCTTTCTTTAGTTTTACCTGTTGATATATTATGTTTCAGGACTGGGCATTCATGTACGTAGTGACCTGGCTGCTTGCAATAGTTGCATGTCCCTTTAACGGGAGCTGCTGAATTCTGGGTCTGGGTCGTACCCTTTCTCTGGCCGTCGGCCGGAACCGTCTGGGCCACTAACATTTTCATTTTCGTGTCTTTCATGCGTTTCTGTTCATGATCCTGTTCTTCTCTGATTCTGTTCTGATGGTATTGTAACATTTGCAACATCTGGGATGGCGTATTTGCCTGCCATGTACTTTCAACTTTGTATACGCGGTTCTTAACTAGTGGCAGGGAATTCTCGACTAATTTTGATACAAAAAGATGCGGGTACGACTCGCTACTTGGTTTAAGGCCACTATTAATAATAAAACATTTCTCGAATCTTGAATAGAAGTCACTAGTATCTTTATCGTGTTTCTGTTTACAGGCTGAGATTGCATCCCAGTCTTCCTTTCTAGTTGTCAATAATCTTGGCAGCACTTGTACTAATAAACCTGGTAATGCTTTAGTTTTCTCCCCAAGGCCTAGCCCTGGAGTACGAAGTTTCTCCTCGTCTTCTATTTCTGCCCATATAATCTTTTTGTCTCCCACCTCCCACTCTCTTTCCTTCAGTTTCTCGTAGATGCCGGTGGGCAGCAGTACTTTTAACATTTTCATGATATCTGCATATGTGTAATCTCCCATCAGTAACATGTCTTTAAGTTCTCTGTGGAAACCTGCAGGGTCTTTATCGTGACAGGGTACTAGTTTCTTCATCTCCAATAATTCTAACTTGGTCAGGGGTGTGTGTACATACACACGTTTCAGGGTATGGTCGGCACCCATGACTGGGTGTACTTCTCGTAATGGGTTCTGACTTTCAAGACCATGAAGACGCTCCATATGATACATTTTCCTTTCTGGGGGCGGAGCGGGAACGTATTGTGAGCTTAAGAAAGTGTTATATCTGTGCCGTTGTTCTAGAATTATTTGAATTAACTTGGTACTTAGGCCTCTCCATCTATCCATGAGTAGTGCTTCTAATGTATCGTGTAAGGGACCTGGATCAGAATGTTGATGTCTGTATAACGTGAGGAGGTGCTGAATCATGTATACACCTGCTAATTTCTGCTCGTCTGGGGAAAGGTTCAGAAATGTCTGTGCTACTGTGTCATCATTGTATATATTAGGATTGTCAGCCCACAGTACTGCTGACCTGGCTAGTTCTTGTTCATCCATAGAATTGAGTACATGGTACCCCATTCGTTCTCGAAGCATTTTATCAGTGACTTGGAACTGATGTTCAGGAGAATTCGGTTTTGATATGCCAGAGAGAAAAACTCTCTTGCTTTCTGGACGAATGCCTTTCCTAAGGTAAGTTACCTTACCTACATACGCTATTGTGTCTGTAGTCTTTTCTGGTTCTTCAGATCCTTCCTCCTCCTCAGAGGAAGCTTTTTCTTTCTCTTTTTCGTGTATTTCTATTACTGTTTTCCTTATTTTCTTGTACATACTAGCTATGCAATTCTGTTTATCATGCTTTCCTTCGGATATGTTTTGACCCCACTTGGTTAGGGCATCCATTTCATCCTGTTCTGTCTCAGGCCTGTCTCGTTCTCTTATTAAGCAATTTATGAAAAAACGTAGTATATATGCTTGAGTGTCAACTTTCTGATGTGCCATGGCCTCCTTAATACTTTCAGGGTTTTCCCCAGTCCGGACAAAATGATATATCCTATCTAGGTGCTCTTTCATTCCTGAGAATAACACTAGGTAATCTGTAGCTTGTCGTAAACGTAGTGATGCTATCAACATCCTATCGTCTTTACCGGGTACGGGATCGTATCTGCAAACTTGAAGCGGTTCTTTGAGTATGTCGAGACGGGGTGTTCTGGATGTCCCTAAGGTGTAATCTGTGTGTTGCTGGCGGGGTCTGGTAACCCCCGGTCGCACCTCCTGAGGCTGAGGCTTGAGCATTATCTCTCTGTGGAGTCTGTATCTGTATCTGGACTTGTCTCTTAGTAGGATCAGGCGCAAACGGATTTGGTATCTTGACCTTAGGTGAGGGAAGTGGTGGAGGTGGAGGAACGACAGGCTGTCGGACGGGGGAAACTTGTTGCGGTAATGGCGGGGTATGGTCTGGAGGCGGGTTGCCATCTCCGTCACCGTCAGTAGGCGGGACGTGGGCACGTGGATTGGTGTAAGCGGGTGCTACATCGTTTAGATAGGAATTCAGAAATATGTCTTTAGTAGTCCTGTGGTTTACTTTAATTGGAACCAATGGTGGTGGTAGATTTTTCGGTATTTCTGAATGGGCTTCAGGCGAACCCTCGGCCACTAAGTACATACCATTTACAAGATTGTTTCGTGCACGGTCTACCTGTTCGGCTTTTACTCGGATTCCTTCATTAACTAATTCATTTTCTCTGACTCTATCCGGCGCTTCTCTAAGTCTATCTTCTCTTCGGAGTTCTTTTTCGGCTCGTTTATGTGATTCTTTACGCCATAACTCTATAGCATCTTTCTGTGATTGTCTAGCTTTCTTTCTCCATAGTGCTTCTTCTACCTTAAGGATGCACTCGGCATCCCACGTTCCTGTAGCGGGCCATCTGTATTTTTCTTCTAGGTGCTTAGTATAATCGGCCCATAAATCTAGATACAGTATGGCGTCTATGCCATGCTTGTGGTACATGTAATTTCCAGGCGTGTCCCTAGGGGGGATAGGAATTTCTTCCTCTAGCATCCCTTTCCTAGTTCCTATCTGCTTTAACTTATTGAAAAACGGCATCTTGTCTACTTAATACTGGATACTTGATCCTTTCTACCTGAACTCTGAACACAATTAGTTACATAAAAACACAACAATGCACATTAAACAATCACTCATACCACGACATTGATCACATGAGAGAACATTTAGAAACATATATCTCTAGCTTTGGAACCAGATGTACTGCTAAACAGCACAGATACACTGTCAAAGACAGTGCAAGAACTTGAGTAACGGATATACTGCTAAACAGTACAGATACACTGTCTAAAACAGTGCAGACCGAATTTGTGTACCCAAACCCGTCTTTACCGGATACATAATAATGCACCCGTCTAGATACGTCCCAGTAATGGTACTCACCGGGAAGCACGGAAACAGAAGGCCTCGGAAAACTCGACTGGACTGGACCGGACTCGACTCGACACGTGGATACTTCGGAAAACTGGTGGGCCTCTTCACACCTCGGACCTTGCTTCTTTCGGCTAGGCTCTGGTCGGGATCCTCCGCACTCCTCACCGCCTCGTCTGGGTGCTGATCGCAGTCTTCGTCACCTCCATGGGCCAGAGGGAGATACAGGAAATCCTGCCAGTACGCGTAGTTCCGTCTAACTGATGGCAGGGGACAGAGCTTGCAACGCACCAACCGGCGCGTGAGGTGGGGGAGGGGTCCCTATTCGGGCGCCAAATTATTGTGGTAAATATTTGATTTACCGTCCTAATTTCTATGCAGGTAAGTACTTAATCAATAATAACTCAATCGGAAAGAAAGAGACAGAGTCCGTGGTGTTAGAGTTCTTAGGGGTTTTATTCCTTAAAAAGGAATGGTTCTTGAACCGGTTATCATATTCCTGCCACCACAGGGGTGCAGGAAGGGATAGAGCAATATTTTATTGACAATACATAGCTTATATACTTAAATCGTATGATAGGAACCAATACAGTAGGCGTAACAGCTGAGAGAAACAAGATAAAACACACACGTGGTCTTGATACGTAATTAGAAGGCGTGAACTAGGCGTGAACATAGAGGTGTGTGCTAGATACGTCACATGTAAGTGTCATAAGTGGGTGGCAACAAAAGCAGAATCTTGCAATGTCAGCAGAAATCTGAGGTCTGGATGCGCGCGCAGCTGCATGACGTGTGCATGACGTGAAGCTGGAGGGTGCAGGGGACTTGACATTTACACTAACGGAAAGAGACAGAAGTCTAGCATGTCAGATCAACTTGTACCACTATCATATCTGATATCTGATGTTTAGGAACCATATTATCTGGACGGAAAAGGTCTCTGGGGCAGAAGCTATTCTATACTGACTGTGAGTGCGTGTATAAGCGTCTAAGTGTCTGCATGAGGAGCGTGGGGGCATGGGCCTTCCATGGTAACAGAGGCTATGAATTACTTGCACGGAGACAGTGAGGCCGAGCCCTTTGCTCTGCAGCTGGGGGAATGTTTACTTAAACTAGTAGGCAAGAATGTATTTTCGAGGAGCGGAACAGATAATTCGAAGGTTGAATACAGTCTTGGCAGGCAGCAGGCTGAGCCAAGCGCGGTGAGCCGCGCAGGAAGTAAGGCAGAGGTCACGGGTACAGAGGCAGCCCAGGCTGAGGCGTTCGGAGTCAGAAGGCAGAAAAAGGCTCGATGGCAGAATTCAGGGCCTACATCGCCAGAGCTGAAAAACGTGTAAAGTACACCACAAAAAGACGTTGGCATGGCATACTTAGAAACGGAATATTCAACCCATTCAGGGTGGGTCTGATAGAGGACATGTTAACGTTGGACGCAAATGTATTTGCGTCTTGATAACTGGCACAGGAGGGAAGTTACATGCACTTTAAACTCGTACATGGAGACGGTGGGGTACACGTTAGGGAACATAACTTGACCAGAAATTTATATTTCCTCAGAGTACTGAAGTGAGACTCCACTAATGTTGGGCTTAACTTCCTCCAATCACTATCCACCATATATGCCTTTCTTTCCAGGACTGAGTTGCAGTATGCTCTCAGGGTCACCCTCTGGCTACCTAAAGCTGGAGGCTGGGTCCCTCTGTTTGGCTTACTTGAGGGACAGGTCAGGTTTGGGGCCCTTAGGTCCCAGGTGTGGCTGTGCCCAACAGTGTCCATCTGTGGGAGGTCCCTAACTAAGTTTAAGGGGGATCCCTCAGGAGTCTGTTTTATTTTCACTTGGCTAGGTCTGCTAGCTTCAGTGCCCTTAATCTGCTGATTGGGGAGTTCTTTTGGACAGGGGGCCCTTTGGGGGTCCACCACTGGCCTCCCTGACCTCTACAGCCCTGTGCTGGCTGAGGCAGGGTAGAGAGGGGCATCTTGGACTGGGGCTGTGGCTATCACTGCCCACTAACCTTACCATGGGGGTTTACCATTTTAAAATGGATTTCTTGCTCTACCTCAGCCCAGGCTGAGATCTCTAAATCATTCCCCAGTAGGCAATCTACAGGCAAGTTTGATGACACTGCCACTCTCTTGGGACCAGTGACACCTACCCAGCTGAGATTGACCACTGCCATGGGATGATCTCTCTGCACTCCATCAATGTTGGTCACCTGGTATGTGGCTCCAGGTATAAGTTGCCTTGAGGGGACTAGGCTCTCAGTCACCATGGTGATGCTAGCCCCTGTGTCTCTATAGACCTCAACCTTTAGACCATTGACGAGGGGCTCCTGTCTGTACTTGTCCAAAGTGTTGGGACATGCTGTGAAGTTGGCAAACCCCATGCCAGTCTCACAGACAAGAGTATCTAAGTCAGGGGACCTGGTTAGGCCAGAGTCCCTAGGAACTCCCAAAGTAAATCCACCCAAATTCTTGGGGGCACTCCCACCACCTGGGGGATTACTACTAGTGGTAACAGGAGGCTTGGAAGTGTTACTTGGGGGTATGTTCTCTTTATTGTTGTTGGCCCTTGGGCAACTGCTGTCAGTTTTCCAATGGCCTACCTGTTTGCAGGTATGGCAATAAGGTTTCCTTTGGGTATTGGAAGGATTCTGGGACCCACCCTTTTCAGAGGATTTTTGGGGCCCTGATGTGGTTTGATCTGGAGATCTATTCCCACCCTTCTCTTGAGGCTTGGTTGATTCTTTCTTTTGGTCACCACCCTAGTTCTTAGGCCTAATCCCGGTTCTGACCCATTTGTCTGCCCTCTTACCTAATTCTTGTGGAGAGGTCAGATCAGAGTCTACCAGGTGCTGGTGTAATAACTGGTTCTGACAATTATTTAAGACTTGCTCTCTCATAATTAGATTATACAATCCTGTGTAATCAGTAACCAGTAACCTTACTTCCCAGTAGCCAGCCTTCTAGAGCCTTAGTGGCACAATCAACCAAGTCAGTCCAATCCTGAGACTGAGTTTTCTGGGTGTCTCTGAACATCAACCTGTACTGTTCAGTTGTTAAGCCAAACCCATCAATCAGTGTATTCTTCAGGACTTGGTAATTGTTAGCATCCTCAGCTCTAGTAGTGAGGAGCTTATCTCTACCTTTACCTTCAAAGGAGAGCCACAATATAGCTGCCCACTGACTCTGGGGGATGCACTGGACAGTGCAGGCCCTCTCCAGAGCAGTCATCAATTTGTGGATGTCATCCCCTTGCTTAAAGGGGGGCACTATTTTACTCAGGTGTCTAGTATCAAAACTCCTGTCTTTATCTCTAGGGATAATGCTGCCACCAGTGGGGTCTGCCCCACTCAATCTCTGCTCTCTGGCAAAGGCAAGTTTTTCTTTGGCAAGGGCAAGTTCTTCCCTCTCAATCCACAGATTGACTTCCCTCATCTTAGCTTCATGCTCTCTTCTCTGGGGGATGTCATCCCTCTCGAGAAGATGCCTGAGAGACATGGGTGTGAATAGATCTGTTAGAGCCACTGGAGTGAGACCTAACTCGTCTATTCCTAAGGTTAAGCCTGCTTGAGGATAGGCCTGGGGCTCCCCCAGTTCCATTCTCATGTATGCTTAAGTTGGCCCTGGTAAGTCTGCTGACTCCTCCCTGACCATGGTTTACCTCACCATCAGATGAGTCTCCATCTACCTCCACTTCATCAGTTTCATGGAGATTAGAGTCCTCCTCTACTGGGGGTATGGTTCCCTCTGTAGGGTCAGATGGGCCTGGATTAGAAGCCCTTCTGGCATCAAAGTTCTCTAAGAGACCTATCAGAAAAGGAATTGTAGGGTTAGAACCCTGTTTTAGTTTCCTGGAGGTACACAATTGTCTCATCTCCTGGAAGCTAAGGACTGCATATCTTGACATGACCTGTGGAGGGTCAATAACCACCAGGGGAGCCACTGTGTTCTCTCCTGTGGTAGACATGCTTTTCTAGTGAGGTGTAAGTGGTGCACTTACCTACACTATGGGTTTACCTACTGATCCCTTGCTAAGAGTTGTAGTCAGGGTGTGCTACTCCCTTTCTACTACAACAGCTGGTTCAGTAGAACTCAGAGTATTTCTAAGCTTGTTATATGTACCTATGGTACCTTATGTGATCTTTCAAATGATATCTCAAGATTATATTTGGTAAAAACAACAGCAAGCTCAAATCCCAACCGCTGCACACCAATGTGAGAAGTTGGCCTGATATATGATGTTCATTAGTTCTAGTAATCACCTTGTATCAGTCCAAACAACCCTTATGGTGATTGGTTGTAAGTCAACCTTATAGACCAGCTATCCTAGTGGTAGCATGGACAAAGCAGTCTTAGGCTAAACTCTTTTGGCATGTGAAGCCAGCTATTTTACCACATATAACCCCTTGAATACCAAGTCAAAGGACACCACACAGGTTGTTATGAAAATAAACAAGTATTTATTAACTAACATACACCTCTGAACTCTTTATGAGATCAGAGGGCTAAGCACATGACAAACTCTTAGGAAAAATACGTTTAAGTTGCACAAATTACAATGGTGCCCTAGGGGCACGACAAACCATATACTAAGTAAGTGGAATGTGAAAGTCGATAATAGGAATGGAGCTGTCCAGAGGCTGTAGGATCGCTGGGACCACGCTACACTAACTCTAGGTAGGTAATAGGAGGTCCACGGAACGCGTGTGCAGAGTGCGAACTCACACGCGAGATGCGTAACAGTGTCTATGGACAGTACAGTTCAGGAAAAAGGTGAGTACGGACAATCCTGACTAGGTAGAACTAAAACAACTGTGAAACTGGACACTAGGAGAGTGAAGCTACCCTTGAGCACTGAAATGCTCGTGTTACCTCACCCACAGGCTGCGGGTGCATAGGTGCCAAGTCGTGTCGGGTTCCGGCGTTGAAGTCTATGGAGCCTGGAGGAAAAGATGCTGCAGGCGATCAGGAGGAAGATGTCCGGTGTGATCCAAGGGTGGATCAGTAAAGAGAAGAACCTGAAAGCAGAGGGGACAATGTTCAAAGTCACTAGCCAGTGACTGGAGTGGAACCAGGAGTGGAACCAGGTGTTGTCGTCGCGATCAGGTGAGGGTGGACACTTGTCTCTGCAGCCACGTGGACCAGGTGGTGTCTTCAACAACCAGGATGGAGGCACGAGCTGTCCTACGCAGGCTCTCGCTGTTGGCGGTGTCGGCTTTGGATTCGGAGTCAACAGGCCTTGGCAAAGGCAACCCACGCGTTGAGTGGAAACGGCATCTGGAGTGGACCAGGAGGGTCCGGGGTGCTCCTCTTTTGGAAGGGAGCAAGGGCCAGTCTGGAGCAAGCAGACCAGCAGTGAAGATTTCGGGTTTCGTCGTCTAGGAGGTCACTAACCAGCCGGCAAGTGACCAGACAACGCGTCGAGCAGCAAACAGGCAGAAGGGCCCTACAAAGATCTCGTAGATGCTGGAGGGCTGGTCTTCGGTGCAGGAGCTGCTCGGGGTCGGGGCTTCTCAGTTCCCAAAGCACTTGGATGAGGTTACCTCAGAAATTGTGCTGGAGCGAAGTGCTGCTTCTTTCAAGATGGCTGGTCCCACGTGTCTCGTCACACCCACAGGTCTCAGCTGTGCTGCAGATGTAGGTAGAGGTCGCAGAGGTCTGGGAATCCATGTATTGTTAGGCTCTGAAGTCTGGATCCTCGAGGGAAGACGACAAAGGGAAGCCGCCGGACGCTGATGGTGCCTGCTTGTGCAGGGTGGACACTCCTTGCCCACAAGGGAGATTTATTCAGTCTTCTGTGGGGCAGAACGTCGAAGTCCAGAGTTTCCTCTTGTAAAGTTGTTCAGGATAATCTAATTTGGAATAGGACAAGCTCCTACCTTTATCCGGCTAAAGGGGGCTGTACTACGACTAGATCCCTCCTCTGGGTGGGACCAGGAAGGGGAGTGGTGACACCCCCTGGCCTTTGTCCGGTCTTGCGCCAGCTCTGGGGCTGGAGTGCCCCAGGAACTGGTTTAGACCGGAGTATGCACAGGGACACCTTGTGTGTCCCAGGCATGTCCAATTCCTTTCAGTTCTGTCCTACCTAATAAACAAAATCCTGTCTGGGGTGGTGCTAGCACCTCCCAAGGCAGGAAACCCTTTGTCCAAGCCTCCCTCGCTGGAAGGACTCCCAGCAGCAGGAGGTCAGACTTGTGTCTGTGGTGGCAGCATCCATTTTGTGATGCTGAGGCTCGAGTTAACTTTAACCGGGGTTCACAGTTACATACATGCCGTGTCCCTCTAGAAGGGTGGAATGCTACCCCCGTCGCCAGAATTGGCGAGGGGGTAGTATTCCAATTCGTATGACACCTTACTCAACATGTTTTGATAATGTTATACCAAAGTTGGCAATAACCGCGAGGATTATAATGCACTTAAGAGTATATGGTATAGCGTTATCATGGAAACAGCTAAAGGACTTGGTTCCGAAACCTGCAGACAGGCTCAGCTCATGCTAGAGCACCATCTCACATAATTCCAAGCACTCTGCCTTCAGGATTGATAAGGCCTGCCATAGGAGTGACTGATAGGAGGATATGTGTCCATTTTAGGGTTAGATATAGGGATACTATATCTAAAGCAAAGGGTGATTACACCACCTTGCCCCAGATGATTGATCAGCCAGTTGTGTCAGATTTGGATGGCCAGCCAGGGGTGGCATAATACATGCTGCAGCCCCTGGTAGGCCCTGGGTGCACCTATGCCCTGGGTACCTAAGGTACACTGTACAGGGGCTGATAAGGTGACTCAGTATCCAATTAGATATGTACCTAGAGTACATGGAATCCATTTTACAGAGAGAGCAGAGGGCCTGGGGTCCTGAATAGCAGGGCCCCAGGTCAACTAAGTCGAAAAACCAGCAAAACACCAGGCAAAAAGTTGGGGGCAACCATAGTCAGATATCCACCTTCCTACAACTTGTTATATTTTTTATACTGATTTACTAAATTTTTTGTTTTAAACTATTTATTTTTAGATATTTTATTTTTTAAATTACATTACATATTTTTAATATAAATTGAAAATCATTTGTTTTTCAAAATATTGAAAATTTAATATATTTTTTAAATGATTTTATATATTTTTTAATTTATATATATTTTATATAGCAGGCAATGATATCCTATGGAAGGAAATTGAAGTTACCGGTAAGTACGGTTAAAATTACTTTTCAGGATCAGTACTGGGCTGAAAGATGCAGCACTCAGGTCTCTTCTGATAACAGGTGAGTAAATCAGAATTCGTAGTTCAGCTGATTTTTATAGGAGTATTTTAAAGTTCCAAAACTCCACACTTAGAAGAATTTCCAAGTGAAACCAGTCAATGTTAGCCTATGGAAGAAGTTCGGCTGATTTTAGAGGAATATTTTGCTCAATAGTGAAGGAAGGGGGTGGGGCCTAAGGTGACATGTGCGTTAACATGCCCTGTGGAGCGTTTTAAGTTGGGGAATTAATTCCTCTTAAAGCCAGAGGTCCCCTAGGGGCCAACTAGCCCACCAGGAACCTCCAGTATGATTCAGGGAGATACGTTGCAGAGAGGTGTTCAGAGGCCACCCCCCTTTTTACAACACTCTGCAACGCTGCTCCGTGGCACTTTCCGGAGGTACCTGTTGGGCTAGTTGGCCCCTAGGGGACCTCTGGATTGAAGAGGAATTAATTCCCCAACTTAAAACATGCCACAGGCCGTGTTTGCACACACATCAACTCAAGCCCCGCCCCCTCCCTTCACCACTGTGCAAACGCGCACCGTGGCGCGTTCTAAGTTGGGGGATTAAGTCCCCTTGAATACTGGGGGTCCCTGGGTGCCAGGGACCCCCAGTATTCAAGGGGAATTACTTCCCTGTCTGCAAACGCAACAGGGGGCGCGTTTGCAGAGTGGTGCAGGAAGGGGCGTGGCCTCCTCCCCATCCTGTTTTTTTGTATTTTTTTTTTAAAAGGGGGGTGTGTAGCCCCCCTTCTTTTTCGGGGCCCTGGGGACCCCATCCCCCAGGGCCTGACCCCCAAATATTTTTATTTTTATTTTTTTAACGGGAAGTGGGCCGCATGGCCCCCTCCCGTGGCTAATTTCAGGCCACGGGGACCGCATGTTTCAGGGCATGGCCACATTTAAAAAATATTTTGAAGGAGGCCTTCTCAGGCCACTTAAGGCCCCGGGACCCCATCCCCCTTGGCCGGCTGCCTCCTTTTTAAAAAAAAAACGTGTGGCCCCCCTCCCAGGCCACTTCTGGTCCCGGGTACCCCATCCCCCGGGGCTTGGCCCTCTCCGTTGGGGACCGTGGGGGGTCCCCAAGCCTCCCACGGTCCCTGCCGGCTCCCCGCCTCCTGTGGGAGCCTGCATTGCTTTTTATCATGGGGAGCAGCCAACATGCTGCTCCCCATGTAGAAAAGCAATCAGCTTTGGTTTTTGGAAGAGAGAGCAGATTTCCTGCTCTCTCTTCCAAAAACCAAACCAGTTTGCTGTGGTAGCTCGGGAGCCGCAAGGCTCCCGCCCTACCATAGCAAACTACAGTGTCCCGGGGTGGGCACCCCGGGACTTACTGCAGGAGCCGGCCCTGGGGGGTCCTGGGGGGTCCTGAAGGCTCCTGGAGGGGGGCCGCACAGCGCCCTCCCAACATAGAAGCCCCGGGTGTGGTGGTCCCCGGGGCTGCAGGGTGGCCGCGAGCCCCCCACATTCATCATGTTAAAGCCCCGGGGGTGGCGGTCCCCGGGGCTCAGAGGGCCTTAGAGGCCCCCCATCATTATACATTTAAGTCCCGGGGTGGCGGTCCCCAGTGCTGCGGGGGGCCATGTGCCCCCGCTATAATACATACTCTGCCCAGGGGGTGGCAGTCCCCGGGGCAGTGTGTGGGGGGATTTATTTTTATAAAGCCTCTGGGATTTGGCCCCGCTTTGTTTTTGTTTTGGGATCCGCAGGATATGCGTACCATATGCCCTTCCCTCGATTAAAAAAACCAAATGTAGGTAATATACATATATATGTGTATATATATATATATTCACTGAAAAAACCATAGGTTATAGACCATATATAGTTAGGAATTAGCATTTACAAAACCTTGAAAATTCACTGAAAAAACCATAGGTTATAGACCATATATAGTTAGGAATTAGCATTTACAAAACCTTATTTTACTCACGCAAAACCATTGAAATTCGCATATATAGTTAGTTGCACTAACTATATATCGCGCACCCGCAATCCACTGCTGATGATGTCACATATTACATCATTCATGACATGGTCAGTGACATCACTGATGACATCACTGATATATATATTTTTTGGAACGTTAATTTCTCAAAATCCACTGGAGCACATATCTTGAGACCTAGCAAAGGCACATCGGGCAAACAGTCTGTACAATTTTGCCAAGTTTCATAGAAATCCATTCAGCCGTTCGAGCTAAAAGTGAATCCAACCTATGTGAATCCATCCTATGGAAAACTCAATGTTAAAAACATGTTTTGGGACCCCCCTTTTTTCTCGGCCCCCGCTTGACGAAACCCCCCCAAACTTTCAGGGGACGCTCAGAAACAAAATGTGCCATTTTCAGCCAATTCCGTCCATCAACGCCAAAGTTATTCAACATAGAATTTTCAGAAATCCCTATTAAAAAAAATCCTAACTATATATACCTACTGGCGACCGCCAGTGGGTAATATATATATATATATAGATATATATATATATATATATATATATATATATATATATATATATATATATATATATATATATATATATATATATATGAAACCGCACCCCTCACAAGTTGGAAAGGAGAAGAGGCCACAAGAGGGAACTTTGCAGGAGCCGTTTAATAGTGGACAGCGTGGCAAAATGCATTTCGGCGAATAGCCTTCTTCAGTTGCTGTTGCTGTCACGTGATAACCCCACCTGCAATTTCGAAGTGTCCAATACCACCCTCATTGGAAGGTGAGTATGCGCCCGCCCCCAAGTCACATGTTGATTAAACCATGGTGGCACAAATGAGACTTCAACTCCCAGAAAACATCACTTCTGGCGAGTATATCTTGGGGACGGCAAACAAAGTTCAGGGCAAAGATGCAGTGATGAAATGAAGTTAGCACGCTGAATTGAAAGTCACACACACTCCCTCGAGTCCCCAGACAGTTCAAACCTCGAGTGAAATGCAGCCAGGAAATAAGCCAAGTGTAGAGCCGAGAATACAATGAATTCGACTCCTCGTTGAGTAACGAGCTGCCGCTGGCAGTGGGCTGAGGCAAACATGATGCTTGAGGCGGGCAGAAAATGATCCGAGAAAACGGAGAAACAAAGATGCCTTGACAGCTGGTGCCAGCACGTTCCTGCCGCTTGTAGAAGCGGAGCCTCCAGCGCACCTCTGGCATGTGCGCAAAATGAATATGAAACCGCACCCCTCACAAGTTGGAAAGGAGAAGAGGCCACAAGAGGGAACTTTGCAGGAGCCGTTTAATAGGGGACAGCGTGGCAAAATGCATTTCGGCGAATAGCCTTCTTCAGTTGCTGTTGCTGTCACGTGATAACCCCACCTGCACCTTTGAAGTGTCCAATACCACCCTCATTGGAAGGTGAGTATGCTCCCACCCCCAAGTCACATGTTGATTAAACCATGGTGGCACAAATGAGACTTCAACTCCCAGAAAACATTACTTCTGGCGAGTATATCTTGGGGACGGCAAACAAAGTTCAGGGCAAAGATGCAGTGATGAAATAAAGTTAGCACGCTGAATTGAAAGTCACACATACTCCCTCGAGTCCCCAGACAGTTCAAACCTCGAGTGAAATGCAGCCAGGAAATAAGCCAAGTGTAGAGCCGAGAATACAATGAATTCGACTCCTCGTTGAGTAACGAGCTGCCGCTGGCAGTGGGCTGAGGCAAACATGACGCTTGAGGCGGGCAGAAAATGATCCGAGAAAACGGAGAAACAAAGATGCCTTGACAGCTGGTGCCAGCACGTTCCTGCCGCTTGTAGAACCGGAGCCTCCAGCGCACCTCTGGCATGTGCGCAAAATGAATATGAAACCGCACCCCTCACAAGTTGGAAAGGAGAAGAGGCCACAAGAGGGAACTTTGCAGGAGCCGTTTAATAGTGGACAGCGTGGCAAAATGCATTTCTGCGAATAGCGAATAGCCTTCTTCAGTTGCTGTTGCTGTCACGTGATATATATATATATATATATATATATATATATATATATATATATATATATATATATATATATATATATAATTTCTATGGCAAAATGAAACCCCTAATTTTGTTCCTTTTCAAATTAAATGTATTAAGTGTTACCACTTTGTTCCAATCAAGATGAGTTCAGGTGTGCCTTACTTTTGTCATAAGTAAGACTGTTAGCGTTCTAGTTGTTCTTTAGAACACTCTGGGACATTCTGTCATTGGGCTATCGTTGGGTTACATCTGGCTGATATTTGGGCTACATTCGGGCTCTTTTGTCTCTGGTGGCCATCTTGGGAGACTGCATATCAGAATTTTTTTAATGAAATATGAGAGGATTTGAGAAGTCACTCAAAATGTGCCCTAATTTTTCTTTCTTCAGCAATAATCATAATTTCTATGGCAAAATGAACCCCCTCATTTTGTTCCTTTGCAAATTAAATGTTTTAAGTGTTAACACTTTATTCCAATCAAGATGACTTCAGGTGTGCCATACTTTTGTCATAAGTAAGACTGTTAGTGCTCTAGTTGTTCTTTAGGACACTCTGGGACATTCTGTCATTGGGCTATAGTTGGGCTACATCTGGCTGATATTTGGGCTACATTTGTTTTTTTTTGTCTCTGGTGGCCATCTTTGGGCTACATTGGGCTACATTGGGCTACCTTTGGGCTCTAACATATATATAGCCCAATGTAGCCCAATATATATTTTTTTAAGTTAATTTTCGGAAAAACCACTGGAGTATATATCTTGAGACATAGCAAAGGCACCTCGGGGTACCAGTCCCTACAATTTTGCCAAGTTTGGTGGATATCCATTCAGACATTCGGGCTAAAAGTGAGTCCAACCACCCTATGGAAAACTCAATGTTAAAAACACGTTTTGGGACCCCCCTTTTTTCTCGGCCCCCACTTGACGAAACCCCCCCAAACTTTCAGGGAACGCTCAGAAACAAAATGTGCCATTTTCCTGAACATTTCAGCCAATTCCGCCCATCAACGCCAAAGTTATTCAACATAGAATTTTCAGAAATCCCTCTTCAAAAAAATCCTAACTATATATACCTACTGGCGACCGCCATTAGGTAATATATATATATATATATATATATATATATATATATATATATATATATATATATATATATATATATATATATATTCACAGAAAAAACCATAGGTTATAGACCATATATAGTTAGGAATTAGCATTTACAAAACCTTGAAAATTCACTGAAAAAACCATCGGTTATAGACCATATATAGTTAGGAATTCGCATTTACAAAACCTTATTTTACTCACACAAAACCATTGAAATTCCATATATAGTTAGTTGCACTAACTACATATCGCGCACCCGCAATCCACTGCTGATGATGTCACATATTACATCATTCATGACATGGTCAGTGACATCACTGATGACATCACTGATGACATCTCAAATGACATCACTGATGACATCTCAAATGACATCACTGATGACATCACTGATGACATCTCATTTGACATTACTGATCACATCACTGATGATATCATTCATGTGATAATACGATGAACCTCTTCAGACTCTAATATAACCTTAGATACAATCAGTGTAAACAGACACTCACAGACTATCACTCATCCATGGAGTTACTCACACACCTAGTCAGTCATGCAAAGAATCAATCACACCTCCATTTCCTCAACTATACAGTTATACAAACTTTACTTATTCAAACATATACTAACACATATTTACTCTCTTATACAATCCCTGATACAAGTTCACAATGATCCATACAGCCACTCACACATTCACTGGCTCTTATGCACAGTTATTTAGATATGTCAACTCTCACATGTACTGTGTTTTACATATGTACTTACTTTGACATGTAGCACTGAGATATCCATTCACTCACCAATACACTCACGCACACAGTCAACCGCCCATACAGCTGTTTCCACATGCACTTTTGAAACCATACATCTAGTGAATCAACTGCTCACACATCTATGCACAGAGTCATACACCGCCCAGCCACCCACACACACACTCAGTCTCCCATACAAATACTTGGGCAACCAATCAATAACCCATATAGTTACTCATATAGCTACTTATCAACACCTGCAACAGTTTACAGAACAACAGACATAATGATGCACAAATTAAGACAGTTTAGTCACTAACCCATGCACTCAGTGAGACACATTTAATCACTCACTCATACAGTCAGTCATGCACCTACTAAATCCTTCATCCAGACACTTATACATCCACTCATTCTTCAATATGTAAGACATATTTTAACTTTACAGAAACATACAGTCACTGGATGTTGTCATCAGTGATGTCATCAGTGATGTCATTTGAGATGTCATCAGTGATGTCACTGACCATGTCATGAATGATGTAATATGTGACATCATCAGCAGTGGATTGCGGGTGCGCGATATATAGTTAGTGCAACTAACTATATATGGAATTTCAATGGTTTTGTGTGAGTAAAATAAGGTTTTGTAAATGCGAATTCCTAACTATATATGGTCTATAACCTATGGTTTTTTCAGTGAATTTTCAAGGTTTTGTAAATGCTAATTCCTAACTATATATGGTCTATAACCTATGGTTTTTTCTGTGAATTTTCAAGGTTTTGTAAATGCTAATTCCTAACTATATATGGTCTATAGCCTATGGTTTTTTCAGTGAATATATATATATATACATACATATATAAACATATATCATCTGTATATCTATATAAATACAAACATAAATGCATGCATACATATACTTATATGCATACAGATGCATGTTATTTACATGAAAGTTGAAAAAACACTAATAAAAGCAAAGCTAAAAAGCCACCTCATTACAAACAGAATGGCTTTAACTTAAACGAGGGCGAGATCTATTGCATTTTCAATGCTTGTTTACTTTGGTTCCATCAAGAAGGCATTCAGATGTGTCACACATTTGCCATAAATTCTGAATGTTAGCACTCTAGTTGCACATTAGATCACTGTAGTAAAGCTACTGCTCACCAGGGACGTCTGCTGCTGGTATTCAAAGTGCATGTTTCAGTCTGCATGTCAGAATTTTTTTAATGAAATAGAAGAGGATTTGAGAAGTCACTCAAAATGATCCCTAATTTTTCTTTCTGAAGCACTAATCATACTTTCTATGGCAAAATTAACCCCCTCATGTTGTTCCTTTTTAAATTGAGTGTTTTCAGACTTACCACTTCATTCCAATCAAGATGGCTTCTGGTGTGCCATAACTTTGTCATAAGTAAGACTGTTAGCGCTCTAGTTGTTCTTTAGAACACTCTGGGACATTCTGTCATTGGGCTATACTTGGGGTACATCTGGGTGATATTTGGGCTACATTTAGGCTCTTTTGTCTCTGGTGGCCATCTTGGGAGACTGTATGTCAGAATTGTTTAATGAAATTGAAGAGGGTTTGAGAAGTCACTCAAAATGTGCCCTAATTTTTCTTTCTGCAGCACTAATCATAATTCATATGGCAAAATATACCCCCTCATTTTGTTCCTTTTTAAATTAAATGTTTTAAGAGTTACCACTTTATTCCAATCAAGATGGCTTCAGGTGTGCCATACCTTTGTAATAAGTAGGACTGTTAGCGCTCTAGTTGTTCTTTAGAACACTCTGGGACATTCTGTCATTGGGCTATACTTGGGCTACATCTGGGTGATATTTGGGCTACATTTGGGCTCTTTTGTCTCTGGTGGCCATTTTGGGAGACTGCATGTCAGAATTTTTTAATGAAATAGAAGAGGATTTGAAAAGTCACTCAAAATGTGCCCTAATTTTTCTTTCTGCAGCACTAATAATACCTTCTATTGCATAATATACCCCCTCATTTTGTTCCTTTTTTAAATTAAATGTTTTAAGAGTTACCACTTTATTCCCATCACGATGGCTCCAGGTGTGCTATACCTTTGTAATAAGTAGGACTGTTAGCGCTCTAGTTGTTCTTTAGAACACTCTGGGACATTCTGTCATTGGGCTATACTTGGGCTACATCTGGGTGATATTTGGGCTACATTTGGGCTCTTTTGTCTCTGGTGGCCATTTTGGGAGACTGCATGTCAGAATGTTTTAATGAAATTGAAAAGGATTTGAGAAGTCACTCAAAATGTGCCCTAATTTTTCATTCTGCAGCACTAATCATACTTTCTATGGCAAAATATACCCCCTCATGTTGTTTCTTTTTAAATTAAATGTTTTAAGAGTTACCACTTTATTCCAATCAAGATGGCTTCAGGTGTGCCATACCTTTGTAATAAGTAGGACTGTTAGCGCTCTAGTTGTTCTTTAGAACACTCTGGGACATTCTGTCATTGGGCTATACTTGGGCTACATCTGGGTGATATTTGGGCTACATTTGGGCTCTTTTGTCTCTGGTGGCCATTTTGGGAGACTGCATGTCAGAATGTTTTAATGAAATAGAAAAGGATTTGAGAAGTCACTCAAAATGTGCCCTAATTTTTCATTCTGCAGCACTAATCATACTTTCTATGGCAAAATATACCCCCTCATGTTGTTTCTTTTTAAATTAAATGTTTTAAGAGTTACCACTTTATTCCAATCAAGATGGCTTCAGGTGTGCCATACCTTTGTAATAAGTAGGACTGTTAGCGCTCTAGTTGTTCTTTAGAACACTCTAGGAGGCTGCAGTAGAACACAAAGGAATCAACTGACAGTCTCTGTCCTTGTTGGATGTACATGTTTTACTGAGAATGTCAGACTTCATTTTCACATGACTGAGAAAGATAATGTGAATTTACAGAAAATATGCTTTCAGTTTAGCTTATAGATCCCCTTCCAAACCACTGTGGGAAAATCATGAGATATTAGTTTTCTTTCAAACAATATTCATGATATCACAGCAGAAGGTTTTTTCACATGGTAAAATCACCTTAGAACCCACCACAATTCCTAAAACGAGTATGGTACCATCAACAAATGATTTATAATGTAACTAAAGTCCTAAAACCCTCTATTAACTACAATGCTTTTTAATGAGGTGCTATCATGTATATTGGTCCCAAGATGGCTGCCAACACTTCTTGGATGAAGTGCTGACAGCCAATCAGATCAGATGTGTGGTTAGGCTCCGCCCAGATATATATCTTTTTTTGAACCTAAATTACTCAAAATCCACTGGAGCACATATATTGAGACCTAGCAAAGGCACATCGGGCTAACAGTCCCTACAATTTTGCCAAGTTTCGTGCAAATCCATTCAGCCGTTCGAGCTAAAAGTGAGGCCAACCGCCCTATGGAAATTAAACATGGGAAAAATGCGTTTTGGGACCCCCCTTTTTTCTCGGCCCCCCCTTGATGAAACCACCCCAAGTTGTCAGGGGGTGCTCAGAAACAAAATGTTCAATTTTCCTGAAAATTTCAGCCAATTCCGTCCACAAACGCCAAAGTTATTAGACATAGAATTTTCAAAAATCCCATAGAGAAAAAATCCTAACTATATATACCTACTGGCGACCGCCAGTAGGTAATATATATATATATATATATTTATATATATATATATATGCAGGCTCCAGGATGTGTCCATCAGTTTGGTTTTGCACTCGACCAACAGCAGCAGAGAGTTGGACTCTCTTTAAGGTACAGGCGGTTGCCGCTTGAATCACTCCGTGTAGGTGTGCCTGACGCGTTTCGAAAGCTCCTCAGCTTTCTCTTCAGAGGCTTTCACGGAGATTCGCGCTCCCAATTTCAACAATGCACGCCCTCCAATAGGATGATGCTGTTGGCTGAGCATTGTGGGAGCGGTAGTTCTTATGTATGCGGATGAGGACTCAGGCAGGGGGGTCCGTCTTGAATCCCTGCTGTTACCCCACACGTTCGAAGAGGTGTCTTCTCCTCGAGTGGTCCCCTTCTTTCGGGGAGGTGCAAAACTCCGCGGCAGGACGGCCGCGTTAATATGCAGGCTCCAGGATGTGTCCATCAGTTTGGTTTTGCACTCGACCAACAGCAGCAGAGAGTTGGACTCTCTTTAAGGTACAGGCGGTTGCCGCTTGAATCACTCTGTGTAGGTGTGCCTGACGCGTTTCGAAAGCTCCTCAGCTTTCTCTTCAGAGGCTTTCACGGAGATTCGCGCTCCCAATTTCAACAATGCACGCCCTCCAATAGGATGATGCTGTTGGCTGAGCATTGTGGGAGCGGTAGTTCTTATGTATGCGGATGAGGACTCAGGCAGGGGGGTCCGTCTTGAATCCCTGCTGTTACCCCACACGTTCGAAGAGGTGTCTTCTCCTCGAGTGGTCCCCTTCTTTCGGGGAGGTGCAAAACTCCGCGGCAGGACCGCCGCGTTAATATGCAGGCTCCAGGATGTGTCCATCAGTTTGGTTTTGCACTCGACCAACAGCAGCAGAGAGTTGGACTCTCTTTAAGGTACAGGCGGTTGCCGCTTGAATCACTCCGTGTAGGTGTGCCTGACGCGTTTCGAAAGCTCCTCAGCTTTCTCTTCAGAGGCTTTCACGGAGATTCGCGCTCCCAATTTCAACAATGCACGCCCTCCAATAGGATGATGCTGTTGGCTGAGCATTGTGGGAGCGGTAGTTCTTATGTATGCGGATGAGGACTCAGGCAGGGGGGTCCGTCTTGAATCCCTGCTGTTACCCCACACGTTCGAAGAGGTGTCTTCTCCTCGAGTGGTCCCCTTCTTTCGGGGAGGTGCAAAACTCCGCGGCAGGACGGCCGCGTTAATATGCAGGCTCCAGGATGTGTCCATCAGTTTGGTTTTGCACTCGACCAACAGCAGCAGAGAGTTGGACTCTCTTTAAGGTACAGGCGGTTGCCGCTTGAATCACTCCGTGTAGGTGTGCCTGACGCGTTTCGAAAGCTCCTCAGCTTTCTCTTCAGAGGCTTTCACGGAGATTCGCGCTCCCAATTTCAACAATGCACGCCCTCCAATAGGATGATGCTGTTGGCTGAGCATTGTGGGAGCGGTACATAAGAACTATATATATATATATATATATATATATATATATATATATATATATATATATATATATATATATATAAAATAATAATTCAATTAATTTATATTAATTAAATACTGTCAGAACCCCTCTCAGAGTACCACGGTGGGGGTTATTGGGCCCAATCTTGGGAGTCAAGGGTTTTTTCTCCTGAAGTCTCAAGGTCCAGCCTATTATGGATCCTGAGCACCTGAGCTAGGTATCTCTCTGCACTTGACTCCTGCTGTCCTGGCGCCTGACCCACTATAGACTGGGAGCAACTGGGTCAAGTACCCCTTCTGCACTTGTCTATCAGGATAGCATGGTTCAAGTAGTCCAAGGCTCCCTCGGGGGAGGTGGATACAGATTATGGAGCACTGGATCCCAACCCAAGATACACACAGCGATACAGAAAAGGGGGTGGTGATGAACAGAGTGTCTGAATTAAGCAGACCACTCTTACCCAGTTAAGAGATCAGGGCTTAATCCATCACCGTTATTTAGCTCACTGCATCACCCCAGTTCAGAACCTGGCTATATGCAAATTAGCCTGACCCCGTGCCTCATGGAAACAGGGCAGACCAAACTACCAAGCCAATTCTTCACTGGTAAGGAGACAAGCTTCCGGGGACCGGTTTCTGGCATTTCAGCCATCGTCAGCCCGGCTTGCTTGAATCCTGGTGGTGCAGTGAGCAAGGGACTCATGTCTGAGTATACCCTGCCACACCTGTAGTGGCCAAAAACGATACAGAAAAGGGGGTGGTGATGAACAGAGTGTCTGAATTAAGCAGACCACTCTTACCCAGTCAAGAGATCATGGCTTAATCCATCACCGTTATAAAGCTCACTGCATCACCCCAGTTCAGAACCTGGCTATATGCAAATTAGCCTGCCCCCGTGCCTCATGGGAACAGGGCAGACCAAAGTACCAAGCCAATTCTTCACTGGTAAGGAGACAAGCTTCCGGGGACCGGTTTCTGGCATTTCAGCCGTCGTCGGCCCGGCTTGCTTGAATCCTGGTGGTGCAGTGAGCAAGGGACTCATGTCTGAGTATACCCTGCCACACCTGTAGTGGCCAAAAACGATACAGAAAAGGGGGTGGTGATGAACAGAGTGTCTGAATTAAGCAGACCACTCTTACCCAGTCAAGAGATCAGGGCTTAATCCATCACCGTTATTTAGCTCACTGCATCACCCCAGTTCAGAACCTGGCTATATGCAAATTAGCCTGACCCCGTGCCTCATGGGAACAGGGCAGGCCAAACTACCAAGCCAATTCTTCACTGGTAAGGAGACAAGCTTCCGGGGACCGGTTTCTGACATTTCAGCCGTCGTCGGCCCGGCTTGCTTGAATCCTGGTGGTGCAGTGAGCAAGGGACTCATGTCTGAGTATACCCTGCCACACCTGTAGTGGCCAAAAACGATACAGAAAAGGGGGTGGTGATGAACAGAGTGTCTGAATTAAGCAGATCACTCTTACCCAGTCAAGAGATCAGGGCTTAATCCATCACCGTTATTTAGCTCACTGCCTCACCCCAGTTCAGAACCTGGCTATATGCAAATTAGCCTGACCCCGTGCCTCATGGGAACAGGGCAGACCAAACTACCGGGCCGAAGACGGCTGAAATGCCAGAAATCGGTCCCGGAAGCTTGTTTCCTTCCCAGTATAAGAATTGGCTTGGTAGTTTGGTCTGCCCTGTTCCCATGATGCACTGGGCCAGGGACAGACTAATTTGCATGTAGCCAGGTTCTGAGCTGGGATGGTGCAGTGAGCTAAAAAACGGTGATGGATCAAGCCCGGATCTTTGGACTGGGTAAGAGTGGTCTGCTTAATTCAGACACTCTGTTCATCACCACCCCCTTTTCTGAATCAAGATACACACAGCAGCAGAAATAAATCTTCTCCAGCTAAATACTCACTTTTATGAAAAAGATAAATATTCTTTTTCTACCGCTAACCGCAGAAAGAAAAAATACAACATTCACAAATAATTACATAGCCCTCCCTTGAGGTTGGGGCTCTTGTTTTTCTTTGGCGATTCACTGTGCCACTCATTCCTCACGTTAGTGATAGTGGCTATTCCCATTCCATATTGGTAACATCAAGGGTATGTTCCACTAGTAGTCCAAGTTTCAAGAGTCCACTACGACTCAAATTTAAAGTCAATAGTGTTCCAGCACAAACATGCTTAAATTAGCAGCAAGTTCCCCTAGGTCTTCCGGGATGAAGCACATCTTCTCCACATTGGCAGGTGTGGAGTGTCTCGAGTTAAGGAGTGCGCCCCTTCCGGAGACACTCACAGCCACTTGACAAGTTTGGGTAAGTCAGCCACACGAGGCTCAAGCTGCTGCACTCAGCAGGTGCAGATTCTCTTGCTTGTGGTTGCTTTCTTGAAGCGACCGGAGGAGTTCTGTAGCTTCTCTAGTGGAGTAATTGTTCATTCGGCTCCTGATGGGACCATGGCTAAGACGATCCTGTCTTGAGTCTCTTACCTTGGTGAAGGTGAACAGGTGCTCTCACAGCATCCTCACTTCTCCTGCAGGGGGGAAAGAACAAGTTGCAGTCTTTGGTGCTCCCGTGACCTACTCCGACCCACGGGGTCAATACAACTCAATGTTAACGGGTTCTGTCCCTGTCAATATGGTGAAGTTATCCATGACTGCCCTCTTGGCATCCAGGGTCACTTCACCTCTACCGCACAAGGCTTTGGCCCTTACTGCACACAGTAATTTCCTTTGTGGCCCCTTCAGGCATACAAGGAGTCGCTGCAACACTACGGTATGAAAAATGAAATGAAATGAAAATAGGTATTTATAAAGCAAGCAGCTACTCACAAAGTGTGTCCCGGCGCTAAACCACCAAAAAACGATAACTGTAAGAGCTCCACCTTGCCTGCCAGAAAGTTATTGCTGAAACAGCCAAGTTATTAGCTGTCTACTGAAAAGTAACAGGTCCTGGGCCTGTCTGAGATACAAAGGCAGATCATTCCACAGACGTGCCCTCAGGACCTGAAAGGAGGGTCCCGCTGTCCAAGAGCGGGCAAACTTGGGGATGAGCATGAGGGCCCGCCTGGAGTGCCTCAAGGCCTGTTGTGGCCGATAGTGTTGGACCCTCCTTCTCAGATAGGTGCCACCCGTACCATGAAGAGCTCGATAGGCCAGCACTAAGGCCTTAAACTGAATCCTATTTCTAACTGGGAGCCAGTGCAAACCCTTCAGGTAAGATGACATATGCATCCTGGGAATTACCATAAGAATAGCTCTGGTGCAGCGTTCTGAACATCCTGCAGCCCATTTAGAAGATATCCTGGTAAGCCCAGATACAGGACATTCACTTAGTCCAGCCTGGATGAAATTAGGGCTTGCTCCACGGTTTTCTGATATTCCACTAGTAGCAGAGGGAGAACGTTTTTAACCATTTTTAATAGACCAAAACATGTGCCAGAAACGGTTTAAATTTGCGTCTTCATCGCTAGACTAGCATCTAGTTTAACTCCTAAGTTCTTTACAATACTGACTGGAGCAGAGGGAGGAAACATATCACAGGGCCACCATAGGCTCCAATCCACACAGGGAGGGCAACCAAAGAGATAATTTCAGATTTTTCCGGGTTGCACTTAAGTTGGTTAAGATGCATCCAGGAAAAGACCTCTGTCAAACATCTGTTAATCTCCTTCCCTTCAAAATTAGCTCCCTTGTCGCACATAAACAATAGTTGTTTATCATCGGCATACTGTGCGACTCTGCTAGGAGAGCAATGGGGGCTATATAAATGTTAAAGAGAGTTGGGCTCAGAATTGCACCCTTTGGGACACCCACCTTCATCAGTGAAATATCGGCAGATAGGGGTGGTGACAACATTTCCTGCTTCCGTTCGCTCAGAAAGGAGGTGAACGATTTGTATACCTTGCCCCCAATACCGCACTCCATTAACCTACGCATGAGTCGGTCATGGGGCACGGTACCGAACACCATGGACAGGTCCAACAATATCACCACAGCGCAACCCCCTTTATCCAACTGTGTTTTAATATTTTCCAAAACTTCCAGTAGCGCTGTTTCCGTACTGAGGGAGGCTCTAAAACCTGACTGACTATCGTGGAGAACATGGTTCAACTCCACATATTCCTTGAGTATTGAATTAATGTACTTTTCAAGAACTTTTGAGAAGAAAGGCAACAAAGAAATTGGCCTATAATTGGAAGGAACTGCGGGATCAGCCATAGATTTCTTTAAGAGAGGGATAATTTTTGCCTTTTTCCAACAGCTGGGTACCGTACCCCTTTCAAGCGAGGAGTTCAGAACTGAATTACCAGCACGATTTATGGTCTCTGCAATTTTCCTCAGAGTGTTTGCGGGACACGGGTCTGAGGGGGAGTCCGACTTCTGTGTTGTCATAATCTCAAGGGATTTTTTTTTAAAAATGGGGGGAAATTGGGTGATCGAGTAATCGACCTTAGAGGGTGGGTGGTCGACACCCCACACCTCGTCAATCTTTATGGAG
Source organism: Lissotriton vulgaris (assembly GCF_964263255.1). Lineage (NCBI taxonomy): Eukaryota > Metazoa > Chordata > Amphibia > Caudata > Salamandridae > Lissotriton > Lissotriton vulgaris. The sequence continues at coordinate 1,431,612,181 of NC_141691.1, forward strand.
TCCGTAGAAACAAATGATTGTTGGATCAGATTGATCTTGTCACAGAAATAGCTAGCCATTTGATGGACCCAGACAGAAGTGGGGGTGAATGGCATGCTCACAGCACTAGGGGAGGAAAAGTCCTTAACAATTTAAAATATTTCTCTGCTCCTATTAGCCACCCCCTTCATTTTGAAGGTGAAGTACATTGTCTTTTCAATCCACACATTATTGTAGAAGGGCTTTCAGAGCTTGTTTATGGATGGCTTTGTCCTCAGAGTTAAACTTGTTGCGCAACACTCTCTCTAGTTGCTTGCAGGCACTCCTGCTCTTCCTAAGGGTTTCTGTAAACCACTGTGTGGAGTGGAGGACAGATTTAGTTTTAAGAGTAGTGAGGTGAGCCAACACTAGTGCACGATCTTCGAGCCACTTCTCCAGACTCGGAGCGTCAAACTTAGGATCACCCCTAAGAGGAATCGGGTACTGGCCAAAGCAGCCCTCATGATGTCAGGAGTGACCTGTTTGAAGCATCTAAAGGTGTAAGGGCGGGACTTATCCCTCGATTGCGGATAGGGTAGGGTCTTAGAGATTTTGAAACTCAAAGAGAGTGGACAAACCACACCAATGGAAGTGGGGTTTCTATTTCAACTCTAACATTGGAGAATATCTGATCTAAGGTGTGACCCTTTTCATAAGTAGGGAGATACATATAGGGGGACAGCTCAAAGATCTCTAAAGATTCCTGCAGCCTTACACCCTCAGCGTCCGAAGGATCATCCATGTGAATGTTAAAATCTCCCAATAATAGGCAGTGCCTATATTTGGTAGAAATTGGGGAGATGGCTTGACTGAGTGACTCAGCAAACATGCCTGCAGGACAGGGTGGCCTATAAATAAGGATCCCAGCAATTGATTGATGGTCAGAAGCGGTGAACAGAAAACTCAGGCTTTCAGCACCCTCAATATCCTGCGCGGGTATGATAGAGCATGAAAGGTTTTTTTTTATTTATGCCAATACTGCCCCCTCTACCCACTATCTGATCTTTCCTTATAATCCGGTAGTCAGGCGGGATAGCCCATGCAATCGTGGGGTTGGAGCCCTCATTAAGCCATGTCTCTATCACAAACATTATGTCGGGATTGGACTCAAGTAAGAGGTCATATAATTGAGCTTCATGTTTTTTGATGGATGTGAGTATTCAAGAGTAGGACCTTCAGAAGGCCTTTTTCCTGTGAATCCGCGTCCAAGTCTATTCATTACTCTTCTTAGTTACACTTCCTCCGTTATATTTGCTGTTATAAGGATCATCTGCCCAATTACAAAATGTACATGAAGATACATTCTCCGTCATCCTACTGCTTTTAGGAGCACAGCATCTCACCTGTTTCCCAATGTCTAGGAGGTCCGCCTGGCTGTATACCACCATATCACTACGCGAGCGTGTGTAATCAGCAGCATTTCCGGCTCCGGCCTCCTCCGGGACGCTGACGGGCGGAGACAGGCTTGCCTTAGGCTCGCCTTCAGAAAAATGCCTCTACCCTTAACACATGGCAGTCTTTAGCATGGTCAACCCTCCTAGCATACGGGGTTGCCGCATTGCTACCGCACAATGCTTCAACTCTTACAGCAGGGCAGTCTTTACCACAGTGGCCCTTCATAGCATACAAGATAGCTGCACTTTTACAGCACACGGCTTTGGTCCTTAACGCATAGCAGTCTTTCACATGGATATCTTCATTGTGGCCCACTCCTGGCATATGGGGTCGCTGACTCAGTCCTGTACCCAAGCAAAGACCCAATTAATGCAGCAGCCATTTTCTCCCACCTCCCACATGGAGTCCACTCAACAGGGCTCCCCACTGGACCTCACTCCCCCAACACACTCCTCTTCCTGACAAGGCACACTGGTCTTAGAAAGCAGGCATATGGTGGTGCTCCACATTTCAGGGCCGGTGGTCTTAGATTCCCTTAGTGATGTCCCCTCACTCAGCACAGAGACTAGCCGGCCTTCCCTTGCCCCAGTCTTGGTCACAGGCAAAAGTTTTGCAAAGATTCCTCTCCCCAGGTCGCCCGTCTGGCTGCTTGGCAGATTACCATTTTTGCGTCTCAACCTTCCCTTCTTATTGCCCATTGTCAGACACTAAATGTGGTTTAGGGCTCAGTCTTTAAAGTTTTATCTTGGGGTTCTGTTTCTTTTGATGTACATACTTCTCTGCTCATTCTTCCTCTTGAAAAGCAGTCCAGCACAGCAAGAGTGTCTCCAAAGCTGATAGTCCCATAACATAGGCCATGAGAGTGACTAGTAATTACACCTGGATTTCAGCCACAGTGAAGTGCATTTAAAAGGTTAGCCCAGCACCCCCAGCCTTTCTCTTTACAATTCTCTTAATAGCCCCTCTCCTTCTTGAGATTTGCCCATGCCCCTTCCTTGTGACCTCTCACTGAATCAAAGAGCACTCTTTCAGGTGTACAAATGAGGCCTGGTTCTCCCTTTCCAGCGTATATGAAGGCAGCAATCCAAAAATCTGATTGGGGGATCTCTCTACCTCCTCTTCATGTTTCACCATTCAGGCTTGGGTCTCCAGAAATGGAACCCAGGGCCCACCATTTATTGTACCATTCACAGGCCCACATAATTCCACTGCATGAATAATACATATAAGCACTGCACAGTACTTTCTCCTCTATTTACTGTACCACTCATATGCACACATAGATCCAGCATTTGTTTTAACATGGACACATTGTATTCTTAATGTATTGTACCACTCACATGTACACATACACCCAGCACATGTGTTTATCCTGCACACACTCCATAGCACTACATCCTGCAGGTGCTGTAACACTTATAGGAACATGCACCTCCAGCACATGCATATACCATGTACACACTTCTTAGTACTGGACTGTCCCAGTTTTGCATCTTTCCCAGGCACATATATGCTCAACGCAGATATACCACTGTGCAGCACTTCACACAAGTCTGATGTAGAACTTTAAAAAGTCATTAGTCTATAGACTAAAGGTTAAAAAGGAATACAGATTAAAAATGACCTGTTTACTACTACTGATCACTGCATGATATGCTTGTGATACCTAACTCCTGGTGAAGACAGTAACCGATCACCACTATGGGGGTAGCGCTTTGGGCACTCTCCTGGTCCAACAAGATCGCAATCCTTGAGGCAGGGCTTTGCCAAGCTGCACATGCATGATCTGTGTTCACCTATGACAACAGAAATCAGCATAAGGGATCCAGTAATAAGCACAGTTGAAAACTGAGGGCAGGGGTGGAAGTCTATTACCATGTAGAAGGCTTTTTTTTCGTCACAACATATACATAACATTTAGTAACTTTAAAACAAACATAATACATATTTTTAACAGTTTACTTTAGCTGGGAATTTTTTAAATAAATATTTTAAAAAATTTTATGAAATGTATTATTTTTAAATTAGTTACAATTTTAACTCAAAATTAATTTAGTAGTGCTGTAGCATTTTTTATTTTGTTCTTCATTTAAAATTATTATATAACATTAATTTACTTTAATATTTAGCATAAAATATGTATACTATTTTGTTTTTACAGTTTAATAAACTTTTCTATTCTCCCTACCCTATACCGTAGGAAGATCTCCGCCTAGGAGGAGGAGACCTCTGCCTATGAGCGAAAAGTTACCAGTTATAACTTTACACTCATAAATGTGACATCACTCCCTATTTTAGATGGTGGAGACATGCAAGTTTATACATTATAATAAATCTACTCATAAGTAGTGAATAGCCAAAAGTAGTGAATTTACGACAACATGTAAGATTAAATTTACATGAGTAAATTTGCTCATGCAATTTACCTTTGTGAATAGGACATTAAATGTCTGCCAAATGTTATGCTGATTATTCAAAAAGATACAAGAAAATCCTCAAATGGGTTATTAACTGTCAAGATATACAAAAGTGTTAACCGTTTCAAGCCCCCTTGACACCTTTTTTAAATGCTAATATTCAAAACCTATATTTGGATTTCCCCCAAACCAAGAAAAGCATGCATTCTGAGTACTACCATCATTCAAAGTTTGGTGTAAATCTGTTTAGTGGTTTAGGCAGTAGGTGTGAAAAACATTTCCTCTGGGAGATTTTGACCACTTCCTATACTCTTAAAAACGTTACTAAGGAAAGGTGATGAGGGTTTTACACATTTTCAAACATTGAAGTATGGTAACAAAAATATATATCTCTTGGAAATCCGATTAAAATACAAGTGAAGTCGTTATTAAATACATTAAATACTATAAATACTGAAAACTTTGCTTTTCCCCAAAAAGTACCCCTCCCCCTCCCCTCCGGTCTCCACTAATTTCACAGCGCGGGGATGCCTGCGGGTCACCAGGCGCTCTATAAATCGCTAAATAAATAAATAAATCTTGGACCCCCTGAAATCGACTAGTTATGCTTAGTTAAACAAACCATTACTCGTGCGTCCACCTGAAAACATTAACACACCCGCCAAATGCATTGCTCATGACATCACATATGATATGACAGATGATATCACAAATGACACTGATAACAATAATGATGACATTACATATACGTTACTATTGACCGAACAGATGACATCACAATGCATACAGTATCAATTCCTTGTTTGGATAAGTGTTGTTGTGTAATGATGTTGTGCGGTTACGTTTTGCTAATTATTGATTTAAATATTTAATTTAGATTGTGAAGTGTGCATTTGGTGAACGAGTTAATGTTTTCCTGGAAGGGGCTGCAGCATGCTTGGCGAACGAATTTTGCAAGCATTAGGAAATACATTGGCTACAATGAACAGGATGTGAGGTGAATTTGCTACATTCCACAGAGTAGAAAATGGAACCTGTTTTAATGATTATGACACTCATTAATACTTTTACACTTCTTAATACTTTGATGAAAATATATACACTGGGTAATAGGAATAGACAACAAAATGAAATATTTTAATGTTTGATGTCTTCTAAAATGGGACACGTTGGTATATAATATGGTGAGCTTGCGCGGCCGGTGCGTCACTTTTTGTGACGGATCCGGGGCGGATTTTCTGCCCCATATTTACTAGGACAGGAAAACCCACCCTGCGTTGCTTTCCCTGTCCTTGTAAATACATCAAGTTGTAAACCAGAAGATACACTTTCAACCTCATAGAACAAAATCACTTCAATCCATCCATTTAAGCACGAGCGAAGATGATGCAAAGATAGTCAAAAATTAAAAACGTGTACAATTTATTATAACATTTAAAAAGCAAACTCACAGAAAAATTATCATGCATATATTCAAACACAATTCATACAAATAATGATAATAGTACAAAGGGAATAAAACATAGAAAATATTTCTAATTAAAATAGAATAGGACAACAATAGTCAGACTTAATTAAATCAAACTACAAATTTGTATTAATATCTTTGAGATGGAGATGTTATGTAGTCCAATGACTTAGCGTGTCATAATTCAAAATTGCATCGACGCGTTTCGGTTTTGGCAAATGGATTACAAGCCAACACCTTCTTCAGGATTAAAAAATATATATTCCCACGTATTACGGTATATCTGCAAAGTAGAAAATGTACAACATAAGATACACCGTATCCAACTCTTAACTACATCATCATCAACTAAACAGCTCCTGCTAATAGTCCAACACTACATTCAAACCAACCAGTATAATTTTTTGCATTCCAATTGATAAATAACAGGTAAATACGAACATCTGACTTCATATAGATATCATCAATAGAAACATTACATTCTACAAAGGCGTATGTAAATATTTGCACCTCTTGCGGAAGATGTTCTATTAGACTAATTTTGTGCATACTAAAATGGGTGCTTGATTCTTATAGGCATTACAGGCCTTTTAGGTTATTCCCGTAAGCCATGTGGGTATTATAGTAAAACTTAGATTTACCTCACTTTGGATAGTACAGAGCATTCCAGAATCTTCTAATGCTTAGTCCAGAACTTCATGACAACTTGGCACACTCATTCTGGAGGCGCCTGAAAAAGTTTTTTTGAGATCTTAGTCAAATCATATAGGGCTTTGTCTATAAGGCCAGTCATTCTTATCCTACTATTAGTAAAGCTCACCTATTAAAACTTCCCCTTAGGTACGTCACAATAAAAAGACGTTTTTTTCTCTTTCTTAAGGTTCATCATATGGAAGCTCGCCAAGAATACGATGTGGACCCCTTGTAAATACGTCCCCTTACACGCAGCACTGTGCGTGATAGGGGTGTTCCTTGGGTGTTGCTATGGGTGTTCCCACGCAACACCAACGGAAGTTTACACATTTCCAGCTTTACGAAAAATCATAAATCTGGAAATGTGTCTGAATGCTACGCCTCCCCAGGGAGGCGCAACAGGGAGAAATGTTTTCATTTCTCCTCGTTTTTTTTCTCTTCATATGCATGCTGCATTCTGCAGCACACATAGAACGAGGATATCACCTCTTATGATTGTTTATGTGCAAGAAGGAACTCCATTAAAAAAAATATGTTTTAAAAGTTCTATGTGTGCTAGAGCAGCACACATGGAAATTGAAAAACACCATTCGGATTGTTTATGTGCAGGAAGGGACACCTTCCTGTACATAAACAATCATCACCGTGACACAAGCATTCTTGCACCATTGTGTAAGCATGCCTGTGGCAGTGCATGGCAGCTAATTGTATGCCAGCACAATGGGAGAGCAAAGAGATCCATCATATCCTTGTAGATAAGATGCATCCCTGTGCTTTTAAAGTGGTGCAGCGTGGGGCAGTCAAAGGGCTTGCGGTGGCGCGCTGCAGCACATTTTTTGTAAATGAGGCCCTAAGTATTAACTTACAAAACATAGCCAAATAGTGTAAAAAGTTTGGTACTTGGTGATACAGCATGAGCCTTTGAGACATAAGAGTAGAAGCTTAAAGTGTGAGGAGTGTGGTTACTTTGCTTGTGAACATTAAGTTGGTGAAGATAAAGAGCAAAACACCTCTAGTCAACATGCTCCATAACATTAATAAAAATACTTTTCTTTTGTAGAACTTACCTGTGATGAAAACAAAATATGACTCTATAGAATGATGTATTATATTATAAAATCTTAGTGCCAAGGAAATGTTCTTGTTTCAAAACACAGCTAAAATTGAATAAAGTTCTAAGTGCCTGAAAAAGTGCAAACCCATGAACAGGCAATGGCTCAAACCACAAATAGGCGAATGAGTGCTCAGACATATCCAATAAACAGGATGATTTCTAAAGTGCCCACGTCGTGCCAAGTGAGATGGATGTATCCAGCTTGTAAAAAAGCTCTTTCATATACTTATATTTACCGCACTATCTTGAACATCATATTTTAGCCCACTTTTACAATTGTTCCACTTTACTCCTAGCACCAGTCTGAAGCTAAGAATAAATGAGTCTCTTAATCAGAGGAAATATTTAAACCAGAGTCATGGATATTCATTCGACTTTGAGCAACGATTGACAAAGTCAATATGACTGGGGCTTGAGTCGTTCTTGCATTAACAGACAACAAATTTGGACACACACACACACACACAAACACCATGGGGCAGATTTACAAGCCCCTAGCGCTGCCAGTATGTCACTTTTTGTGACGCACTGGCAGCTCATTTCTCTGCCCCATATTTACAAAGACAGAAAAAGGAACACTGGGTGGCTTTTCATGTCCTTGTAAATACAGCCCCTTTACACGCAGCACTTTGTGTGAACGGGCCTTCCATGGGTGTTGCTGTGGGTGTTCCCACGCAACACCCATGGAACCAAACACATTTCCAGATTTACGAGGAATCGTAAACCTGGAAATGCGTCAGTATGCCACGCCAACGTAGGGGTGGAGTAGCGAGGCGCAACGAGGAGAAATGTTTTAATTTCTCCTCGTTATTGTCCTCCTTCAATGTGTGCTGCATTCTACAGCAAGCATTTAAAGAGGAAAATGCCTGTAGCAATTATTTTCGTGCAGGATGGTGCCCCTTCCTGCACAAAAACAATCTCCCCATGATGCAGGCATCCTTGCAAGGGTGTCTGTGCCGGCGCATGGCAGCTGTTTGTTCGCCAGCGCAGGGGAGAGCACAGGAATGCAACATATCATTGTAAATATGTCCCATTCCTGTGCACTGAAAGTGCCGCAGCGTGGCGCAGCCAAAGGGCTTGCGGAGACGCGCTGCAGCACTTTCTTGTAAATCTGCCCCCATGTACCCAGGAATAGTGACATATCTACAAGTATCCATAAGCAGACACAAATCAGCATTTACTCTATCATTTTCATCAACTTTAAGCAGCTAGTCAGAAGCATAGAAAAGGCAGTCCATCCTATTTGTTTTACACATTGCTCACTGTTAGTATTAAAAAGTATAGAAATTAATGTAGCAAAATGTAGTAAACTTACTCAAAAGTGTAAACTACCCAAAAGTGTAAGTTAACTTTGTAAATCAGGCCCGAGGTCGGCAATTTGCAGCTAATTCCAGATGTGACACCTTAAAATGGGAAAACTGGGTCAATTGAAAGCAAAGATTAAGCGAGTATGTGTTGAACAGGATGTGGTAGCAGACCATGTAGTAAACATGAATTTGAAAGCTAGCATTATAATTGTGAATGCTGGTATAATGTATTCAATATAACATTGAAACTTAAAGATTTCGAGAAAAGAACAATTGAATAAACTGAGAATAAGGAATGATTATGCGCCTCCAATTGTCATTTTTTAGTACACTTATGGAGACTCTTTGCTTACCATCCGCCCTCCTCCCTCTTTCACTTCTGTCAACCCTCAACTCCACTCTACAATTATCTCTGACTTCTTTCCTGCTTCATCTATGAAGCTCACCCCATACTCAGTTCCTCTTCCTCTTCCAGTCCACAAACTATTCAACACTTGTTTGTCCCTTCTAAGGTGCCCCACTGCCTCCGCCCCGTTCAACTATTCTCTCTAGACTGGATTTTAACCACACTGCCTTCAAATCATCTGTTGCTCTTCCCTGACAAAAACACATTTTTCTTCTTTCTCTCTCTCACTCTAGTATCACCCAGCATCCGCGCTACCTTACTTCTCCAAGATGTGTTTAGTTTTCAACCAAATTATTGGCTATCTCTTTTCCACCAATTTTCTCAACCCATTCCAATTAGGCTTCCGGGTCCTTCTCTTAACCGAAGCTGCACTCTCTCGTGTTGGTAATTGTATCACCTCTGCATGCTGCGATAACCTATCTCCTATCTTCATTCGTGTCAGTCTATCTGCAAGAGGTGACAAAATGACTGTCCTCTGCTTGCCATACACATATGGGGGCAGATTTATGTTAACTGGCGCATCCACAGGGATGCGCCAGTTAACTTGAGCCACAGTGCGCCACAGGTCCGCCACCCATGGTGCGCCACATTTATAATGCGGCACACCATGGTGCAAAAACGGCACAGATGCGTAACGCATCTGTGCCGGAAATGTGGCGCATTGCTGGAGTTGCGTCGCAAGCGCGACGCAGCTCCAGCAAGGCTCGGGGGTACACCATCTGCACAATGCTGCGTCAAGACCACGCCTGCTTCAAGCAGGCGCAGGGTTTTGACGCAGCATTGCCCTGAAAGTGACTGAGTGAAATCTCATAGATTTCACTCAGCCACTTTCAGGAGGCGTTCCTGCGCAGGAACGCCCCCCACCCTGCGCAGGAACGCATCCTTATGGCGCAGTGCTTTACAACGTGACACATCTCCTAGATGCGTCACGTTGTAAATAGGGCGCATTGTTTGCGCCGCAGTTGCGTCAAATAAAGTGACGCAATTGCGGCGCAAAGAGGCGCAACGGCCTCATAAATCTGCCCCATGATGTTTAATTTCTATTTCACGGTATTCCGTCAGTCTATACGAATGACAATATGCTCCCCTGAGCTGCTTTCGGCACTGTGTATTGTCACATACAAAAATAATACATAGGAAAAGAACAGTGGTCGAGCCACTTTTATTTTGGCTAAGAGTATCCTCAGCAGCGCTGCTATGATCAGCTCTTCACCTGGCACCAACATTTTACAGTTCAAGACCAGTAATGTAGAAGACAGAAATGAAGTATAAATATCTTCGTATATAGATAATATCCCGACACTGACAACGACAGTCATATTGAGGGTCTCAGAAATATGTAGTTTACTAGTATTCACAGTTGATCAAACTAGAACTGGCAATTGGAGCGAATTTAAAGTAAAGGCCAAATAGTAAAGAGCTAGAAAGAATGTTAATATTTTTTATCAGAGCCTTGAGTCCAGACTTGGTTTCTCAGTCATTAAATGGAGGTTTTTTAGAAATGTATTCAAAGTTCTATTGTCCATTTAGTACTAAATAGGCTTTACTAAAAGTTGTACTCAAAATACAGAAATTGTCAAAGTGCCAAAGCATTGTAACAAATGTGACAAGGTTACAAGACCAAATCTTCTGTGTAAATTACCTTGACAAATATTTCATTCCATTAATGTGCCTGCCAAGAAGCTCTGTTTCTTATCTACAAGGGGACAGACTTGAGTCATGCTTCAATTTATTATTTTTCTGTTCCAGTTTATTGTTTAAAAATATTTCAGACACTTCTTGTTAAGTTGCGTCGCCTAATGCAATAGCTGAATAGCTGATCAGGTGCCTTTTAGGATAAATGCTGATGAGTACTATATCACTGCATCATGTTATGGTATTCATGTAGATTGCAGCGTTAACTAGATAGGAGTTGTTAGACCTGGCACCATTGGCGTGGGTCTCCCTTCCATTTTTTGCTGTTGCCTCATGTATTTTTGCTGGTGTTGCATGCTTTGGGCACTGTGCCACTGCTATTCAGTGCCACAGTGCAAGTGCTCCCTATTGTAATTTGATGTATTAATCAGTGGTTCCATGTTTGTCTATTTTGTTTACTTGTTAGACCCTAGTCTAGTGCACTGAGTGTGCCCAGGGCGTGTAAATCCAAATGCTGTTAGTGGGCCTGCAGCACTGGTTGTGCCACCTACAGAAGCAGCCTTGTAAAATGTGTCTAAGGTCCGCCATTGCAGAGCCTGCGTGCAGTCTGGTACTGCCATGCTGACTGGGCAAGCGCACCCACTTGCCAGTCCCTAAACCTCCCCTTTTTTTTATATATATCAGTCACCCCTATGGTAGGCCCAAGGGCAGGGTGCATTGTAAGTATAAGGTAGGACAAGCCCTGATGTGTGTGGCATGTCTTAATAGTGTATTACAGACATTTTAGTTTTTCACTATTGCAAGGCTACCTGTTCTCCATAGGCCAGAATGGGCTGTTAGAGTTATTACATTTTCTAATCCTAACTGTCTCAGAAAACATGGTAGAAATTCGAATTTAGTATGCCTGAACTCAGAATAAAAAAATACATCTTTTAGTGAAGTTGGTTTTAATATTCTGTGTTTAAAAATACCACTTTTAGAAAGTAGATATTTGCTTGTCTTACCATTTAAACCTGCCCCTGCTAGGTTGTGTATTTCTATGTCTGGTTTTGTGAGTGACAGGGCTGGGGAATTCCAGGAGACAGGCTGAGTCACCCGGTGGTGAATAGAGACATCTGCATCTAGATGGGAAGGAGGAGTTGCACCTGAACCTTGAATAGGGCTGTGCCTACCTTCCACAATGCTGGCTCCACCTCCTGGGGAGTGGCTGATGTCTCTGCCCTGCACACTGAAAGAAGAGAAGGAGCCCTGTAAACTAAGTGCTCCAGGAATGCACTTGCCTTCCACAATGCTGGCTCCACCTCTTGTGGGGCGTCTGATGTGCCTGCCCTGCACTGTGAAAGGAAAGGAGAAGTCTGGTAAACAGAGTGCTTCAGAACTGGTTTGGACTGGGCAAAGGCCCCTCTCCCCTCAGAGAACAAAGGATATTGGGGTATAAATATTAGGACCCTGATCCCATGAAATGAGATAACTTTAGACTACAAGAAGAAACCTTTACTGAGGAGAGGAACCTGAAGAAACTGAGGAATGACTATTCCCAAGCTGAAGTGCTGCTTGGGGGATTGGCCTGCAGTGGTTGCCTTACTGCCAGAGGAAGGAGAAAGGAACTTTGTGTACTTTGCTTTCAACTTGTGAAGGATTTCCAAGGGCTTGGAAAAGAGCTTGCCTCCTGCTGAAGTCTCAGGGACAACAGACTTCCCCACAGCTCCCCAGAGTTCTTTTGGAAGTGCCTGCTACTGTTTTGGGCCTTCTGTGGAACTGCGTGTCGCAAGGAGCTGGAAGCGCGACTCAACGAGAAGAAGCGTGTTGCCGTCGCTGTGCCTGCCGTCACCACTCCGAAGGAGGGTTTCGCCACTGGAACTGTTGCACTGCACCGTATCAGAGAGAAGCGTGCCATAACGAAGAGGAAGCGTGTCGCCTTCGCTGCTGCCATCGCAACTCCGAAGGAGGGTGTCGCCGCTGTAGTTGTCGCACTGCACCGCATTAGGAGAAGAATCTCGCAACGAGGTCGGAGCGTGTCGCCGTCGCTGTGCCTGCCGTCGCAACTTCGAAGGATGGTGTCGCCGCTGGAACTGTCGCATTGCACCGCATCGACCAAGAGCACCTTGCATCCCAGAGAAGCATGCCGCCGTCGGAGCTGCTGCCGTCGCATCTTGGATGTCGCTGCTGTAGTTGTCTCATTGAGCGGAAGCTTCCGGGACTGTGGGATAAGAGCATCGCCGCTGGAGCTGCTGTCGTTGCATCGTAAGGGTGTCGCCGCTGCAGTCCATGTATCGAACCGAGAACATGCTTCTCAGGATTCAATCAAGGAGGGCGGGCCGAGTTTGAGCCTGAGTAACCAGTACTCACCCCTGTCTGGCCTGGATGACATGGACTAACTACCTAGGGAAGAGTTAATCACGTCCGCTGAGGAAAGAAGGGCTACTAAGGAAGTAGGCTGTAAAATACTCAGTTGGAATATTGCAGGAATTGGCTCAAAAATGAGTGACACTGAATGGGTTACTTTTATTTCAGACCACAATGTCATTGCTCTGCAGGAAACGTGGGATATGACATCCAGCTTTTGGTTGGACCGTTTCGCAGGTTTTGCAGTTGCGGCTAGCCCTAGTACTGCAGGAAGAGCAAGGGGAGGCCTCCTGACTCTTTTTTCACTTGATCTTAACGGATCATTGAAAAAGATTAAATATGATTCTCCAAACTGCCTAATTGTAGAAAGGCAAACTAGTCCTTCAAAGAGTATATTGTTTATTAATTTTTACAATTCTGTAAACAAGGAATATGGTGGGGACAATATCTCAAAATTGGATACTTTCTTAAATTTACTCAGCCAAAATACTCATACTAGTTATGAATTTGTGTTAATGGGTGACTTCAATATTCATCCTTGTGATTTTGGTTGTACTGTAGTTGAATGTATGGAGACACGGGAATTGGAGGGGCCGCATTTTGAGCATACTAGGGCAGGCGAGGAACTGGAGGATCTCCTGGCCAATTTCAACCTCTTTGAATTTATTGCGCGGGAGGGGGAATCTAGAACACCAACGTTTAAGGGGTCATCTCCGGGCACTGTCATTGATTATATTTTGTGACCCCTGCTATTCTCAATCATACTACTTCTTATTGTACCGTTCCATCCCCCTTTAGCGACCATAATCCTGTCCTTTTGATTGTGTCCTGGGGAGATTCTATGGGCCCTAAGCCAGGACAGGCCAGATCCGGACCTGCCCTACGCTTAACAGATCAGGGTAGACGGTTGAAGTGGGCGAATGTGGTTCCTGGTGATTTTTACATTGACATTGGCCCGCAGATAAATGATCAGATCACGATCTGTCTAGACCCATCCTCACAAGGCCATGACATCATGGATGCCTTAAAGTCGATATGCAGTAAAGTCTCTTCCAACCTTATGGCGCGACGGAGCAGGGGAGAGTCAAAACACTGTAGGTGGTTTGATCCCGCCTGCTCTAAAGCACTTAAAGCTTTAAAATTAGCTCTTAAAGTAAACCCTAGGGACAGGGCCTTGGTTGCAATCTTGCGAAAAGACTATAGGAAGGCTATTAAGAGTAGACGGGATTGCATTAAACAGGAGGCTTGGGAACAATTATCTTCCGCCGACATATTGCGGGATAGCAGGCAATTCTGGGCGGTAATTAACCATCCATACTTCTCGGAGTCACCTAACACAGATATTGACTGTGTAATTCCAGACGAGAAGTGGCTGGCGCATTTCAGCTCTGTCTATGGTGATAGCGGCAATTCCACCCATCTACAAAATATGTCCTGTTTGGTGGTCACACCCCTACACTTTAACAGTGCGGAGGTGGAAAAGGCAATTTGTGCAACTATAAGGAACAAAGCCCCCGGCCCAGACGGGGTACCGGCCGATTTTTATATACATTCACCGAAATTATGGGCTGGTATCCTGGCAAACGTGTTCACAGCCGCAAACAGTACGCCTCCTCCAACTACATGGGCGACTTCCACAATAGTCCCCATATTTAAAAAGGGCCAAAGGGACGACCCAGGGTGCTACCGGCCCATATCCCTTCTGGACTCTGCCATAAAGATCTTGGACAGAGTCCTTTGGGTAAGGTTAAGGAACAGTTTGGAAGGATGTGGCGGTCTGGCCGACATCCAGTACGGCTTCAGGGAAAAAAGAGGCACGATTGAACAGTGTTCAAACTTACACCTGCTGACCGCTAAGTATACGGTGGCCAAGGAGGGGTCTTTGTACTTAGCGTTCATGGACCTCTCCTCGGCCTTCGATCTGGTCAATAGATCAAAGTTATGGGAAATTCTCTTGAAGTTGGGGATTGATGAGGACCTAGTTGGGTTCATATCTTCCCTCCACCGGGATCTATTTGCCGCAGTGAGGGTAACAAAAGAAGGCAGATGCACGACCCGTTTCAACTCGAAACGGGGTGTTAGGCAGGGCTGCATATTAGCACCCCTGCTATTCACAATTTATATCAGCGGCCTAGGCAAGCACCTAGAAGGTGCAGCAAGAGACGTTCTGCGTGTAGGAGAAGTTAAGAACCCTGCTCTCCTATACGCGGACGACGCCGTACTCATAGCACGTGCAGGGGTGTGTCTCCAAAAGCTGCTGGATGCATCATTTGGCTCCTTCATGGACCAGCTTGATTTGAGGGTCAACGCTACTAAATCCCACACTATGGTCGTTGGACCGCAAAAGAAAAAGGCTAAAGTAAAAACATTTTTCTGTAAAGGAGAGGTAGTCTCTAGCGTTCCTGTTTTCCCCCACCTTGGTGTGCTCTTTGATAGCAAGGGTACCTGGGGACCTCAGATACGGGCCAAAAGCCTAGCGGTGACAAGGACATCAATGGCCATTCTGGGTTTCGCTAAAAGGTTGGGCCACAGACCAATGGAAGCTATCTTAAAGGTGTATAACAGCAAATCCCTCCCTGTGGCTTTATATGGCGCGCCTTTATGGGGTTATATACGCTTGGACAAAATTCAGCTGGCGGAGAATAGATTTTTACGTTCCCTTTTGTGCCTCCCCCAATCTTCACCAACTTTTTCTATTCATATGGAACTGGGTTTGGATTACGTCCAGGACAAACTGAGATTGGCACCTTTAACATACTGGCTCAAGACCTGGCTAAACACAGAACTAACGCTAAACCACATGATCATGAAGGATGTGATGAGTCTGGAGAACAGTAGCATGATTCCATGGCTGGCCTACTTAAAAAAATCTTTTAATGACCTGGGACGACCAGACTTATTTACTGATCCCTCTGGTATTACAAAACAGGATGTAGATGTAATTAAAAAACAATTTATGGTAAGGGAAAGTTTGCTGCGAGAAGAAACAGAATTGTTAAAGCCCACAGTTCGACTGCATTATTTGTCACTTCATTCACTTGCAATTGAGCCCTATTTATGTTTTGTCACAAACCCTTTTCATAGGTTTCTGTTAACAAAATTCAGGTTCAATCTTATTCACTTTTATTTGGGCAATTTTAACTCTTGGATAAAACCAGAGTTAGCACCGCCTTGCACTTGTGACAATTTTTCAGTTCAAGACACGATGCACGTTATTATGTTTTGTGATTTCTTCTCTGCACAAAGAAAACAATATCTGCTACCTGTTTTAAGGGAAGCTGGTTTCTCCCAGGTGAGACCAGCCATGCTTTATTTACAATCTCTGGGAAATATACGCATCACATTCTCCATGGCAAACTTTCTAGTGGCAGCGGTCAGATCAAGAAGATGTAAGAACTTGTCAAATCAGTGTGTATAAACTGTTTTTAGTGATTTTAAAACTGTTTTTACTGTAATACTATGTCAAATGAACTCGATTGTAAAGAAACTGTTTAATTCTATTTTATTTGTATATAATACTGTTTTTATGTCCTTTGTATGATTTTAATCGAATCGAATAAAGTTAATTTGACTGACTGACTGAACCGAGAACTTCTTGCGTCCTCGAGAAGCGTGCCGCATCTGGAAGATTTACACATCTTTATTTCTTTGTATCTGAACTTTGCCGCATTTCCCATCGCTGCGACATTGCTTGTCGTGGAAGCGCAACACAACCTAAGGTACATTGACGCAGAGTGTTGCATCTAAGAACTAAACTAAACTAAGCTTAAATCTACCATCTTAAAGTAATCATAGTGTGTATTTTTGTTGTTTATGGTCTTGTGGTAACTCTATATAAAGTCTACTTATTTTTTATATAAAACCTGTGTGGTGTCTCTTTGTAGTGTTGTCACTGGGTTACTGTATGTGGTCACAACGGCTTAACTTGCAACGCCTCTGAAGTAAAGCCCTTCTGCTCGTGCCAAGCTACCAAGGGGGTGAGCAGGGGTTATTTTAGGAGTGTAATCCCCTTATCCTGACTAGAGGAGAGGGTCCCTATTTGCCACATGTACCTACATGTGCCAACTACAGACCCCCAAATCTAACATTGTTAGTGGATTCTGGATGTGCATTTGTGACTCGTGTATAGTGACTGGTGAAAACTACTTAGTGAGTGCAGACCATAACGATACCACATACTTTTTGGTAGATCCCTTTTTGGATTTTTTTTGTTCTATTTTTGAAAGATGCCTGATTCAGTTGTAGTAGAGAGAGCAGAATCCATAGCCTCGATTGACCTTGAATGGGAAGAAGAAAAATTAGAAAGCTGCAAAGTAAAGCATCTGAAGTACTTCTGCAAGAAATTCAAGGGTGCCACTGTTGGGTGCACCAAGAAAGAAGAATTCTACAAGGTGCTGAGGGCCTGGGAAATCAAGGAAAACCACTGAAATTGAGGAGGGGGGTGACCAGGCAGTTGTACAACAGGAAGAGCCATTGGGCCCAGGAGGAAGGAAGGCACCTTCCCCGCAGGTAGCATTGGTTCCAGGGGAGTTGGAGGATAGAGAGAGATCAAGAAGACATGAGATGGAGATGGCCAAGTTCAAGGTGAATAGGTAACTGGAATTAGAAAATAGAAGATTCAATATTGAGAAAAAGAAAAAGCAGTTTGAGCATAAAAAAGTTTTGAGGGAGTTGGAGTTTAAAACCAAAAGTTTAGAAGTTACTCCCTCTGGGTGCAGCATACCGTCAGTACATACAGAGAGTAGAATGTATATTCCCAGGGATGTGGTGAAGGAGTTTTACAAAAAGGATGATATTGGTCAGTGGCTCAGAGCCTATGAGTTAGCCATGTCTTCCCACCAGGTCCCTGAGAGAGATTGGGAAGCGGGATTGTGAGGAAGGTTCCTTAGTGAGGGTCAGTCCATAATTCTTACAGCCACATGAAAGAAGCCTTGATGTCTAGATATGGTTTGACACCTGAGCTCTATAGGCAGAGGTTCAGGAAATGCAAAAAGTTAGAAAACAGTACTTGGGTTGAATATGTCACTTTATTTGCCGAGCATTGGATGGTTGGGTAAAGGGCAGCAAGGTTAATGATTTTCAAGGTCTCTTTGATTTGATTGGATGGGAGCACTTGTCTGATAATTGTTTTCCAGAGCTGCACCAGCATCTGATAGATAGCAAGCTGACTAACCCTAGGAAGCTTGCTGAGGAGGCAGACTGCTGGGTGAGCACCCCGGTCCACAAGGGTCATGTGGTAGACTCAGCCAAAGGTGGGCAGGGTCCCCAGCAGAAGAGTGGGGGGGACAAGGGTAAACAGACGGAGTTCCGCTAAGGGGCCCACAGTACTCCCCAAGGGAACCCCGTGAAAGGTTCCCAGCCTCCCCCTGAGTGAAAGCAAGGGCCCTGACAGGTAGTCCTGTTCCCCAAGTGCCCCTGAAATGTTACAAGTGTGGTGACCTGGGTCATAAGGAAAATTATACCAGGTGCCGCCTGTTTGGTAAACAAGCACCCACTGGTGCATCGCCTCGGCAGATGGCTAGTGTAGCCTTCGGGGAGGAGATTTATGTTCAAGGTGGGTGGGGTCCCGCACAGATGACCTTAGTCTCTTTACAAGACTATGAGATGGTCTCAGAAGCTCAGCTGCCCAGGAACACTAAGAAATATGGGCAGCGAGTGACCATCAACGGCCAAAAGGTGGAGGCTCGTAGAGATACAGGAGCCAGTGTTACAGCTGTCAAGTGTCACCTGGTGTCTCAAGAGCAGATTGTCCCTCATGCATTTTGCCAAGTTGTGAACGCTGCAATCAACAGAGAGTCATTGTCCAATGGCTCAGGTTCCCTTTGAGTTGGGGGGTCTCTGGTACTCTTCAGGTAGCTGTGAGGCCCGCCGTGCCTGTTGACTGTTTGTTGGGAAATAATTTGGAGAGCTCCCTTTGGGAAAAGGTGGAGAAAACAACTCATTTGATGATGCTTGGACTGCCTGACTGGGCGTGCGTGACCACTCGGTCGATGTCAGCCAGTAGGGGTTCTCAAGAGGACCTGGAGCCTGAGAGGGAGGCCCAGGAACCTGCCAAAGAGAGAAGTGGCTGGGGGTGCGGGAAACCAGCCCCCGAAGTTCCCACAGCCCAGGAGGAGGTAGACCCTGAGGGGGATGCCCTGGAGCCTACCGGGGACCAAGTAGCTAAACTGGGACCTACCTGAGCTGATCCATTGGCAGCAAGAAGGAGGCCCCTCCAGGGAGGAATTTTGCAAGGAGCAGAGAAAGTGTCCTTCTCTTGTGGGCTTGCGGCAACAGGCTGCAAGCCAGGCAGCAGGTGATCAGTCAGGGTCACACTTGATTTACTGGGAGAATGTTCTCCTGCATAGTGAGCCTAAGGTTGCTGAACCTGGGTCAGCCCGTGTGCTGGTGGTACCCCAGAGGTTCAGAGCCTTCCTACTGGGGCTGGTTCATGATGTGCTGTTAGCAGGACATTTGGGGCAGGGCAAGACCTTTGAGAGGCTTGTCACCCACTTTCATTGGTCCCAAATGCGCAAGAGCTCTAATACTCATTGCAGGACTTGTCAGACTTGCCAGGCAAGTGGAAAGAGTGGGAGGAAGCACAAGGCTCCTCTCCAGCCAGTCAGTCCCTGTGGCAGGAATGTGGTGTAACCTACAAGTTCACGACTCCTTACCATCCCCAAGGAAATGGGCTGGTTGAAAGGTTCAACCGGACCCTGAAGGGCATGATAATGGGTCTTGAGGAACCCATGAGGCGTAAGTGGGACGTTCTCTGACAGTGCCTACTGTTTGCATACCTTGAGGTGCCACATAAATCTCTAGGGTTCAGTCACTTTGAGCTTCACTATGGACACCCAGTCAGAGGACCTCTGAGTCTGGTTAAATAAGGCTGGGGGCAATCTCCCAGGAAACCTCCCCAGGATGTATATAGCTACATGCTGGCCTTCAGGAACCAGACTAGGCGTTTCAGGCAACTCGCTGAGGCGAATCTGGAAGCCAGCCAGGAGGAGATGAAGCACTGGTATGACCAGAATGCCACTCTGGTAGAGCTTCAACCTGGCCAGAAAGTGTGGGTCATGGCCCCAGTGGAGCCCTGCACACTCCAAGATAAGTGGACCGGACCATTTGAGGTTGTGGAGCGCAAGATTCCAGTTACCTACTTGGTGGACTTGGAGTCTCCTAGGAACCCCTTGATGGTCCTACATGTCAACCGCCTTAAGCCTTAAGCCTTAAGCCTTAAGCCTTAAGCCTTAAGCCCCACTTAGAGAAGTCTGAAGTGGGCATGCTCCTGGCCACAGATGCTGGGATGGAGGAGACTGATCCTCTTCCTGAACTCCTGTCAGCCTCAGAGCAAGATGGGTCAGTGGATGATGTTAACCTCTCTTCCACCCTGATCCATGAGCAACAGAAGGACTGTCGCCTGTTGGTGGGACAATTTTCTGATCTGTTCTTCCTGGTTCCTGGTGTCACAGATTGGTGCGTCCATGATGTGGACACAGGAGACAGCTTACCTGTGAAGCACAAGTCTTACAGGGTAACTGTCAGGGTAAGGGCTTGCATCAAAGAGGAAGTCTCGAAGATGCTTGTGCTTTGGGTGATTGAGTCCGCCAGCAGTCCTTGGGCCATATCAGTGGTCTTGGTCCTGAAGGCTGCGGCGCCGGGTGCCACACCCGAACTCCGGTTCTGTGTGGACTACAGAGGGATCAATTCAGTCACGAAGACTGATGCTCACCCCATTCCCAGAGCTGATGAGCTCATTGATCGGCTAGGGGCTGCCCAGTACCTCAGCACGTTTGACTTGACGTCTGGGTACTGGCAGATCACCTTGACTGATGGGGCAAAGGAGAGGTCAGCATTCTCCACACCAGATGGGTATTTCCAGTTCCGTGTTATACCCTTTGGGATAAAGAATGCGCCTGCCACCTTTCAGAGTTTGGTCAACCAGGTGTTGGTTGGACTGGATGAGTTCAGTGCTGCCTACCTGGATGACATCGCAGTGTTCAGTGCCAGTTGGGAGGAACATCTGCGCCACCTCTGGGAAGTGTTGATGGTGCTGCAGAAAGCAGGCCTCACGATCACGGCGAGTAAGTGCCAGATCGGACAGGGTTCCGTGGTGTACCTGGGGCACCAAGTTGGGAGCGGCTAGGTGGCACCCCTACAACCCAAGATTGAAACCACCCTGGCTTGGGAGCCACCCAAAACCCAGACAGAGATGAGAGCCTTCTTAGGTCTCACAGGGTATTACAGGAGGTTTGTCAAAGGGTATGGCAATATTGTTGCACCCTTGACAGAGCTGGCCTCCAGGAAGCAGCCCAAGAAGGTGATCTGGACTGACACCTGTTAGAAAGCTTTTGAGGCCCTGAAAGCTGCCATGTGCATGGCGCCTGTGCTCCTGGCACCCACCTTCTCAAGAGAGTTTATTGTCCAAACAGACACCTCAGAGCATGGTGTGGGGGCTGTTCTGTCACAGATGAATGAGGAGGGCCTAGATCAACCGGTAGCCTTTATCAGTAGAAGGTTACTTCCACGGGAACAGAGATGGAGTGCTATTGAGCGTGAGGCATTTGCTGTGGTCTGGGCACTGAAGACGGTGAGACCATACCTGTTCGGAACTCACTTCCGGGTTCACACAGACCACAGGCCCCTCAGATGGTTGATGCAAATGAGGGGTGAGAATCCAAAGCTGTTGAGGTGGTCTATTTCCCTACAGGGTATGAACTTTACGGTGGAACACCGCCCTGGTACAGAACACGCCTACGCTGATGGTCTGTCCAGATTTGTCCGCCTTCGTGAAGAGAACTCCCAAGAGTTAGGGTAGTTCTCCCCACTTTTCAGCTGGTGGGGACACGTGTTAGACCTGGCTCCATTGGCGTGGGTCTTCCTTCCATTTTTTGCTGTTGCCTCATGTATTTTTGCTGGTGTTGTATGCTTTGGGCACTGTGCCACTGCTATTCAGTGCCACAGTGCAAGTGCTCCCTATTGTAAATTGATGTATTAATCAGTGGTTCCATGTTTGGCTATTTGGTTTACTTGTCAGACCCTAGTCTAGTGCACTGAGTGTCCCCAGGGTGTGTAAATCCAAATGCTGCTAGTGGGCCTGCAGCACTGATTGTTTCACCCACAGAAGAAGCCTCGTAAAATGTGTATAAGATCTGCCATTGCAGAGCCTGCGTGCAGTCTGGTACTGCCATGCTGACTAGGCAAGTGCACCCACTTGCCAGTCCCTAAACCTTCCCTTTTCTTCATATCAGTCACCCCTATGGTAGGCCCAAGGGCAGGGTGCATTGTAAGTATAAGGTAGGACAATCCCTGATGTGTGTGGCATGTCCTACTAGTGAGTTACAGCCATTTTCGTTTTTCACTATTGCAAGGTTCTTTTTTCTCCATAGGCCAGAATGGGCTGTTAGAGTTATTACATTTTCTAATCCTAACTGTCTCAGAGAACATGGTAGAAATTCGAGTTTAGTATGCCTGAACTCAGAATAATAAAATACGTCTATTAATAACTTTGATTTTAATATTCTGTGTTTGCAAATACCACTTTTAGAAAGTAGGTATTTGCTTGTCTAACAATTCAAACCTGCCTCTGCTAGGTTGTGTATTCCTATGTCTAGTTTTGTGAGTGACAGGGCTGGGGAATTCCAGGAGACAGGCTGAGTCACCCGGTGGTGAATAGAGAGATCTACATTTAGATGGGAGGGAGGAGTTGCACCTGACCTTGAATAGGGCTGTGCCTGCCTTCCACAATGCTGGCTCCACCTCCTGGGGAGTGGCTGATGTCTCGGCCCTGAACACTAAAAGAAGAGAAGGAGTCCTATAAACAAAGTGCTCCAGGACTGTAATTGCCACAATGCCGGCTCCACCGTCTGATGTGCCTGCCCTGCACTGTGAAAGGAAAGGAGAAGTCTGGTAAACAGAGTGCTTCAGAACTGGTTTGGACTGGGCAAAGGACCCTCTCCCCTCAGAGAACAAAGGATTTTGGGGTATAAATATTGGGACCCTGATCCCACGAAATTAGATCACTTTGGACTACAAGAAGAAACCTTTACTGAGGAGAGGAACCTGAAGAAACTGAGGATAGACTATTCCCAAGCTGAAGTGCTGCTTTGAGGATTGGCCTGCAGTGGTTGCCTTACTGCCAGAGGAAGGAGAAAGGAACTTTGTGTACTTTGCTTTCAACTTGTGAAGGATCTCCAAGGGCTTGGAAAAGAGCTTGCCTCCTGCTGAAGTCTGAGGGACAACAGACTTCTCCCCCCAGCCACCCAGAGTTCTTTTGGATGTGCCTGCTGCTGTTTTGGGCCTTCTGACGAACTGCGTGTCACAAGGAGCTGGAAGCGCGACTCAACGAGAAGAAGCATGTCACAAGGAGCTGAGCCTGCCATTGCAACTCGGAAGGAGGGTTGTGGTGTAGTTCCTATTTTCCCAATAGGCTCTGCACATTGGAATAATATATCCTATATGTTAGACATAGGACTGAGGTCTACTAGGTCTCTATTGAATATATTAGACTTAAATGTGAGTGCCAGCTAGCTCAGAGGTCACTAGAAACTTTCTCGAATTCATAAGAAGGGTTTCGTTTCTGACAACCGCATAAACATGACAACTTTGTTACCCCAAGATAAAACTGATCATCAGAGTCGTGGAAACAATAGATAGATATTTCACTCAGTTAATCGTGCATGCTTCGTTTCACCAGAGGTGCAGAGAAATCGATAGACGGGCGTTTTCAATAAAAAGGTTTTATTGAACAGTCTTCTTTCTCTAGCATAAGAAATGAACTGCTACAATCGTAAAAGTGGTTGTAAAATATAATGCATACAGTATAAAGAGTAGAATAAAATAATACTGTAAGAGCATTGTATGGTTCCTAAACTATAGATAAATACATACATAAATAACAGAGGCTAAAAGTACTCAACTGGTGCTTCTAAAATACGCCTACCCCGATGTACCTAACCTAAGCTTAGTACGAGGGAAGAAGTAAGTGAGGTGTAGCATAAATGTAGTATTCTTTTGTCAAGAATCTGTCCAAGAGTTCTCTTAGAGTCTAATCAGCTCCGTACCTTAGTTTGGAATGAAGAAGGTCAGGCTCAGGAATTGATTTCCCAGCAACCCGCAAGGGTAGCTTGGAAACACTGGAGCTGGAGTTCTCGGCAGGAGAAAAGACAGTGTCTCTCTCAGTGCGTCTGTTGGAGGGTCGGCTTCCTTCGGCACAGGATGCTTCAGGCAAGTAGATAGTCGAGCTGCTCCAAACCACTGTGTGTTTGCTAAGGCAAGTGTGGGCATATTTATACTTTCAAGTTGCCAAGTTTGACGTAAAGGTGGACATAATACTGTCATTAAAGACTCTCAGTTCTTTGAAAACTCCATGAGTTCTTGGACAAGTCAGTTCTCGAGCAAGGGAAAGTCCCTAGCTACTTAAGCCGAGTTTTCCAAGAAATTGTTGTAGATTTTCTGAACTAGTGGAAGTAGACCTGCCGTATTTTGACTGCATGAGCTATGACGAAATATGGTTATGATTCTTATGCCTATATAAGGACATAGTGATTTATACCTATATAAGGGCATGAATCGGGAAATTTACAATAGTGTCCTAAAATGGTTCACAACACCCACTCCATGTTATCATGTTCATCTAAGATTAAGTACTAAACATAAAATCTAGAATATGTGTTTTTTACAATCCCACCCTAAAAATACATGAAATGTATTTAAAAAAATGGTTGTACACAAAATGAGCATTTGTACAGTATGCTTCTGAGGGCAATGATTTCATTGTAAGCATATGATATGATATTAGCAATGCTAACCAAATGAATCATGAAATTTACATTTATGAAATGGCTCTAGATACAGAAAAAAGGTCAAGACCATCCCATAGCAGAATATACAAGCTAGTACGGTTTGTGCATTAGGTCAATATTGTTTCTAGGAAGTAGTCAAAGAATTCTTGTTCTCTAAGAATAGTTCTACTTTAAGGAGATTGCTTTGTGCCAAAGTTCAGTCTGTTTTGGAAAAAAGTCAAATCAAATTTTAGTGAAATAGAGTTCCAAACTCGGAAGCTTTTGTTTTGAAAAAAGTGAAGGTCGAATTTCAGAGTTCGAAAGAACGCTGTGTGCTAATTTCAAAAGCTATTCTCGCTGTCAGGAGAAAACATTAAGTCATCCAGGCTGGCAAAGAAATCGTCTACCACAGTAGATTAAAGTTCATCTAATTCATTAAGAAGGTCTATTGTACACAGATGTGAATCATCGCCGTCAGCGTCAGCCGCATTAGCAATGTTCATAGCAGATGGTACCTGTGCGCCTGTTGGTCCACATGTCTCACCTCCTGTTGGATTAGCCGGTGAGATCTCAATGAATGCTGTCATCAGGATTGGTAGCCGTTGGGGACAACACAACACATGAGCCGTTACTGGACCCAGTAATGCGTCAACATCCTTTGGCATAGCCGATGGTAGAGTTAGACAGATATCTAACATGCATTCCTCTCCACAAAGCAGGCATCGTAGAACAGGTAAGATGCAATCTTGCCAGATTGGTCTGAATGACAGGAACCATGTGGTATTCAGATCTCTCAAACGAGCCAAGCCAAGGATCTGTGTTATTCTGTCACGATACCTCATGGCCTGGAGCGCATTGTCCATGCTGACTTGGGTATCTCTGGTGGCCAGATTTGCCATAACGGAGCAGGAAGAATACAAATAGTATCCCTGCTACGAGTCCCAAAATAAGAGGCAGGCCGCCAAACACAGAGTGTGCGAAGTTTGGAAAAATGCCCAGGACTGCTTCAAAAGGTGCTAACAGTTCCGAAAAAATCATCTTAAATACATGTGCAATACCGCTGGTATCAGACATGTTAAAGATACGACCTAACATTTCTGCGAAATGTATTGGGCAGTTTGTTGATAATAATGCATGTATCTCTGTAGAGGACCTTGCAACTTGCAGATCATACGTCTCTCTGGACAAGGTCAGTGGCAAAGTTTTTTGCAAAAGAATGGCTTTCATTCTGCTTAAAGTATCAATTCGTATTGAAGAGATGTTCGGTGAAGGCCAATGTGGCGACTCCCCTTCTGTCTTTGTTTTAGGAAACAATACTTGCATACAACAAGTGACCCTGGCTGACACACTAATGAGATAGACTATTTTTAGCATCATTCCACAACAGCTGTGATCATTTAACATAATGTAGCTACCATTGGAAAGCTGCCTAAAAATTGGATCTATCACCGCTGTGGGTGAACCTTGCAGGTGGCAAGAAAGATTATTGGAAGAACCCTTGCAGGCTCCGTGTACATTAATAACTTGACATAACAGTGTACCGCTTAGTGAGTTTTTACAATTTTTACCACTAAGAAATACCTCCTTTCCTCCACTCCAATATTTGTGTGTGTATTGCAAATCCCAGGTCGACTTAATGTATTCTTTACCCAACCTTTCATACAGGTCGCTGGTATGTGTTTTAAGCAATACTGAAACTGGAAAGTAGTCACAGGTATCGTGATGGTACCATGTATTTTCCATTCAACCGATGGTTTCTCAGAAACAGTCAATGGTAATCTCTCCAGTTTTTCTATGCTCAGCACCGTATAGTCTGCTCCCCTCTGTGCCAATGAGATTTGTTTATCTGTAAGGTTAAACACAGTAAACAATGACGTAGTGTTGATTAAACGCCAAGGCACATAGCCAGAACAAAGGTTTTGCAACGTCCATCCTAACAGCATTATAGAACGTAATTAAGAATGGACATGCAAGTCCTGTTCCATTATGTCTATGGTAGAGGATACAATGCTGTCCAAAGAATATATTCTGGATGATAGAGTTGTTAACCCATTGTCAACTACAGAGAGTGATTTCTCAAAATGAATAACATCAATTTCTCGTATTCTTTCAGCTGTTTCCATTTGCGTGACTTTCCATTCTTCATTGTATGCAGCGTATATACCGGCGTATATGAAACGTTTATGACGTGGATTATGAGGTCCCAGTAAAAATTCTTGCAAATCAACGCCATCTTTAAGCAAAGATAAGTGTTGTTTTATTTCTGGAAGTGTGGATCTCTGCAGCCACTCAAGGCATTGTTTTCCTACACTATAAGTTGTTATTATCCCTGGATGTTGTCTGTGGATATTTCTTGGATCTGGCCGAGTTACTGTGAACCCTTGTGTCTTGTTCAAGAATCTATCTTGACAGTTATTCGTGTCTGTGGGCCAGATTAATCATTTTTTCCATTCAGGATGTGTTCTGTTTTGTAGAAAAATATAATTTACCTCCTCACCTGAAGTTAAATTACTATCAGGTGTGGGCTTAGGTATGGACGGTTTGTTTACATCTTTCATCTTAGCCAGGCCAAGACAAGATGTCTGTTGAACAGTTTCATTTAAGAACAGTATTTGTTCTGGGATGATGCAGGCTCTGAACAATGCTTCCAAACCTTGTACCTGCCAGTCTTTTGTGCCCCAAACAGTTTTAGTCTCAATGTTGTCTTTCCAAAAGTCAAAGCCTAAGGTGGACAATTAAGCATAAAAGGCCACAGAATACATTTGTTTAGTATTTGTCAACATACTTTTCATGCCTGTTTTATTCATATTTTCAAAGTAAAAACGTTCTGGGTTTGTAACATTAAAACCTGTAAAATATGGAAATTTTCTAATAAATGTTTTAGAACTAGCTTTTAGAGGTGTTGGGCAATGTTCCCATTGATTATAAGTTAAAACATTTCTAGGGTTTGCAGATTTATGCAAGTAATGATGGCCAACAATAATAAAATAATACATTTCTTCATAATTTGATGAACCTTTTAAGTATTCATGTTTTGTAAATTTTGCTGACATTTCTAATCTGCCATCATGTTATTAACATTTTCAAAGTCCTAATCATCAGAGAATGTGATGAGTGAAACAAAATCACTCAAGGAAACCTTAAATTGGTGTGGAATTTTCAGCAGCTCGACAGGGCCATGAATGTCATAATCAGTTGTATCCCAAGCTATTCCACCAGGTAGAGGAACCGCTGTGATGTTCACTGATGACAGGTCTCGTTGTTCACGATGAGATGATTTGTGTGGCTTCAGAAGCAAGTTGATGTACATACTTGCTGTGTCCATTTTAATGTGTTTTCCATCTATCAGCTTTCCAAAACTTAAAACAAGAATGAGCCATAGCAGGAGATAAAATACACCTAATCCAATCCAAAATTCAACCCATGGTGAAACCAGATATATTTTTGCAAGCTCTTGACCAAGTTCCGTTAATTTTTCCTTTAAAGATTTATTTGCTGGCGTAGTTTCAGGTTCACTGGGATCCTCAGAAAAGTTATCAAAGTTGATAAAATAGCCAGAGGCAGTTCTGTCAATAGTTGGTATTGCTTCCGGATTCTTTGAAATCGCTAGAGTTGCTTGATCCCTTGACATGTTTGTATAGTCAGATGCCACTTCATTGTAGACCGGAGTTTCTTGGTGAACTGTTATTTGGGTTTCAAGAGGCACAAGTTCCATGCCTTTGTTGCATAGTCCTCCTTTTCTTACTTTAGAATCTTCAAAGGTGATGAGTCTTTCAGTTTGAAGCTCTTGGATAGTAGCAAGATTTGGTTGTCTGCTACATCTTGGGAGCCCATTGGGCCTACTACTTATTATCGGCCTCATGGTGTGGTTTTACCAGGTCAATTGATACAGACCGGTTCTCCTTTCTTCCAGCAAGGGGCGGCAGTAGCACTGTTCTTGATCCGTGGATTGCTAATACAGGTACTGGTTTTCTGTAAGAAGGCCCAAATTCCTTCTTGTCCGCTATTTTCTCCCTGACCAGATCCCCAATCTTTGGAATCCAGACAGGTCTTGCTGGGACAGATGGCTTTTCTTCAGTGGTTGTTGGCTTTTCACTGGTGTTGCTTAGACTTCATCGTTTTTCATTTAAGTCCTGTAAAACAGCCAAACGCTCTTTGATATCAAATGGTTTTTTGTTCCACCACTGAAGTGTGACGATCGAGATCTTCAACCAACATTCTAGTACCAAAAAGGATTTCATATGGAGCGATTCCACCCAGAGAATTTCTTGGCAGGTTATTAAGACTACGTTAGACATTTATTAGATGTTTGACCCACCCATCACCCGAACCTAATACCCTAGCTGTTATAGATTGCTTTATGTCACGGTTTTTTCTCTTCACAACCGAATTTCCCTCAGGATGGAATGGACTCGAAAATCGCAATGCAACGCCCAAGCTGGCCATGGCCTCCTTGTAAGTCCTAGAGCTAAAAGCAGGACTCTGGTCAGAATGTAGAGTGCTGATTGCGTATGTGCGGATAAAGACTCGCAAATCTTTTATAACAGTTCGGGCGTCAGCCGAGCACTGAGGCCACATCCAAATGAATCTTGAGCATGAATCCACTGCGACCATGATATATTTATAGTTGCCATCCCTTTGTAAGGGACCACAGTGGTCCAGGTAAACACATGCTAGTGATTTATCTGAAATCAGAAGGGGTGTCTGCGCCGGGCTTTTCACTGTTGAAACTTTCATTTTCTGGCAAATTTCACATTCCAAAACATAGTTTCTGGTTTGTTTCCTCATGCGTGGCCACCAGTATTGCTGTTTTAGTAATGAAACTGTGGCGGAAACACCTGCGTGTGCAGAGGCAAGCCCTTCATGTGCTGCTAAGATTAGTTCTAACCTGTGTTCCATGTTTGGAATTGCTCTATCCCCCACTCCAGGGATTCGAGCAAACAGAACATTATTTGCATCAGTTATATATGAGTATTTGAGTGGATAGCCTTTTGGTAGTGTTTTACCACTGTCTTTTATTGAAGCAGTGACTGCTTGCATTATTTTGCTGTCTATTTTCGTTTTTGAATAAGTAATTGCAGCTACGGAAGCCGTTTGCACAGCTGCCTTCGCGGCTTCATCAGCCAATTAATTCCCTTCAACATGAACGCCATCACGCTGATGACTCAGTGTGTGGATCTCGTGAGTCTTTGGTTGTTCTTTCTGCAAAAGAACTACTTGTTCCCAAAGCATTTTATGCTTTATTGTGCCACCTTTTGCGTCTTTAAAACCATTTTGAACCCAGTTTGCAGATATTCATTGTAAGACTGGACGCAGTAATACGAATCGCACACTATAAGTGTGGGGAATTCGTGATCTTTATTTTCAAGCGCCATCTTGAAAGCCTGTAGTTCAGCTCGCTGAGCTGTACAGTCTCCTAGAGATTGAGTTTTTGTGACCATAGGTCGGAATTTACCATCGCGCCAGCGACCTTTAGCAATCGTGCACGCTGCACTATAAGCTTGTTTACCCCCAATTGCGGGCTGTGCTGATCCGTCTGTATAAATTATACAGCCGTAATGTTCTAGAGGTAGAATTTCAGTAGGCAGAGGACATTCTTGTTCGTATTGGAGAAATACTTGTGTTTTCAAGTAAGGGTCTAAAATGTATTCAACGTCTGTTGCAGCAAGAGAATTAACCCATTGTATCCATCTTGGATGTAGAGCTTTTGCATTTGGAATGCTTGCCTTCGTACCTGCCTCTAAGGCAGGTACAGGTGTAACGACTTTAATGCGTTTACCCTGTGCTAGGGCTCTCTCCCTTGCTACTACAGTTTGAACCGCTGTCAGAATTTTTTCTGTTGAAGTGAATTTTATTTCAGCTTGTGTGTACAAGTGTGACTTGTAAGTTATTGGTACCTTTTCACCTTCATTAAAGGTTAGGTATGTGAATCTGCATCTCCCTGGGATGATTCAGATTACAAGTTTGCGTCCATTGTCGTGTGTTTGTAAGTGTGTTGTTGCCAACATGTCTGTTTGTACTGAACGCAACATTTCTGTGTGTTTTTGAGTCCAATGAGTTGGTTTAAAATCAGGTTTGATTAGTTTGTAGAGAGGTTTAACCCTTTCTGCGTAATTCAGAATGTAAGTTCTTCTGAAGTTTAGGAATCCTAGAATTGACTGTAAGTTTTTCAGCATTTTTGGAGGTTGGAGCAGCGCACATTTTTCAAAAAATTTGGCTGCTAGGCTTTTGCCTTCACTTGAAAGTTCGTATCCCAAGAATAGGACGTTGAGGTGGGCAATTCTTGATTTTTTTAAAGTAAAACTTATACCCGTCAGAGGCGAATCCAAGTATTATGGTGTTTACCCTGTTCAAGTACCTGTCCAAATCATCATCTGTAAGATAGATGTCATCGACATAAGATAATGCATCATCATCATACGTTTGTAGTAACTTTGTTACTCTGGCTAAAAATAACCCTGGACTATTTTTGAATCCTTGGGGGAGATGTCAAAATTGACGCTGTGTCCCCATTATTGAGAAAGATGTCAAATACCTGCTTTCTGGTGCGATATTTTGACAGAAGAAACCGTTTGAAATGTCTAATGTCATTTTGTATTGTTTGCGAACGATGTTATTCATCAGTGCTGCACTGTGTGCATTTTGTACTGAAAAAGTTTTGCAACAAGAGTTTAAATGTCTGTAATCCAAAACTAGACGATATGATTGGTCTGGTTTGGAGACAGGAAACAAAGAATTGTTCATGGACGAGGTGCATGTTTCAATCACCCCCTGGTATTCAAGTTGATCTAAAATCTCCCTGACTTGTTTTTTAGCTTCCTGCTTTACTGGGTACTGCCTCTGAGCAGTAGGTTGATTTTTTTAACTGGATTTTATGGTGAGGAGAGTCCTCATCCCATCCCACATGATTTTTATATAATGCTATAATGCTGGAGCCTGGGCCACAGCCCATTTTCTGGCATAGGTGTATTTTTTAGGAATAGGAATATGGTTTGAGAAGGCTGGCATAATGATTTCTTCGCCATGTGGGCACTTCCTGACAAATTCAGGTGGCAGTCTTTTTCAGCCCGAAGGATGTCATAACCCTTAGATAGTTTTTCCCAAAAGAGTGCTTTTATTTTTCTAGTTATGTCCCCTTTATCCGGAGTGTTACTTCATATAAATTATGGGGTACACTAACCCTGGTGTCGGCAGTTTTAACCTGAATGCATTCATTCAGATCCACTGAGAGCGTTTCTCTTTAGGAAGTGACTGTCTACTTTTTCCCATTTCTTTTTAGGAGTAGTTAGATTGTTTTTGATAAAAACTTTTTCAGGATTTTCTGTTAGTTCGGGCTTTACAGGTTTCCCTCCCAAACTATCTCTTCCTAGTTCTTCATAGGATTTTTCAATAGTTCATACGTTTGCTCAGTAATATCGAGTTCCTTTAATTTTTGGCGGATTGCCATGGATGCTGCTTCACCTTTAATGTTACCTAATAGAATATCTGAGACTTGTTTGAAATCTTTCAGTAATTTCATACCAAGATTCAAGGCTGGTTCTAAACCGTTTTCATTTTGAATCTGTTTCAGAACATCTGGTATCACTGCCATAGATGGGACACCATGTGTTTTTGTGTAGATTGAAGCAAAGACTGTACCTCAAGTGTCACAGTCCTCCACGTGTGGTGCAATCCCCATTGGTAAACAGACTGTTAGAATCCTGTGTTTCTCATGAGGTGTACTATCGGGAAATACTGCCTCTATTTCAGTAATTTTCTGGGCTAACCAGAATGGAATTTGCTCCCTTTTTGCAGGCAACTTACCGATGACTGACTGTATAGTCTGTGGTGTGATTTTGTTTGTGTTGCCCTGATGAGGGGTGTGTGGTGGAATTCTTATTGCAGGTTGACATACTGTATCAATTGTCTATGTATTTTAATGAATTGTTTTAGCTGAGCCAACAGTTCTGGACCTGTCATTTGTTCTATGGCAGCATGTGGTGTATAGCTGGCTAGTACCGACCATGTTGCTCCTGGTCTACCTAGTGGACCGAGCCTGGTAATGTGATTTTGATGTTGTAGGGCCCCTTTAAACCAGAGATGATGCTCTTGGTAAGTTAGTGGAATTTCAACGTCCTCGAAAGGAGCGTATTCCGCTGGAGGTTCCTCCATCTTGTAGAAGTGGAACACATGTGTTGTTGGATTTGCTTGTTGAAAGATAATCCATGAAAAGAATACTTGTGTCTCCCGATATTCATGTGCCTCTTCGCCAAATATGACTCTACCACCTCTTGGTGATAGGCCATTTTCTATAAGCCTTATAGCTATGGCTTTCCGCACATTTTCCGGGATGTTTATAGCATCCGCATCCTCATGTCGGAAACCTGTGGTGTCAAAACCTGGTTGGTTTGCATTTACTGCAGTTCCACTGCCCCCAGGATTGTCTTCGTCTGACATTTTGTTTAAGAAGTTTGCAGAGCAAGTTTCAATGAAATACAGTTAAGGTGCACAATATTTTGGAACACTGTATCCTTCAACGTTGAACAAAACCAAATCTAATACATAGGATTTTTCGTCCTACTCAGTTTATGGCGGATATTTTATCCTTTAACCCATTCCAGACGTCTATTGGAGTTTTCACGGGATAAAGGGGTCTCTGTGAAAAGCATGACTGAGTTACTCTAGTATCTAGCGTTAAATTAGTGCCTTACCAAACGTAGGGCGCCATGTAGTGTAGTTCCTATATTCCCTATAGGCTCTGTGCATTGGAATAATATTTCCTATAGGTTAGACGTAGGTCTGAGGTCTACTAGGTCTCTATCGAATATATTAGACTTAATTGTGAGTGCCAGCAAGCTTTGAGGTCACTAGAAACTTTCTCGAATTCACAAGAAGGAATTAGTTTCTGACAACTGCATAAACATGACAACTTTGTTTCCCCAAGATAAAACTGGTCATCAGTGTCGTGGAAACAATGGATAGATATTTCACTCAGTCAATGGTGCATGCTTCGTTTCACCAGAGGTGCAGCGAAATAGATAGACGGGCGTTTTCAATAAAAAGGTATTATTGAACAGTCTTCTTTCTCAAGCATAAGAAATGAACTGCTACAATCGTAAAACTGGTTGTAAAATATAATGCATACAGTATAAAGAGTAGAATAAAATAATTCTGTAAGAGCATTGTATGGTTCCTAAACCATAGATAAATACATACATATATAACAGAGGCTAAAAGTACTCAACTGATGCTTCTAAAATACGCCTACCCCTATGTACCTAACCTAAGCTTAGTATGAGGGAATAAGTAAGTGAGGTGTAGCATAAATGTAGTATTCTTTTGCCAAGAATCTGTCCAAGATTTATCTTACGGTCTAATCAGCTCCGTACCTTAGTTTGGAATGAAGAAGGTCAGGCTCAGGAATCGATTTCCCAGCAACCCACAAAGGTAGCTTGGAAACACTGGAGCTGGATTTCTCTGCTGGAGAAAAGACAGTGTCTCTCTCAGTGTGTCTGTTGGAGGGTCGGCTTCCTTCGGCGAGCAAGGGAAAGTCCCTAGCTGCTGAAGCCGAGTTTTCCAAGAAATCGTTGTAGATGTTCGGAACTAGTGGAACTAGCCCTGCCGTATTTGGACTGCATGAGCTATGACTAAATATGGTTATGATTCTTATGCCTATATAAGGACATAGTGATTTATACCTATATAAGGGCATGAATCGGGAAATTTACAATAGTGTCCTAAAATGGTTCACAACAGGGTGTCGCCGCTGGAACTGTCGCACTGCACAGCATCGGAGAGAAGCGTGCTGCAACGAAGAGGAAGCGTCTCGCCATCGCTGCTGCTGCCGTCGCAACTCCGAAGGAGGGTGTCGCCGCTGTAGTTGAGCCACTGCACGTCATCAGGAGAAGAATCTCGCAACGAGGTCGGAGCGTGTCGCCGTCGCTGTGCCTGCCATCGCAACTCCGAAGGAGGGTGTTGCCGCTGAAACTGTTGCATTGCACCTCATCGACCAAGAGCACCTCGCATCCCTGAGAAGTGCACCACTGTCGGAGCTGCTGCCGTTGCATCTTGGATGTTGCCGCTGTAGTTGTCGCATTGAGTGGAAGCTTCACGCACTGTGGGAGAAGAGGATCGCCGCTGGAGCTGCTGTTGTCGCATCGTAAGGGTATCACCGCTGCAGTCCTTGCATCGAACTGAGAACTTCTCGTATCCCCGAGAAGCGTGCCGCATCTGGAAGATCTTCACGTCTTTATTTCTTTGTATCTGAACTTTGCCGCATTTCCCATCGCTGCGACATTGCTTGTCGTGGAAGAGCAACTCAACCCAAGGTACATTAACGCAGAGTGTCGCATCTAAGGACTGAACTAAACTAAGCTAAATTCTACCATCTTAAAGTAATCATAGTGTGTATTATTGTCGGTTATGGTCTTCTAACTCTATATAAAGTCTAGTTATTTTTTATATAAAACCTGTGTGGTGTCCATTCGTAATGTTGTCACTGGGTTACTGTATGTGGTCACAACTGCTTAACTTACAACGCCTCTGACGTAAAGCTCTTCTGCTCGTGCCAAGCTACCAAGGGGGTGAGCAGGGGTTATTTTAGGAGTGTAATCCCCTTATCCTGACTAGTGGAGAGGGTCCCTATTTTGCCACACGTACCTACCTGTGCCAACTAGAGACCCCCAAATCTAACAGGAGCATTTTAGCACTGAAGTAGCATCTTGTAGGGTTGATAGACTAGGCTGTTATTCAATCAATATATTCTAGATGCAAGAACAATATTATGTAGTTGAGAGGGTGGGCTATGGTTCTGACTGACTCACAGGGTGTTTTCCACAATTTTTATTTAACCTGAATAAAAGTCTATTCGATTCGCAGAGACTTTGCATTGGTAAGCCTGGCAGACACGGAAAAGGAGGTCTGTTCATATAAAACATGATGAACAACACGTGATCTTGAACTGTCTCTTCTGGACAGTCAGTAGCCAACTGAAAAAGCACAAATTGCTATAGATAAGATTAGCATAGTTGATTTAACAAGATATGGGATAGAGCGCTTGAAATCTAAGATCCACAGGTGACAGGATTCCTGTCTGACACAATTCCTCATTTTAACCAGTAATGAGTTTGAGCTTTTTCATACATTCAGCAGAAACTGCAAGAGAAATTCTACTTGAGCTCTATAGCTTCAGCAGTAACCTGTGTCTAGTTTACATAGTTCTAAAACGTTTGACCTTATAAATGAATTTGTTTTATCAGGACTTGATTGCAAGCGTTAAAGAAGGCGTTTTAGGGCTAATCTCTGCTGTGTGCCAAAAATCAGATGAGTAAGGAAGGAGTGCCTCTGATTAGGAACCTAATGCTAGAAACAAATGACTCCAGATCAAACCAAACTCTTTGTTACAAGCTTCCTCCAGGCAGGACAAACACATATTATAGCTGACAGTCGATGACAGTTTCCAAGGGATGAGGGCACAACACTACCTTTGACCAGCTGCCTTTGTCTTCAAACAATCCCAGAAAAACCTCTCTTCCTCAAGTGAAATTGAACCTAGAGTGAATCCAGAATGTGCTTCAGTGTGATATAATGCCCGGGGCTGGCTGCGTACCAATGAGTATAGGCTAAACCACCAAACCCCTTAGCTCAAGTGATAGCCACTGTCTGGTTTAGATGGTGTTTCTGTTAAAAAACAAACACAGGTACAAAACTAGAGGAAACCATCCTCTTACATGAATATGTCTTTCCATTCTGCAAAAAAAAAATCCCGCATACCATCACTCCGCATTTTTAAGTCCGCAAAAACCATTACTCCTCATGCCATGATTCCGCAAATTTTCACATAGCATATGACTTCACTCCGCATGCAATTATAACGCAAATGCATGTGTGGTGAAGTCATATACTTTGTAAAAGTACTTTATCTTTAAATATATATATATATATATATATATATATATATATATATATATATATATATATATATATATATCAAAAAGCAAAGCGTCCCTGCGCTATAGAAGGGCTCACCACATCATTCCCCACCATCCGGCTCTATCAGCAGCACCCGGCAATCTCACTGCTGTTCTTCCTTGTTTAGCATGAGTCCGACGCGTTTCGGGGCTAAGAACACCCCTTCTTCATGGACAAAAACATGAGGCATGACTTCTTCACCTGTTGTTTTTCAAATACGGTTTTTATTTGAAAGTGCCGCCCTCAGTGGGTGTGGCTCGCTGGATGACGTCTGCCAGGAATCCTGGTAGTTGGAGTCCCACAGGTGAAGAACAGTGAAATCCCTTGAGTAGGTTTCATGTCAGCATGCGAGTGTGTCTTTATTTATCAAACCTTGAGTAGGTGTGGAGAAAGTTTCCTGAGATTGCATCGTTTTCTTGGGATGAGGCGCCGATCGGCAGAATGGGGTCATTCCGCCGCAGTCATCACACACGTGGTGCTTCCTAACGCGTGTGATGCGGAGCTCCTTCTTCGGTCTAGGACAGACCGCAAATAATGTCAAAAAGCAAAGCGTCCCTGCGCTATAGAAGGGCTCACCACATCATTCCCCACCATCCGGCTCTATCAGCAGCACCCGGCAATCTCACTGCTGTTCTCCCTTGTTTAGCATGAGTCTGACGCGTTTCGGGGCTAAGAACACCCCTTCTTCATGGACAAAAAAGGATTCCTGGCAGACGTCATCCAGCGAGCCACACCCACTGAGGGCGGCACTTTCAAATAAAAACCGTATTTGAAAAACAACAGGTGAAGAAGTCATGCCTCATGTTTTTGTCCATGAAGAAGGGGTGTTCTTAGCCCCGAAACGCGTCGGACTCATGCTAAACAAGGGAGAACAGCAGTGAGATTGCCGGGTGCTGCTGATAGAGCCGGATGGTGGGGAATGATGTGGTGAGCCCTTCTATAGCGCAGGGACGCTTTGCTTTTTGACATTATTTGCGGTCTGTCCTAGACCGAAGAAGGAGCTCCGCATCACATGCGTTAGGAAGCACCACGTGTGTGATGACTGCGGCGGAATGACCCCATTCTGCCGATCGGCGCATCATCCCAAGAAAACGATGCAATCTCAGGAAACTTTCTCCACACCTACTCAAGGTTTGATAAAGAAAAAAGACACACTCGCATGCTGACATGAAACCTACTCAAGGGATTTCACTGTTCTTCACCTGTGGGACTCCAACTACCAGGATTCCTGGCAGACATCATCCAGCGAGCCACACCCACTGAGGGCGGCACTTTCAAATAAAAACCGTATTTGAAAAACAACAGGTGAAGAAGTCATGCCTCATGTTTTTGTCCATGAAGAAGGGGTGTTCTTAGCCCCGAAACGCGTCGGACTCATGCTAAACAAGGGAGAACAGCAGTGAGATTGCCGGGTGCTGCTGATAGAGCCGGATGGTGGGGAATGATGTGGTGAGCCCTTCTATAGCGCAGGGACGCTTTGCTTTTTGATATATATATATATATACATATATACATGTATACACACATATATATATATATAATTTTAAATAAAAAGAATTAAGTCTTTAAATTTACATTATATTTAGAACTATATTAATAATACACACACACACATATATATATATATATATATATATATATATATATATATATATATATATATATATATATATAAACCCTAAAAACTAATTCCACCCTAGTGCCTTTAAATACCCCAGCACCCTTAAACACTAACCCATCCTGACCCTAAAAATACCCCTGTACCCCAAAATCCAAATATACCCCTGAACCCTAAAAATACCCCTGTACCCCAAAACACAAAACAACCCCTGAACCCTAAAAGTACCCCTGTACCCCAAAACCCTAAACAACCCCTTAACCCCAAAAATACCCCTGTACCCCAAAACCCAAAACAATCCCTGAACCCTAAAAATACCCCTGTACCCCAAAACCCAAACCTACCCCTGAACCCTAAAAATACCCCTGTACCCCAAAACCCAAATCAACCCCTGAACCCTAAAAATACCCCTGTACCCCAAAACCCAAAACAACCCCTGAACCCTAAAAATACCCCTGTACCCCAAAACCCAAAACAACCCCTGAACTCTAAAAATACCCCTGTACCCCAAAACCCAAACCTACCCCTGAACCCTAAAAATACCCCTGTACCCCAAAACCCAAAACAACCCCTGAACCCTAAAACTACCCCTGTACCCCAAAACCCAAAACAACCTCTGAACCCTAAAAATACCCCTGTACCCCAAAACCCAAAACAACCCCTGAACTCTAAAAATACCCCTGTACCCCAAAACCCAAAACAACCCCTGAACCCTAAAAATACCCCTGTACCTCAAAACCAAAAACAACCCCTTTACCCTAAAAATACCCCTGTACCCCAAAACCCAAAACAACCTCTAAACCCTAAAAATACCCCTGTACTCCAAAACCCAAAACAACCCCTGAACCCTAAAAATACACCTGTACCCCAAAACCCAAAACAACCCCTGAACCCTAAAAATACCCCTGTACCCCAAAACCCAAAACAACCCCTGAACCCTAAAAATACCCCTGTACCCCAAAACCCAAAACAACCCCTGAACCCTAAAAATACCCCTGTACCCCAAAACGCAAACCTACCCCTGAACACTAAAAATACCCCTGTACCCCAAAACACAAAACAACCCCTGAACCCTAAAAATACCCCTGTACCCCAAAACGGAAACCTACCCCTGAACCCTAAAAATACCCCTGTACCCCAAAACGCAAACCTACCCCTGAACCCTAAAAATACTCCTGTACCCCAAAACGCAAACCTACCCCTGAACCCTAAAAATACCCCTGCACCCCATAACCCAAACCCACCCTTAAAATACCCCTGAACCCAAAAAAACCCATATACTTACCTTACAACTTACCTTAAAACATATACTTTTACCAATCATGCTTTTAAAATGATTTTCGTCATAAAAGCATGCGAGATAAAAGCATATAATATATGAAGGCATGCGGAATGAAAAAATGCGGAGTAAAGGTACCTGCGAACTAATGGTATGAGGAGTGAAAGTATGCGGAGTAAAAAATGCGGAGTGATGGTATTTTACCTCTTACACATATCGCACCTTAGCGTGTGCATCGCTTAGTTTTAACACATTTTTTAATTCACTATTCACATGTAGGTCCTGATGAAAGCCAGAATTAACACAAGGCCTGACTGAAACATGTTGACCATACTGGATGTGGGAGTCCATAGGTATCTCCACACACATCCGCAGCCTTGCTTTTAACACTGTCAAGGGCCCTCTATTAAATTACCCTTGTGAACTTTAGTACCCTTAGAACAGTTTATAAACCTACACCCTTAACACGATCACTGCACACTCACTTAACACAATCCGCTCCGCTGTAAACAGACATTGCAGCACACCTAAGGCACACTCAGTGCCCTGAGTGGGGCCCAATGATGAAGCATGCCACCAACTAGGTTGGTGGGTGAGGGCCTTCATAAAAAACAACTTTGTTTTTTGCTGACACTCACTACATGAGTTCCTAACTAATAGCTAGCTCTTTTTGATTGTCTCTGTTAAAAAAAAGGCATTTTTTAATTTACCTATAACTTTTGACCACATGAATGGATTTTCACAAAACTTGGGCCCCGATTCTGAAAGGTGTCCTGCATGCAGCACCAAAAGATGCGGCGCTGCGTTGCGTGACAGGGAGAGAGACGGAGAGCACCATATTCACAGAGATATGGCACTCTCCTCCCCTCTTCCTAGTGCCAGCTCTGATTTCTGCTGCTGTGTGCCAGGCACACACATGAGCTCCATAGTGCTAGGGTGTGTGCCTGTGTCTACCATAGGTTTTGTAAAGGAAGGGAAGTGGCTAGACAAGTTTAAAACCTTTTCAGCTTTGTATATGTGCTGCACAGTGTAACACGCATGCAGAGTAGAAAAAGAAAAGAGTGCTAGGGTGTGTGCCTGGGTCTACCATAGGTTTTGTACAGGGAAGGAAGTGACTAGACAAGTTTAAAACCTATTCATGCCTTGTATGTGTGCAGGACAGTGTAGAACGCATGCAAAGTAGAAAAGGAAAAGATAAAGTAAAACATTTCTCCTTTTACCACCTGCTTTCCAGCGGCGTTCATTTTTGGCGCTAAACTACTAATTTTAGTAGATATGGTTTACCGTCAAAAAGCATGGGTGGCTGCATGGAAACGCCCATTTACCACCCGTATAATGCCCCCTTAACGCAAAGTAATGCAAAGCAATGTTTTGAACTGCTTTGCATTACTTTTCCTTACAAACCAACGCTAATACCGGTTAGCGTTGGTTTGTTAATATCCTAAATAAGTTTAGCATCGGGTTAGCATTACAAAAGTAACACTAAGCAGACGCTAAACCTTGTGAATCTGGGCTATAGTAGTCTAAGCCAGCTGATATTTTGGGATGCCAAATTTCATGAAAATCTGCAAAAGGTTAACAGTATGATATAAAACAGAAGAATGGTTAATATTTACACAAACTGTCCCACAATATGTGAGTTGTTAACCAGAACGCAACTGCATCTGCAGCTTAAAATGTAACACTTACGAACACAAATCTGAGACAAACATCAGAGGTGTGCCTATCACCGAGCACAGTTACGCTTAAATGCAGCCCTTTTGAATTGAGAGCTCCAGACAGACAAATAGAGATGTGCCTGTCACTGAAGATAAAATGTCAAACAAGGTGAGCCCGACACAGAGCACACAGCAGAAATGACTGTTTAACAGCATAATGGTGTGGCCCATCAACAAGCAAGAGAAATACATGGATTACATAATTGTGTGCCCATCACCGAGCACACCCTATAGAATTGGTGTGCCCGTCACCGAGCAGGTAAAAGTCATAAAATCCTTTACCAGCAAAGCAAATGCCCCCAATTGTGCAAGATGGCATCTACAATGTGAAGACGTCAAAGCTGAGGTTTGTTTCTAAGGTAGCTAATTCCTGCACACCAGCGTGCACCCGCAGAGCGATGACGTGTGCAGGCTCCTGCGTGAAAGCAGTGATGCGTCACTTCTCAGTGCGCACTCCTTGCGACATACCTGAAGCGTCATATTTACTGTATGACACATCATGTCGCAAGGAGTTACATATACGTCAGTATTTCTGACGTATCTGTATGGCGCAACAGTGATGGATTGCTGGAGTGTGTCACAAAAGTGACCCAACTCCACCAATGCATCCTTTCACATGGGGCAAGCCCCATGTGAAAGGGCTTGCGTGTATCTTACGCCTGCTGTGAGGCAGGGGCAAGATTTTGACGCAACCGCGTCCTAGAAGTGAAGCAGTGAAATCTCATAGATTTCACTGCATCACTTCTACGAGGCTTTTTGTGGGGGAACGCCCCCCCTGCATACATTATACCTGAAGCAGGTATAATGTAGCGCAGGGGTTTACAAAGTGACGTATCTGCTTAGATGCGTCACTTTGTAAATAGTGCGCAACAGGAGACATGTTTTACGCCACCGATGCGTCACAAAAAGTGACGCATCGGAAGCGCAAAACTGACGCAAGGCCTCATAAATGAGGCCCCATGTCTCTGAGGCTCATAAAGAGTAGACTGTGGTGCTCAAGAAAATGCTGATGAGGTGAACCTATGATTACAAGCTGATGCAGCCGGTAGGGTTAACAGCAGTTAAGATAAAGGAGTCTCGTGAAGCGGCCCATGCAGAGCTTGATATTTGTTTTTTCTGTAGAACGCTGAAATGTGTCCAAACGAAAGACTGGTGGGAGCCATTTGATTAAATAGGCTCAAAAGCATAGACACAGATGTTTTGATCCTTTCCTTTTTGTATTTAAAACGAAGTGTTTTGAAGCAAAGTAAGAAGCCAGGAAAAAGTCCAGAAATCTTTACTTATAAATATTGAATAAAAATACTCACCAAAGAGCGATGGTTCACGGGTCAATATTTTCCTTGGTGTAGAAGTTCAAAGTTTATTTTTTATTTTTATTAAACCTTTATTAGTTGCGGTCAACAGAGATACATGACAGTTACAGCATCAACAATCAAATAAAGCATAAGACTTGTGGTACATTCAATTGAAAAGCGTACATTCACGTGGGGTGGCTTATCACATCATGCCCTAAAAGCAAAACATCCCCCAGTAGTCGGCAGGGTGAAGGCGTCAGTATGCGGGCTCAGTACACCATGCATTTAGGGTTTTAGGAAGAAGGGAAGCTACAATACCCTCGCACCTATTTTTGCAGTGCATATTATAGAGGTCGGGCATCACGCTGCACGTGGAGTGTGGCTGACTCAATCCTTACCAGGCGTTCATCAGTTTCCCTATGTATTCTAGTGTGTCATGTGTGCGGTATCCAGGGTGGGCCTGCACTCCATCCGAGTGTACGTGCAGAATGTGGGTACTCTGAGTGATGACTGTCATGAGGCGGTACCTGGTGTCCATTCAATGGCCATCCCTACAAGTGTCTAGTCGCGGTATCCAATGTGTATGTATAACCCTACAGTTTTAGGATATCGGAGGGGCCTTCATCGCATGTTCAGTATATGGCAGTACCCGACTTGCAGGTGTCCTATAGCCCTTAAGTCTGTTCCGGCGCTGAGCATCCCGCCCC
This sequence comes from Lissotriton vulgaris, assembly GCF_964263255.1. Lineage (NCBI taxonomy): Eukaryota > Metazoa > Chordata > Amphibia > Caudata > Salamandridae > Lissotriton > Lissotriton vulgaris. The sequence goes on from NC_141691.1 coordinate 1,431,655,308, forward strand.
TTCTGGAGCAGGGAGACCCTGTTACCACCATTTAGGTGTGCTGCAGTTGTATACGTGCACCAGGCAGCATCCATTCGTTCAGGGACCAGCTAGCTGACCCTCATCCCCAGAGGTATCACTGTGAGTCGCCTGGGACATCCAGTAGAGCTGCAACGGGGACCAGATATCTCTGGGTCTACAACGGACGGGCATCAGGTCTTCATAGATGCTATGTTGGTCTTGGCAGTATGTGAGATCGTCCAGCCATTCTTTAAACTTTGGTGCCCTGCCTCTCCCCCATCTGCAAGCTACCCTCCTTTTGGCGAGGAGCAACGCAATATCTACAAACCGTCGGTCCGATTTGGGTATGTCTTTGGTATACCCCAACAGCATCAACACCGGGTCTAGTGGAAGAGGGCCTGCAATCATGACTTGGATCGCAGCATGCACCTGCGTCCAATATTCCTGTATCACTCTACACTCCCAGGCCAAATGAAGAAAGCCCGCACCTTCCGAGCGGCACCGTGCGCACCTGTCATCGTCTGAGAGGTGAAAACGCAGCTTCCTGACTGGCGTGTAATAATATCTCTGTATAAACTTGTAGTGAATGATTTTCAATCGACAGCTGGGAGAGATGTTAGCCGTGACCGAGCAGCAATACGTCCATTGCTCGTCAGTGAGTTCAGTATCTAGGTCAGAGGTCCAGTCAATTCGCGCTTTGGACACAACAGGTGGACGCTGCGCTCGGATGTTAGTATACAGCTTTGACACCATGTGTCTCCCATCTGACACCAATAGCACATGCAAAGGCAATACTGTCCCTGGTTCATCTGGGAAGCTGGAGAGTATGTCACGCATACCCTGACGAAGTCTAATATAGTAAAACACCTCCATCGGTGTCGGGGGGCCAGACCGAAATATCTGATCTTTGGTACGAAAGATCCCGTCTTGGAATAAATCAACCCATGTACGAAGTTGGACACGCTTACACATGGACCGGAATCCATTTTCCAGTAACAGTGATAGCCTCGGGTGGTATGTTAGGGGCAGTGCAGGTGAATAAAGCATGGGAACGTCAAGCATTTTAGTCACTCTCTTCCAGGCGTCGATAGTACAGGTAACTGTGGTGGCGGGCGTCTCAATATCACTAATCACTCCCATGAGCATGCCGTTGAGCAGAAGCGGATGCGCAATCCAATCCTCGGCTGCAATCTGTGGCATAAAGGGGGCGGGACTAACCCAGTGGTAAGCGTACTGCGCCTGGGCACTGAGATAGTACACTTCAAGATCCGGCACATCGAATCCGCCCTTGTCGTAGGGTTGTGTCAGGACAGCCCAACTAAGTCGCTGTTGTTTACCTCCCCAAAAGAGGCGAAGAAGCTCAGTTCGCAGTCTCTTAAAGAAATAGGAGCCCGGGTAGTAGGGAATGTTCTGGAAAAGGTACAGGAAACGCGGAAGGATGATCATCTTGATCAGGGAGGCTCTGCCCGCCATCGAAAGCGGGAGGGCCATCCAGCGAGTCACATTGTCTGTCAATTGTGAGATAGCCACTCCGTAATTCAGCCGGATAGTGTCCTCTTTATTGAGCGATATCTCAATGCCCAGGTACCTGAGTTCTGAACTGCACCATTCTAGGGGGTAGTCCAATGGGAATTGGTCAACCGAGGCCGCAAGGGGAAAGAATTGCAATTTCTTCCAGTTAATGTGCACTCCGGAAATGCCACCAAAAACAATAAATTCTCTCAGGAGTGGGTTAAGGTTTTGCTGTGGGTGCCGCACGTAAAGTGTGACGTCATCCGCGTATAAGGAAATCCCTATCTGCTGTTGGTTGCAGTTAAAGGCGCTAGCTTTATGTAGTTGCCGGACCCTACATGCCAATGGCTCAATTGCCAAGGCGAAAAGCAGGGGCGACAGGGGGCAGCCCTGCCTGGTCCCTCTTGTGATTGGCATTTGTGTAGAAAGCACACCATTTATGATGACCCTGGCGACTGGGGAAGTGTAGAGAAGTTTCACCCATGAGATGAAAATCCGATGGAACCCCATTCTAATCAAAATAGCCATGAGGTAGCCCCATTCCACAGAATCGAACGCTTTGGTGGCGTCCAGAAACACAGCGGCAACAGGCAGCTCAGGCGCAATGGTGGGTACAAGGGAGAACAGCGTGCGAAGATTGTGCGACGTAGCTCGCCCCGGCACAAATCCAGACTGATCTGGTAGCACCAGGGTGGTCATGAGTAGGGACAGCCTAGTCGCCAACACTTTAGCAAGTATTTTCGCATCACAATTCAGCAGCGAAAGGGGCATATAGGAGTCGGTATCTAATGGGTTTTTCTCTGGCTTCAGAAGTGAGGTGATTGCCACCTCCCTCATTGAGCCTGGTAGTATCCCTACCTCCAGTGACTCTTCAAAGACTTCCTTCAGCACCGGTGCCATGATGTCAATGTAGCACTTATAGAATTCAGCTGGAAGGCCGTCCAGCCCTGCAGCTTTGCCGTTACTGAGGGACATGATAGCTTCCCTGATCTCATCTAGTTCGAGAGGACACCCAAGGAAGGCCCTGTCGCTGTCACCTAACCAACATAGCGCTATGTCATCGAGGAAGTTCCCGAAGTCCACTTCGCCCTCCTGCTGCGTGGAATATAACTGTTTGTAGTGCTGCAGGAAAGTGTCCTGTATCCTTTTTGTGTCCTGATAGGTCCCACCCTCACCATCAGTGATTTCCAATATATGGGTAGCATAGCGCTGGTGTCTCGTGAGCGCCGCGAGTACCTTTCCCGGCCGGTCCCCCTCGCAGTATCGCCTAGCCGTCCAGTACTTGCCCCGGAACTTCACCTCCCTTGCAGCCTCCTCCTCAAAGGACGAGAGCTTGGACCTAAATTCCTCCGCCAGGTTAGGGCGAGGGTTTCTGACCATCTCCGCCTCTAGGGCTTTAAGTTCCAATTCGAGTTTAGTCAGCGTGCGCACTATGTCCCTCAGTATACCGCAACTCTTAGCAATCGTGATACCCCTTACAGTCACCTTAAAGGCTTCCCAAATCGTCTCCACGTTATCGACTGACCCCTTATTTCTAGGGAAGAAAGCCTCTATCTCCTCACCAAGTTCATGCTTAAAGACAGGGTCAAGCAGGGCAGAGGGGAAGAGCCGCCACGGTGGACGCATCCTGGCAAGTCCAGGCACCTCAAGCACAGCCAAGACAGGGCAGTGGTCAGAGTAGGTCCGAGGTAGATGTTGTACCTTAACGATACCGTCAGCCAGGCCCCGCGAGATAAAGCAGTAGTCAATCCTCGCCCATGTGCGCGCGTGTGTCTTGAAATGCGTGCCTTCTCTAGACACAGGGTGCGTGTACCTCCAGCTATCTATGAGCCCTGCCTCAGTCAGTATACCCTGCAGTGTGTCTCGAGCCTTCGTGTTGTATTGTCCACTCCCATCAGACCTATCTGCCCCAGGAATCAGCGACAAGTTGAAGTCCCCCCCCAGATAACGTGTGTGGCTTCAATCTCCAATACATGACCCCACAATGCCAGGAAGAAACCGGGTGTGTCAATATTGGGCGCATAACAATTCACAATTACAATCACATCAGTGCCCAGTCTGCCCCACAGAATCACATACCTCCCCTCGGTGTCCACCCTCGCTCCCAACTTTTGGAACGGCAGTGCTTTGTGGATCAGGATGACTGTACCTCTCGAGTAAGTGGAATAGGAGGAAAACTCTCTCACAAGTGCCCATCTACATGCAAATTTAGGGTCGCTCCGCGGTTTCAAGTGGGTTTCCTGAATCAACGCTATCTTCACATGATGCCTATCTAAATACATAAGTACATTTCTGCATTTTCTGGGGTCGTTAAGGCCTCGTACATTCCAGGACAATATTGAGATGTTATTCAAGGCGTCATCACCCATGCCTACCATCGCACTCCTGATAAAAGATCATGACCAATCCGCCAGCCCCCACTCGTATCGTACCAAGTTCAAGTCTCTCCGCTGTCCGGGACAGTTGCATCTCCCATTCTGTAACGCTCACAGTCGCACTAGCACCAACATCTGCATTCACGTCATGGATATCTCCTGCAAAACTGCCTCCAGGCACAACAACCCATACCCCAACAGTCACACTCTGCCCCTCCCCCCATATGCAGCAATCCAACTCCCTCGCTCCCAGTCCTCCCCCCTCCCACTGAAGCAACCCAATCTTGCCAGTACCATATCCCCTCCCCCACCCCGAACCCCGTACTCAAGAACCATAGAAGAACTGTGTGGGGAATCCCCTTCTGGGGGCATCAAAGGTACACACCAATACACCCCGATAATCTCCTCCCGCCCCGCACACGTCATACGGGAACAGTCAGAGATGGGGGGGGTGGTGCCTGGTATACATTACCCCTGCAGATTAGAACCTGTCCATCATACCAATGTCTCTCATGGCTTCCTCCCCAGGTGGAGAAGATGCCAGTCAATTCAAGTGAGCCCGTCCAGTTATCAGCTGCTGCTCACAGCCCCTCCAAGGTTGCCACCAGTCTGCTAACTGCAATAACAATCCCTTTCTCAGATCACAGTGTATGACCTGTCTGCACACCCACATCTTGTCCACGTAGCAATGAGTCTGCAACCCGGTTCCTCAGCCAGGTTAGGAAAACTGTGGTAAATTAATTTTACCGTATCATTTTTGCCATATAATTAAAAGTCATAAGGATAGCTCAATCAAATGAGAGGCAGAGTCCGTGGTATCTGAGTCATACGGGCTTTAATGAAATGCTTCGAAGCATGGGACATCGGGTTCCATCACCACTCAGGTTCAGGAAGGGACATTCAACATTTTATTAGCATCACACATTATATATAGTAAAACAGTATACATGGAAGTGAATACAGTAGGCATAACAGGTGAAAAGAGAGAGATAAGAACACGTGTGCGTAACAGGAGGCGTGTAAGAAGGCGTACACATGGGCGTGCACTGGACATGTCAGAGAATCGTCACATGAAACGTCACAAGTGGGTGTATGCATAGAGAAAGTTTGCTGGATCAGCAGAAACTTATGACCTGTATGCGCGCGCAGCTGAGCATGACGTGTAACCGGGGAGAGCTGGGGGTTTTGACTTTTGCACGAGTAGAGGAGACTAATGTCTGGGGTGTCAAAACGACCTGTACCTATAGCATATCTGATATCGTATGTTTTGAGGATGTAGTGTCTGGAGTAAAAGGTCTCTCGGGCAGGGGCCGTTCATTACTGAATGCTAGTGCGTGCATATGAATCTTCATGTAGAGTGCGGGGGCCATGGGCCTACCATGGTAACGGGAGCAGTAAATTACTTTGCATGGAGACAGGAAGGCAGGGCCCTTTGCTCTGCAGCCGGGAATATGTTTACCTATTTCACTAGACTGGAATGTGTTTTCGAGGAGGCTGAGCAGATAACTTGTAGGTAAAACATCATCTTGGCAAGCGAACCAGGCCGAGCCGGGCACTGCTCGTCTGAGGCAGGAAGTAAGGCAGAGGTCAGGGATGCATATTAACGTTGGACGCAAATGTATTTGCATCTTTCTAGCATGAACAGAAAAGAAGTTACACGACATACAAGGAACATGGGTGCATGGATAGGGTGCGAGTGGGGGACACATTGGTTACCTGAAAATTTCTATTACCTCATTCCCTCCTTGGCCCCTACCAAACCCTTTAAGATATATCTATATTCATAAGACCATCTATCTGTTCATATAACATCATTTGTTCGTCTTTTATCATTCGGGAACGGGAACTTGGACCTGGAATACAGGCTGTGGCGCACAAGCCGCAAATCGCTGGCCCACATTGCAGACAGAGACAACAACTGAATACTATGATCAATATTATTCCTAGGAATGATAACAATTTCCATCCCCAAGCGGATATCACACTCCAGAGCCAACCGGACCAAGTCCAGGAGCCTGGATTCTGGTGTATCAGGTGAGCAATTTCGTGAAGCCGTGTTATGGCCTTATACACGGATGGCGCGTTATTAGGAATAAACACGCAACAACTGGATCCAATGACTCTACAAGCCCCGCCCCTATCGGCCAGGATGACGTCAAGGACAAGGCGATTTTGAAGAACTACAAGTCTCATAGCAGATTGTTCTTCGGTCAGATTACCTAAAGCAGAAGTAGTTTCGTTCACTACCGCTTCTAAAGTTCTAGTTAATTTGCGTATCAATTTACTATTTTGAACAGGACCTACAAAGAAAAAGAATCTTTTATTGAAATCTGTGTATTGTTCTCACGTTGTCTCAGTCTGATCGACAATCGGGGTCTTGATCTCCCTTCTATGTCTTACATTCACAAGACGTGAATTCCTATGATAATCAGGTGGGGCTAGGAAAACAGGTGGCAATAGGAACGCAATGTAACACGTCCCATCCCAATCAAGGGGCAGATGTACATAAGCAGTGTGACCACAAATGAAATAAGAATGGCGAGAGGCTTTGAAAGTAGACTTTCCTTTGTCACTGAATTCGACCACAGTATTACAATCACTGTGTCCTACATGTACTAAGCCATTCTTTCTGACGCACAGTTCGCCTTTTACTGGCAAAACTGTTATAAACGGCAAGTTCGAATTAGTCTCGGACTGGACGTTCAGGATCATAAGATTGAGGGAAAAGTTACCTAATTCATACACTTCATTTTCTAGGTCGGTCCCCTTCCTTTGGGGAAGACCGTCTGTGTCTGGGAAACATGCTTTATTCATGACTGTATTCAGGTTCCCCCATATCCAATTGCCTTGGGAAACTTTGGACTTACTGTCTAGGGAAGACATTAAAGCAAACCATGCACCACATGAACCATTATGTGTAAACGGATAGGGAAAGAGAGGCAGAGCTCCCTTGTATTTCTGATAAGGTGGGAGTCGGCCACATACCCAGCAATTGGTGGCATTGCTGGCCTGATGAGTATGGTGTAACATACGAATGAATGTATTGTTGCGCATTGCTAATCGGTAGGATAATTCATGAGGGGGCAGGTCGCTGAAGGAGTGCTCTACAGTGTCATTAGAGGAAGCATGCATATGAGAATCAAGAGGGAAAAAAACATGTAGCATTAAACTTATGCATATGATCGTAAGACTCAGAAGAAACATGAACATTAATGCAATTACACATCGACTGTGCAAGTTTTTACAATATTGTTCTCTTTTCTTGATACGCCTCTCTCTCTGACTACTTGGGTCTATCTTATACATGCCAGAAACCTGTCTAACCGCTTCACCCGAGGGGGACTTAAACAATTAAATGCTGTCTGACTTGCTAGACCTCAACTTGGCACGATACTCCTGTTGTGGAGTTTTTTCTATCAGGGGGAGTTTAGAGTCAGAGTCCGAAAGGGGGCAGTCCTTAATCGAAGTCTCTGGACACAGTCTGTGAAATTTTTTAATATGGCTGGAGTGTAACCACCCCTTGCGTCCTTCCAACTTGACTGCGGTCCTCGTTGTCATTAACACCAGCTTGGGCTGCTTCCACCTCGGCTCCAGCGGACTTGACCGGTCGAAATTCCTCACATAAACCAGCTCTCCCGGAACGACTTCATGCGGTTTTACTTGGGTATTGTCCGGGAAGGCAGCCGCAACCTGTGAATGACAAGATTGTAGTGCAGACATCAAGGAAGCCAGGTAATCTGTCAGCATATTACTATCGACATCAGTGATCTTGCGGGGCATAGGCGTACCCCACATATTGGGAGGCCGCCCGAAAACCACCTCATAAGGAGATAGTCCGGTTCTGGAATGAGCAACCATGCACATATAGAAGAGGGCAACTGGCAAGGCTACTATCCAATCTACACCTTTTTCTGCACAGACTTTGGCTAAGCGTGTTTTCAGGGTTTGATTATGTCTCTCTATGAGACCAGCTGCTTCAGGGTGTCGTACGCAGTGGAACTTCCACTGGTAACCTAACAGGAGTGATACCTGTTTCATAAGCTCGGACGAGAATGGTTGTCCATTATCTGAGTACACGACACGGGGCCAGCCGTATCGCGGGAAAAATTCACAAACCAACTGCTTGGCAGTGGTCGCGGCAGTGTAATCTGGGACTGGATATGCTTCTGTCCATCGGGAAAGGGCACATACAACTACGAGGACATATTTAAAACCTCTACATCTGTCCATCTGGATATAATCCATCTGGAGGACTTCAAAAGGATGGTCAGGAGGATGGAATCCACCTTGTTCCACAGGAACACCTTTGCCTGGATTGAACTGACAACAGATCATGCAGGTACGCACTTTCTGTTTTGCTGCTGCTCGTAAATGCTTGTTGAACCAGAGGTGTTGAATGCTGTCTAACATGGCTTTTTCTCCTAAGTGTGCTGGACTATGTGCTGTGTTAATGATTACTTGAACCATAGAGTCGGGGAGGAACCATGTGGCTCTTCCCTTCGTCATCCATCCCTGATCTGTCTGAATCCCTCCTTGTTCAGTCCATTTCTTGATTTCCTCGGGAGTGGCATGTGTCTGTATGTCGAGTACGTCTAGAATGGGATCCTTCACTGTCATACAATGTGTCTGTGATGTCACGTCAGTCTTTGTCATGTCCGTTGGAATGTCTATCTGAGCTGAGAGTTTAGCTGTTCGATCTGCCAGGTCGTTACCCTGAGAAAATGGTGTCGGTGGCTTTAGTATGTGCTTTGCACTTCATGATAGCAATGGATGCAGGTAAGTGTATTGCTTCTAACAGAGCTTGAATGAGGGGACCATGCTGTATCTTGGCGCCATGAGAAGTTAAAAAACCTCTTTCTTGCCAGAGGATACCGAAGTCGTGAACAACTCCGAATGCATACTGTGAATCTGTGTATATGTTTACTTTCTTGTTCTTGGCTAGTATACAGGCTTGGGTCAGAGCAATAAGTTCTGCTGCTTGAGCAGACAAGGTGTCAATACGATGTGTTTCTATGACTTCCGTTTCAGTGGTCACTGCATATGCGGCCACTAACTCTCCTGTGTTTGTTCTCATACATGAACCATCCATGTAAAGTGTCAGGTCGGGGTCGGGTAATGCAATGTCTGCCAAGTCTTGTCTGGGCTTCGTTACAGTATTAATGACTTCTACGCAGTCATGCGGTCTCGGGTCAGTTGTGCTCGAGGGTAACAATGTGGCAGGGTTTAATGTGTTGCATCGTCTGATCTCTATGTGTGGCTGAAACAATGTCAATTCATATCCTGTCAGTCTTGCTATAGTCAAGTGCTGAGTCTGGGTACGGTTCAGGAGTACTTCCACTGAGTGTGGAACTTGTGCTGTCAGGGGATGTCCTAACACTATGGAATCGCTTTGTCTAATTGCTAAAGCTTTTGCTGCAACTGATTTGAGGCACGCAGGCAGAGCCTGGGCCACTGGATCCAATATACTAGAAAAATAAGCACAAGGCTTGTGGTGTCCTGCTTGGTCTTGTGCGAGAACAGACAATGTTGTGCCATCGCGTTCTGTGACAAAAAGTGTAAAAGGTTTTCTGTAACATGGTGTCGCTAAAACAGGTGCTTGACATAAGGCTTTCTTTAACTCGTCAAAAGCTTGTGTATGTTCCTGAGTCCTAGGGAGGACAGTCGAAGACGCTGCCTCCTGTGTTGTCAACTGTATGAGTGGCTTTGCTAGATATGCGTACTGAGGAATCCATTGTCTGCAGTAAGAAGTGAGGCCAATGAAGGCCCGTACCTCCTTTTGTGTCTTGGGTTGTGGCAGATGTGCAATTAACTGGATGCGGTCTGGTGTCAGCTGTCTCCCCCATTTGGACCGCAAGTGCCCAAGGTATACCACTTGCTGGGCACAGAATTGTAGCTTCGAAGGGGACACTTTATGCCCCTTTTCGGCCAAGAAATACAAGACAGTCAGTGACGCACGCTCGCAGTCACGTTCGGTCCGTGCAGTGATTAACAAGTCATCTACATATTGCAGCAGAGCAGTGTCAGTAGGCATGTGGATACTGTCTAGTTGTCTTTTCAGTGCTTGACTGTAAATACTAGGACTTTCCGTGAACCCTTGGAGTGCACGTGCAAATTTGAAGCTTCGGCCATTTAAAGAGAATCCGAATAAATACTGGCTTTCCAGATGAATGGGGACACTAAAGAAAGCGTTCTTGAGGTCAATTACAGTAAAGAACGCTGCTTCGGAATCAATAGCCGTCAAGAGGGAAGAAATGTCTGGCACTACCGGGTACTGAGGAAAGATGCATTTATTCAGTTCTCGAAGATCAATCACCAATCGGTAGACTGGTGGTGCATTTGGGTCAGTTCGTTTAAGAATTGGAATGATCGGAGAATTGCATATATTGGAATCAGTTTCAATAACTACTCCTTGAGCAATGAGCTCGTCAATAATCTTCAGTAAGGCTGTTACAGCCTCGGTGGCAATTTGTATTGTCGGATTCGGGGCAGTACAACTCCTTGCTTGAGAGTGACACGGTACGGTGTAATGTGCATACAACCTACATCAGTTGGACCTTGTGCCCATAAATCTGCTGGTACATTCTGCAATCTTGGATCAAAATCTCGTAACATAATGACCTTTAAAGTCACGTAAGAACAATCTCACTCCTTCTGGAGAACAACATATTACAGCACCTAGTGCTTTCAACGTTTTAATACCAAGCAGATTTTCAGGACATGCTTTCGTAAGTAACAAGTCAGTAGTACGGGACAATGGACCAACTTCGAGGGAAACTGGCTTTGACACTTTGTTAACAATAGGCTTTCCTGAAAAACCCAGGGAAACATTCTGTGAGCCTGAGAGGGGTGCCCCTGGAACCTCGTCATGACTAATGGTAGTTCTGCTCGCCCCTGTGTCAATCAAAAATTTTCTGTCTTTCCCTAATACCTGACTATGTACATAGGGATCCTCTTGATCTACAGGAACCTCGATGAGGGGCAAGCCAACCTCCCTCTCTAGGCTGTTTCATGTATACTGCTGATAATCGGGGTAATCTGACTGTGCATACTGGTACATTTGTTGCGTGACATGTTGCGTGGCAGCAATAGGCTGGGGTTGGGGTACAGCTACTGTCTGTTGTGCTTGTTGTGGTGGTTGCGTGTTCTGTGGAATATGCTGTGGAACATGTTCTGGTCTAGGTGGACGCGGTCTCTCTTTCGTTTTGCCTGTAGCAATATTGTGTTTCAAAACCAAACCTTCATTTATGTAGTGACCTGGCTGCTTACAGTAGTTGCAGTTCCCTTTAACAGGAGCTGCAGATTGGCCTGGCGGTGCTGTACCCTTTTTCTGACCGTCAGCTGGAAGGGATTGGGCAACTAGTACTTTCATTCTCGTATCTCTCATACGTCTCTGTTCATGATTATGTTCCTCTCTGTAGGAAGGGGGAGGCTCTAGTTGGCGCAGTGCAACACTAGCGACAAGCAGGGACTCTCTCTTCCTCGTCAGGGCTGAGGGTTACCTTCCAGACAACCTCTGCTTACCCTTTAGGTAGTGTGGCTTAAGCAGTCGTAGGCTAATCTTTGGGGCACATAGGGTTAAACACTTGCAATATTACACCGTCACAACCAACCCACCACACAATGAGACCAGACTGTATTCTGTAAAAATATATATCTTTATATAAGTTTCAAGCAGGCTTAAGAATACAGTTATCGACTTTCAAATAGCGGTTCCAAGTTTACTTAATTCAAGTTGCCACAGTTCGTTCGAGCAATAAGAGTTCTTTAGGGCCTTCTGCCCAGTTCAACAAAGTTCTTGTGGAGCAGGCGGCTCCCAGGGGATCTGTCCCACGTCGCGTTACCTTCCCGGGGCCGCTGTTCGGTGCGGCTCTCAGCCGGGCAGTTCACGGGTCATCCGGGGCAGCGGTGTTCTGTGGCGGCAGGGTCCTCTCCTCGTCGTCCGCTACGACCATGGAGGCGGCGGTGGCGTGGTGGCGGCAAGTGGCAGTACGGTCCTCAAGTGCAGGACGTACCCAGCCAAGTGCCGGTGCAGCTGTGCGCTCACAGCTGGCTGTCGGGCAAGGTACCGACCTAGGGAACTCTCACAGGGCGACTGTCCGTCTTTGCAGGTGGATTGGCTGCTCGTTGCGCAGTCAACTCGAGAGCTCGGACCGGACGGGTCCTCCTTCGCTTTGCTCTCGGGCTCCCGGTGCAGTTGCGGTCACGGTGTTCGGGCCAGCGGCGGCTGGTCCTCACTTTGCTTTCGCTGTTGCTCTGGGCCCCGGTCATGCGCTGGTCAGGGGGCAAGCTCAGTTTCAAGCCCTTGGAGATCTTTTAGCAGAGTTCGGCACAAAGTCTTGTAAGGCAAAAGTCTTTTCGTAGTCTTTCCTTTGTCCTCTCCTTCAGCAGCAAGGCACCAGACACAGGCAAGAGACAGCACTCTTCCTTGTCCTTCCCGGTCCTTCTCGTCGGGCAGAGTTCCTTCTGTAGCCCAAACCGGATCTAATTTTCAAGGAGCAGGGCTCCTTCTTTTATATGGCATTTCTTTTGTTCTCGCAGGCCAGGGGGGCCTTTGCATAGCCACTCTCAGTCCTTGAGTACCCTGGCGGGTGTACTCCGGCTTCTGCTTTCAGTGTGAGGGGCAGGCGCATCAGACGCCCCACAGGAGGTGGAGCCAACATTGTGCGGACAGGGGCAGCCAGAGTACCTTGTTGATGGGGCTTCGCCCTTCCTGGGCCAGGTGTCGGCTGAGTCATCCGACGCTCCCCAGGAGGGTGGAGCCAGCATTGTGGTGGCAGAGCACAGCAAGATCCAGAGTCAAGAGCCACTCCTACCTCCCACTAAGGTGTAATCTGCGCCTTCACCACCTGTCATTCTCCCAGCCCTGTCACTCACACGTCCCAGACAGTCAGATATACATACCAGCAGAGGCGGGCTGAAATGGTTAGGCAAGCAAAGGCTAACTTTCTAAAAGTAGCATTTGCAAACCCAGGATACTAAAATAAACTTTACTAAAAGAAATATTTTATCATCCTGAGTTCAGGCATACTAAACACAACGCGCTACTACGCTCCTTGAGCCTGCTGGGATTATAGGGTGTAATAACTCCAGCAGCTCAGTCTGGCCTATTGGAGCAAGTAGCCTTCAATAGTGAAATACGGTTTTGGTTGTAAGTCACTACTAGGACATGCCACACACATCAGGGCTTGTCCTACCTTACGCCTACAACGCACCCTGCCCGTAGGCCTACCATAGGGGTGACTAATATGTAGTCAAGGGAAGGTTCGGGGACTGGCAAGTGGGTGCACTTGCCCAGCTAGCGTGACAGTACGAGACCGGACGCGGGTTCTGCGGTCGCAGTTCCCAGACACATCTTTACGGCTGCTTCGGTGGGTGGCGCAACCAGCGCTGCAGGCCCACCAGCAGTATTGGCATCTACAAGCCCCGGCACTCCTAGTGCACTTTACTAGGGACTAACAGTAAATCCAATGAACCAATCATGGATACCAATCGCATGTACAATTTACAGTAGGAAGCACTTGCGCTGCGGCACGGGTAAGCCGTGGCGCAGCGCCCTGAGTATCGGAAAACCAGCAAAACATCGGAGGCACATCAGCAAAAAGTGGAAGGGAGACTCACGCCAAGGTGCCAGGTCTAACATGTGTCCCCTCCAGCTGAAATGTGGGGGGAACTACCCTTCCCCAGGGAGTTCCACATCACTAAGGCGGAAAAATCTGGACAGACCGTCAGCGTTGGCGTGATCGGTGCCAGGGCGGTGTTCCACCGTAAAGTCCATACTCTGTAGAGAAATGGACCACCTCAACAGTTTCGGGTTCTCACCCCTCATTTGCATCAACCATCTGAGGGGCCTGTGGTCCGTCTGAACTCGGAAGTGAGACCCAAACAAGTAGGGTCTTAGCTTCTTCAGTGCCCAGACCACAGCAAATGCTTCACGCTCTATTGCACTCCACCTACTTTCCCGTGGAAGTAACCTCCTACTTATGAAGGCTACGGGTTGGTCAAAGCCCTCCTCAGTCATCTGTGAAAGAACGGCCCCTACACCATGCTCTGAAGCGTCTGTTTGCACTATGAATTCCTTGGAGAAATCAGGAGCACGGGCGCCGTGCACATGGCAGTCTTCAGGGTGTCAAAAGCCTTCTGACAGGTGTCAGTCCAAATCACATTCCTGGGCAGCTTCTTCGAAGTCAGCTCTGTCAAGGGGGTCACGATCGTGCCATAGCCCTTGACAAACCTCCTGTAATACCCAGTGAGCCCCAGGAAGGCTCTCACTGCAGTCTGGGTCTTGGGGGGTTCCCAAGCCAGGATGGTCTCAATTTTGGGTTGCAAGGGTGCTACCTTGCCACTCCCAACTTGGTGTCCCAAGTACACCACTGAACCCTGCCCAATCTGGCACTTGCTTGCCTTGATTGTGAGGCCTGCTCTGCGCAGAGCCATCAACACTTCCCAGAGGTGTCGCAGGTGTTCTGGCCAGGTGCCACTGAACACCGCGATGTCATCCAGGTAGGCGGCACTGAACTCGTCCAGCCCAGCCAACACCTGGTTGACCAATCTCTGAAAGGTGGCAGGGGCATTCTTCATTCCAAATGGCATAACCCGGAACTGGAAATGCCCATCTGGTGTAGAGAATGCCGACCTCTCCTTTGCCCCATCGGTCAAGGCGATCTGCCAGTACCCAGACGTCAAATCAAACGTACTAAGGAACCGAGCAGCCCCTAGCCGATCAATGAGCTCATCAGCTCTGGGGATGGGGTGCGCGTCAGTCTTCCGGACTGAATTGAGTCCTTTGTAGTCCACACAGAACCGGAGTTCGGGTGTGGCTCCCGGCGCAGCAGCCTTCGGAGCCAAAACCACGGGGCTGGACCAAGGACTGCTGGAAGACTCAATCACCCCCAGGGCAAGCATCTTGGAGACCTCCTCCTTGATGCAGGCCCGGACCCTGTCAGTCACCCTGTAAGCCTTATGCTTCACAGGTAAGCTGTCTCCAGTGTCCACATCATGGACGCACCAATCTGTGACACTTGGAACCAGGGAGAATAGATCTGGAAACTGCCCCAGCAACTGGCGGCAGTCTTCCTGTTGTTCGGGGGTCAGGGTGGGTGAGAGGTTAACTCCATCCACTGACCCGTCTTTCTCACAGGCCACTAAGAGGTCAGGGAGAGGCTCCGACTCCTCCTCCATTCCGTCATCAGTTGCCAACAACATGCCCACTTCGGACCTTCGCAAGTGGGGCTTGAGGCGGTTGACATGTAGGACCCGCAAAGGGTTCCTGGGCGTCTTCATGTCCACCAAGTATGTCACGGGGCTCTTGCGCTCCACAACCTCGAATGGGCCTGTCCACTTATCCTGAAGGGCACAGGGCTCCACTGGGGCCAGGACATACACCTCTTGTCCAGGCTGAAGCTCGACCAGAGTGGCATTCTGGTCGTACCACCGCTTCATCTCTTCCTGGCTGGCTTCCAGATTTGCCTCGGCAAGTTGTCTGAAGCGCCTGGTCTGGTTTCTGAAGGCCAGCATGTAGCTATATACATTCTGGGGAGGTTTCCTGGGAGATTGCTCCCAGCCTTCCTTTACCAAACTCAGTGGTCCTCTCACGGGGTGACCGTACAGTAGCTCAAAGGGGCTGAACCCTAGAGACTTCTGGGGTACCTCGCGATATGCAAAGAGTAGGCATGGTAAGAGGACGTCCCACTTACGCCTCATCGGACCTTCTAGGCCCATGATCATGCCCTTCAGGGTTCGGTTGAATCTCTCAACCAACCCGTTACCTTGGGGATGGTAAGGCGTGGTGAACTTATACGTTACGCCACACTCTTGCCAAAGGGACTTCATATACTTGGATATGAAGTTGGTCCCCCTGTCGCTCACCACCTCTAGAGGGAATCCTACTCGTGAGAAAATTCCCATCAGTGCACGTCCCACCACGGGGGCCGTCACTGTCCTCAGAGGGATGGCTTCAGGGTACCGGGTGGCATGGTCCACCAAGGCCAGGATGAACCTGTTGCCCATGGCTGTCTTGGGGTCCAGAGGCCCAACAATGTCAATACCCACTCGCTGGAATGGCGTACCGACCACAGGGAAGGGTTGGAGGGGAGCCTTTTTCTTCCCTCCGGTCTTCCCACTTGCCTGGCAAGTCGGACAGGTTCTGCAATGAGCGTCTGAACTCTTATGCATTTGGGGCCAGTAAAAGTGGGTGACAAGCCTGTCATAGGTCTTGTCCATCCCCAAATGTCCTGCTAAAGGCACATCATGAGCCAGACCCAGTAGGAAGGCTCTGAACTTCTGGGGTACCACCAGCACACGGGCTGACCCAGGTTCAGCAGCCTTAGGCTCTGAATACAGGAGGTCGTTCTCCCAGTACACATAATGTGTTTTGGCCTGAACACCATTGGCCTGGTCTGCAGCCTGCTGCCGCATACCCATGAGAGAGGGCATTCTTTCTGCTCCTTGCAGAATTCCTCCCTGGAGGGTCCTCCTTCTTGCTGCCAATGGGTCAGCTCAGGCAGGTCCCCCAGTTCGGCGATCTGTTCCCCTGTAGGCTCCAGGGCATCCCCCTCAAGGTCTGCTTCCTCCTGGACCGTGGGAACCTCAGGGGCCGGTTTCCCGCGCCCCCTGCGCCCTCTCCCTAAGGCCGGTTCCTGGGCCTCTCCTTCAGGCCCCAGGACCTCTTGATCACCCCTACTGGCTGTCATTGACCGGGTGGTCACGCACGCCCAGTCAGGCAGACCCACCATCCGCAGGTGAGTCGTTTTCTCCACCTTTTCCCAAGGGGAGTGCTCCAAGTCATTCCCTAGCAAACAGTCAACAGGCATGGTTTTTCTTACACAGACCTGCAGAGTACCAGAGACCCCCCCCCCACTCGAAGGGAACTTGAGCCATCGGACACTGACTCTCAGAATTATCAGCGTTGATAACCCTACAGTAGGCATGGGGTACAACCTGCTCTTGAGACACCAGGTGCTGCCTCACTGCAGTCACACTGGCTCCTGTGTCTCGAAGAGCCTCAGCTTCCTTGCCATTGATGATCACCATCTGCCCATATTTCTTAGTGTTAGAGGGCAGGTAGTTCGTAGGGATCATCTCACTGTCTCCTAGCGAGACTAGGGTCATCTGAACGGGATCTCCACCCCCCGCGACCATCACTTCTTCTCCTAAGTGAACACTAGTCACTTGACGGGGCGGAGCACCAGTGGGTGCGGGTTTTCCAAACAGGCGACACTTGGGGTCACTGGATATGTGCCCAGGCTCGCCACATTTGTAACAATTGAAGGGCCCCTTTGGAACAGGTTTACCTGTCGGGGCCCCATTCTGCTTTGGGGGTGGGGGAGGCTGAGAACCTTGCTGCTGGTTCCCCTGGGAACTACTTTGGGGGCCTTTTTGGAACCCTTTCTGTTTTCCCCCCTTGTCCCCCCCACTCTTCTGCTGGGGACCCTGCCCACTCTTGGCGGAGTCTCCCACGGGACCCTTGTGGACCCTGGTGCTGAGCCAGCGGTCCGCCTCCTCAGCAAGCTTCCTCGGGTTGGACAGCTTGCTATCGATCAGGTGTTGGCGTAACTCAGGAAAACAGTGATCAGACAAGTGCTCCTATGCAATTAAATCAAAGAGACCTTGAAAATCATTCACTTTGCTACCCTTCACCCAACCATCCAGTGCTCTGCAAAAATAAGTCACATACTCCACATACGTATTCCCAGGCCGCTTAGTACATCCCCTAAACTTCTGTCTATACATTTCAGGGGTAAGCCCGTACCTGCGCATTAAAGCTTCTTTCAAGTGGGAATAGGATCTCTTTTTCTCAACGGGCAAATCTAGCAAGGTATCTCGCCCTTCGCTAAGGAACCTTCCCAACAACCCCGCTCCCCAATCCTTGTCAGGGACCCGGTGGGAGGACATGGCTACCTCGTATGCCCTAAACCACTGTCCTATGTCATCCCCCTTAAAGAACTCCTTAACTACGTCCTTCGGGATGTGCACTCTTGACTCTACCTGCACTGGCGATGTGCTGCCACCAGAGGGAGGACGATCCAAATCTCTCTCCTTGAGACTTATCTCCCTCATTTTCACTTCATAATCCATTTGGTGCTTTCGCTCTTCCAGCGCCATTCTTTTTGTTTCCAACTCCAGTTGGATTTTCAATTCTGCCAGCTTTCTTTCGTGATTCCTCGTTTCCTTCCTGTCTGCCAGCTCCTCTGGCGACAGGCCTTTACCAAAGCTGTGCACGTTGTCTTGCCTTTCGAGATCCACCAGATCCATAGGTGCAGTCTGCTCTGCAGTCGCATCTTGCTCCCCGAGGGCATCTTGATCCTCCGGGGCCTTTCTGGACTCTATCCAGGCTTTCAGGGCCTTGTAGAATTCTGGCTTATTCTTGCAACCAGCGTGCGGAACTTTGAGTTTCTTACAGAAAAACTTCAGCTCCGTCTTTGAGTATTTGTCCAGCTTTGCGGCGTCCCACTCCACCTCCAACACCTCAGAGGTCGTGGACTCCGCTCCATCCAGGCTCTTCGTGCCCGGCATGGTTCTCACACTCGGAATCTTCTTTCAGCGAAAAGCAAAGTCTGTGGCTAAGTAACTGGACTGAAATCACTGTGCAATGGTCGGAAGCTAAGGTATAGATACCGCAAGTGTAAATTCGAAAAATCCCACCGCTGCCACCAATGTAGGAAGGGGGAGGCTCTAGTTGGCGCAGTGCAACACTAGCGACAAGCAGGGACTCTCTCTTCCTCGTCAGGGCTGAGGGTTACCTTCCAGACAACCTCTGCTTACCCTCTAGGTAGTGTGGCTTAAGCAGTCGTAGGCTAATCTTTGGGGCACATAGGGTTAAACACTTGCAATATTACACCGTCACAACCAACCCACCACACAATGAGACCAGACTGTATTCTGTAAAAATATATATCTTTATATAAGTTTCAAGCAGGCTTAAGAACACAGTTATCGACTTTCAAATAGCGGTTCCAAGTTTACTTAATTCAAGTTGCCACAGTTCGTTCGAGCAATAAGAGTTCTTTAGGGCCTTCTGCCCAGTTCAACAAAGTTCTTGTGGAGCAGGCGGCTCCCAGGGGATCTGTCCCACGTCGCGTTGCCTTCCCGGGGTCGCTGTTCGGAGCGGCTCTCAGCCGGGCAGTTCACGGGTCATCCGGGGCAGCGGTGTTCTGTGGCGGCAGGGTCCTCTCCTCGTCGTCCGCTCCGACCCTGGAGGCGGCGGTGGCGTGGTGGCGGCAAGTGGCAGTACGGTCCTCAAGTGCAGGACGTACCCAGCCATGTGCCGGTGCAGCTGTGCGCTCACAGCTGGCTGTCGGGCAAGGTACCGACCTAGGGGACTCTCACAGGGCGACTGTCCGTCTTTGCAGGTGGATTGGCTGCTCGTTGCGCAGTCAACTCGAGAGCTCGGACCGGACGGGTCCTCCTTCGCTTTGCTCTCGGGCTCCCGGTGCAGTTGCGGTCACGGTGTTCGGGCCAGCGGCGGCTGGTCCTCACTTTGCTTTTGCTGTTGCTCTGGGCCCCAGTGGTCAGGTGGATGTCGTTGCCTTGGAGGAGATTCCTCCGTCGGTACTGCCACGAGGAGCAGCACACGCAGTTGCTTTCTTCAGGGTGTAGCGCCCACTGGTCCTGGGGCGCTGGTCAGGGGGCAAGCTCAGTTTCAAGCCCTTGGAGATCTTTTAGCAGAGTTCGGCACAAAGTCTTGTAAGGCAAAAGTCTTTTCGTAGTCTTTCCTTTGTCCTCTCCTTCAGCAGCAAGGCACCAGACACAGGCAAGAGACAGCACTCTTCCTTGTCCTTCCCGGTCCTTCTCGTCGGGCAGAGTTCCTTCTGTAGCCCAAACCGGATCTAATTTTCAAGGAGCAGGGCTCCTTCTTTTATATGGCATTTCTTTTGTTCTCGAAGGCCAGGGGGGCCTTTGCATAGCCACTCTCAGTCCTTGAGTACCCTGGCGGGTGTACTCCGGCTTCTGCTTTCAGTGTGAGGGGCAGGCGCATCAGACGCCCCACAGGAGGTGGAGCCAACATTGTGCGGACAGGGGCAGCCAGAGTACCTTGTTGATGGGGCTTCGCCCTTCCTGGGCCAGGTGTCGGCTGAGTCATCCGACGCTCCCCAGGAGGGTGGAGCCAGCATTGTGGTGGCAGAGCACAGCAAGATCCAGAGTCAAGAGCCACTCCTACCTCCCACTAAGGTGTAATCTGCGCCTTCACCACCTGTCATTCTCCCAGCCCTGTCACTCACACGTCCCAGACAGTCAGATACACATACCAGCAGAGGCGGGCTGAAATGGTTAGGCAAGCAAAGGCTAACTTTCTAAAAGTAGCATTTGCAAACCCAGGATACTAAAATAAACTTTACTAAAAGAAATATTTTATCATCCTGAGTTCAGGCATACTAAACACAACGCGCTACTACGCTCCTTGAGCCTGCTGGGATTATAGGGTGTAATAACTCCAGCAGCTCAGTCTGGCCTATTGGAGCAAGTAGCCTTCAATAGTGAAATACGGTTTTGGTTGTAAGTCACTACTAGGACATGCCACACACATCAGGGCTTGTCCTACCTTACGCCTACAACGCGCCCTGCCCGTAGGCCTACCATAGGGGTGACTAATATGTAGTCAAGGGAAGGTTCGGGGGCTGGCAAGTGGGTGCACTTGCCCAGCTAGCGTGACAGTACGAGACCGCACGCGGGTTCTGCGGTCGCAGTTCCCAGACACATCTTTACGGCTGCTTCGGTGGGTGGCGCAACCAGCGCTGCAGGCCCACCAGCAGTATTGGCATCTACAAGCCCCGGCACTCCTAGTGCACTTTACTAGGGACTAACAGTAAATCCAATGAACCAATCATGGATACCAATTGCATGTACAATTTACAGTAGGAAGCACTTGCGCTGCGGCACGGGTCAGCCGTGGCGCAGCGCCCTGAGTATCGGAAAACCAGCAAAACATCGGAGGCACATCAGCAAAAAGTGGAAGGGAGACTCACGCCAAGGTGCCAGGTCTAACACTCTCTAATTCTGTTCTGGTGGTACTGTAACATTTGTAACATTTGGGAAGGGGTATTTGCTTGCCATGTGCTCTCGACTTTCAATACTCTATTTTTAACTTGTGGTAAGGAATTCTCGACTAATTTGGTCACAAAAAGATGTGGATATGATTCACTACTTGTTTTCAGGCCACTATTAATAATAAAACATTTCTCGAATCTAGAATAAAAATCACTAGCGTCTTCGTCTTGTTTCTGTTTGCAGGCTGAGATTGCATCCCAGTCTTCCTTTTTAATTGCCAATAACCTCGGCAAAACCTGTACTAATAATCCTGGTAATGCTTTAGCTTTGTCCCCAAGACCAGTACCTGGGACTCGTGTATTTTCTTCGTTTTCTAATTCAGCCCAATTAATCTTTTTATCTCCCACCTCCCATTCTTTCTCTTTCAGCTTTTCGTAAATACCAGCCGGCAACAGTACCTTTAACATTTTCAGAATGTCGGAATATGTATAATCCCCCATGAGTAACATGTCTTTTAATTCACGGTGAAAACCTGCTGGATCTTTATCATGACAGGGCACTATTTTCTTCATTTCCAATAGTTCCATTTTGCTTAAGGGTGTGTATACGAATACTCGTTGTAGCTCACCCCCTGCGGTCTGGACGGGATGAACTTCTCGTAAGGGATTCTGTCTGTCTATGTAAAATGGTTGTCTTACTGGGGGTGGAACAGAAACGAAATGTGGAGTTAGGAAAGTTCTGTATTTGTGTCGTTGTTCTAGAATGGTATTAATTAAATCGGTACCTAGGCCTCTCCATCTTTTTAGGAGTAATTCTTCAAATATTTTATATAGGGGACCTGGATCAGAATGCTGACTCTCATATAGTGAAATGAGATGCTGGATCATGTACATACCAGCAAGTCGCTGTTCGTCTGGGGAAAGAGTAAAAAATGTTTGTGCTACTGAATCATCTTTATATATGCTATCATTTCCAGCCCATTGGACTGCTGACAGTGCTAATTCCTGATCTTGCATTGTACTAAGTTCATGGTAACCTATTCTTTCTTTCAGCATTTTATCGGTGCCTTGAAATATATGTTCAAGAGAACATTGTTCTGGTATGGGAGAAAGGAAACGTTTCTTGTTTTCTAGACGAATGGGTCTGTCAAAAGGTCTATCAAAAGAATACTGTTTAGGAAGTCTCGCTCTACCTACGTACGCCATTGTTCCTGGCGTTTCTTCTTCAGGACTATCTATCTCTTCCTCCTCTGTATTTTCATCCTCTTTCCCGGCTCCCCTAGCTTCGTTCTCCTTTTCATGGATTTTTACAATTTCTTTACGAATCTTTCTGTACATAACTTCTATGCTATTCTGTTTATCATGTTTACCATCAGTTATATGATTACTCCAATTTATCAGTATATCCATCTCTTCTTTGCTTGTATCTGGCCGATCTCGTTCCCTTATCAGACAATTTATCAGAAATCGTAAGATCATACTTTGTGTCTCGACCTTTTGATGTGCCATGGCCTCGCGAATGCATTCTGGTCTCTCCCCTGTTCTTATAAAATGATATATATTGTCTAGATGGTTAGTCATATCTGGTAAAAGAATCAAATAGTTTGCAACTCGCCGTAAACGTAATGAGTATAGTACCATCCCGTCTTCACCTGGTACTGGGTCATATCTGCAGTCTGTAACATACTCTTTAAGGGCTGCGTATGTCGCTGCCCTGGGTGTACGTTGTAATGCTAGATCTCTAAGCGTTGTTCGTTTTACTTGTGGCGGGGTACGATGGTGACCTCCTACGGCGCCTCCTGAAGCGGAAGCGTAACCATCACCTAGCTGTGATGTTGTTGCTGGTGTCATTAATTGAAAAGTAGGTGCAGGTAATGTAGGACTCTGAGTTGTCGGTCTACCGAACGGATTATAAGGACCAACAGTGGCAGGAACAGTAGTAATAGTAGTGACAGGAATAGTTGTGACAGGGACAGTGGTGACAGGAGGGGGAATAACAACGGATGAGGAAGTCGAGTCTTGAGGGGGTGGAGGTGACGCGTCTTGAACAGACTGTACGGACCGAGTAGGCTGCTGTATGTTTTGAACAGGCGGAATAGATTGCTGTACATTATTAGTTGGTGGTACGCGTACATTGGTATATACAGGAGCTACGTCATCTAAATAGGACGAAAGAAAAATGTCCGCTGCGGTTTGTTTGTGACGGAGTTTAGTCGGGACCAATGGTGGTGGCAAGTTACGGGGTGCTTCCGGGTTCGCCTCAGGCAGGCCCTCGGCAAGAACTGGATACAGTCCTGTAATAAGGGCATTTCTTTGTCTGTCTTGTTGTTCTATTCTGACTCGTTCTCCTTCTTCTAGTAACTCTTTTTCTCTAGCTTTTTCGGATTCTTCTCTACTTCTCTCTGCTTTCCTGATTTCTTTTTCTGTTCTTCTATGCGCTTCTTTACGCCATAATTCTATGGCATTTTTCTGGGATTGTCTGGCTTTCTTTTTCCATAGTGCTTCTTCTACTCTCATGATGCAATCGGCATCCCATGTCCCTGAGACAGGCCATCTATACTTCTCTTCCAGACCCTTGGTGTAGTCCACCCACAAATCTAGGTACAGTATGGCATCTAAGCCATGCTTATTATACATAAAATGTCCAGGAGTGTCCCTAGGCGGGACAGGAACTGCTTCTTCGAGTATCCCTTTCCTGGTTCCTATCTGACGTAACTTTGAAAACAGTGGCATTGTCGGATTGCTTTAAACGTGGACACAGTAAACACAGTAATGAATAGCAAAACAATCATTCATACCACGACATTAAAACCACATTAAAACATTTCAGACGGATATTACCTGATACATAGAAAACACATAAATACTGAAATCTCGAGTTGCAATACTAGAATACTGAATCACTGAATTACTAGATGCACTGCTAAAACAGTACAGACAATACCGGTCCCATAAAGAGACACGTCTGACCGTGTCCACCGAAATGAACACGTCTTGACCAGGTCTGTGTACCCAGACCTGTCTTGACCGGGCACAAATTAATGAACCCGTCTAGATGCGTTCCCAACAACGGTACTCATCGGGAAGCAAGAACTGAAGGCCTCGGAAACTGGACTGGACTGGACTGCTACGACATCTGACTGCTACTACGCCGCATGCGCTTCGGAACAGGTGGGCCTCCGGATACCTCGGACCTTGCTCTCTCGACTAGGGCCTCTGGTCGGGATCCTCCGCATTCCTCACCGCCTCGTCTGGATGCCGGACCGCAGTCTCCGTCTCCTCCGTGGGCTCGAGGGAGATAGCAGGAAACCCGCAGGCGTGCACGGTTTCCGTCGCTGCTGTAGAAGGGGTCAAGGCCTGCGCAACATCGCCGGCGAGTGGGGAAGGGGGGGGTACCTGTTCAGGCGCCAAATTATGTGGTAAATTAATTTTACCGTATCATTTTTGCCATATAATTAAAAGTCATAAGGATAGCTCAATCAAATGAGAGGCAGAGTCTGTGGTATCTGAGTCATACGGGCTTTAATGAAATGCTTCGAAGCATGGGACATCGGGTTCCATCACCACTCAGGTTCAGGAAGGGACATTCAACATTTTATTAGCATCACACATTATATATAGTAAAACAGTATACATGGAAGTGAATACAGTAGGCGTAACAGGTGAAAAGAGAGAGATAAGAACACATGTGCGTAACAGGAGGCGTGTAAGAAGGCGTACACATGGGCGTGCACTGGACATGTCAGAGAATCGTCACATGAAACGTCACACGTGGGTGTATGCATAGAGAAAGTTTGCTGGATCAGCAGAAACGTATGACCTGTATGCGCGCGCAGCTGAGCATGACGTGTAACCGGGGGGAGCTGGGGGTTTTGACTTTTGCACGAGTAGAGGAGACTAATGTCTGGGGTGTCAAAACGACCTGTACCTATAGCATATCTGATATCGTATGTTTTGAGGATGTAGTGTCTGGAGTAAAAGGTCTCTCGGGCAGGGGCCATTCATTACTGAATGCTAGTGCGTGCATATGAAACTTCATGTAGAGTGCGGGGGCCATGGGCCTACCATGGTAACGGGAGCAGTAAATTACTTTGCATGGAGACAGGAAGGCAGGGCCCTTTGCTCTGCAGCCGGGAATATGTTTACCTATTTCACTAGACTGGAATGTGTTTTCGAGGAGGCTGAGCAGATAACTTGTAGGTAAAACATCATCTTGGCAAGCGAACCAGGCCGAGCCGGGCACCGCTCGTCTGAGGCAGGAAGTAAGGCAGAGGTCAGGGATGCATACCTAAACGGCAGCTTTCAGAGGGAGAAAAGAACTTGGAGCCTCGTTTAAGGGCCTAGCTCGACTGGGCCAGAAAACATGAAGGAAAACGTGAAAGTGCACCATGTAAAGACGTTGGCACCATAGGCCTAGAAGCCTAATTAACGGGATTTTCATGCATGACTGGATAGCTGACATATTAACGTTGGACGCAAATGTATTTGCGTCTTCCTAGCATGAACAGAAAAGAAGTTACACGACATACAAGGAACATGGGTGCATGGATAAGGGGCGAGTGGGGGACACATTGGTTACCTGAAAATTTATATTACCTCACAACCAAGGCTTGGACAGGCCATAGGATTCGAACCGAGCTTCAGAACAACAACAAGAGGTTAACCAGTCTATAACAAAGTGGCATTGTCAGTCTTCAGCATGCTCCAAAGGTTCTCCGCCCGCATCACCATTCTCCTCGTTTCGCCTGTCTCTTCTAGTAGCGCGGAGTCTTTTGATATAGTCCTCCACCTGCTGCGGAGTTGTGAAAAAATATTGTTTGCCCTGATGGGTCACCCTGAGTCGTGCCGGGTATAGGAGTGCATAGTCCACCAGCTTTTTCTTTACTTCCAAAAACTTCTTCCGCTGCTCCTTCACCATAGGCGTGAAGTCCGGGTACACTGAAAAACGCACACCATCACAAGTCAGGTTTTGGTTTGTCCGCTCCGCCCGCAGTGGTGTGTAGCTGTCGCGGTAGTTAAGCAACCGGGCGATTATAGGCCGCGGTGGCGCCCCTGGCTTGGGCTTTGGACCTAGAGAGCGGTGCGCTCTTTCGACAATAAATTGACTGGAGAAGGCTTCTTTGCCCACTGCAGTAATGAGGATTTTCTCGACATATACCTCCATACGACCAGTGTTGGTGGACTCCGGCACCCCTATGACGCGGATGTTATTGCGCCTACTCCTCGCCTCCAACTCCTCATTCTTCGCCGCTATCACATGCAGAATGTTGTCCATTCTGGAGAGGCGTGTATCGTGGGATGTCGATGCGTCCTCCGAAGCCGAGATGGGTCGCTCCACTTCTGTCAGGCGTTCCTCATGGACCTCCAGTTTTTGTGCGACCCCATCCATCCTTGAGGACAGGCGGTCCACCTTGTCCACTATCGTGGCGAAGCCCTGCCTCATCTCCTCCATCATTACTTGCATCTCAGGGGTCATAGGCGTGGAGGGGGGCTCACTGCTCGATGGTTCGCGGGCACCGCCAGCGCCAGCCGTGTTTCGCAGCTGTTTCTTAGTGGTCGCGGGCTCAAAAGAGAGCTTAGGCTGTCTATTGTCATTTTTACCCATCGTGCGCCACTTGTAGGGGCCTGAGGTGCTCGGTGAGAGTCGATTGGAACGGTCCTCGCTGCCCGTTGTCAATCCTTTTTGCATTCGTACCCCCGCGCAGTGTTTGCGCCTGTGGCAGCGCCGTCTGTGCAAGTCCAGTGACCAAAGCTGGCCGCAACTGTTCACGAGGGGGTCATAGGTCCCATTCAGCTACGTTGTACGAGTGGCGGGCAGTGGTGTGCTGAAGATGATTTGGTAGCAACCCACGCGGTCCGATCCCAGAATGTGGCCCCCAGGAGGCTCCTGATGCTCCTCGACCCCCAGCCCCCAGAAGCAGCGAGCTCGCAGAGGGCACACGGGCACCGCCGGCAGTCCGCGGTCCAAGGTCGGGGTCCCGCTTCACCACCTCCAGGTTCTGGCGGCAGGCCACGTCTTCGCCAGTGCTCCCAGCGGGACTCAGGTCCGCCGCTTAGCGCCTCTGCGCGTTGTTGTGGCCAGAGGAGGGGGGAGACTCACCGCCACTGTAGTCCGCCGAGCCCCGGCAGGTCCCGCAGACCCCGGACAGGCCGCTCTGCCTCTGAGGCCTGCCTCCCTCGTGGCGAGCCCCGGCCTCGCGTGGTTCCGTGCCCAGGCACCAGCGCCGCCTCTCCGCAGCAGTGTGTCCCGGTCAGACTTCACAGTCGGCTAAGTCCAGCGTCGAACATCGGATCGCTCCCAAACTCGGACAGGATCAGCAGGACACACAGGCTCACACTCGCTGAAAGTTTCAGGTGGATACCTGCAGGATAAGAGGATAAAAGCAGGATATTTCTGACCAGGCAGCCAGAGCCTCACTAAAGTGCGGCCATTAGCTCGTGCGCCCTCTAGCGCCCCAGAAGTTCAAAGTTCCAAGTGAAGGAGTGCAATCTGGTAAATGTAAGTGTGAGTTTGGGTGAATGCACAAAAGCACTGGGGTTATCCACTCCACTCCAAGTCGTCTGAAATGCGGGATCCAGAAGGATTAATATGAAGGAGGTTGATTCAGGTAATAAGGACTCGCCTCATCCACCATTTGCCTGAGCTCCCAACATCCTTCTGGCAACTCTACATTTAAACCATCACATTGCGCATCACAGAAACCAGAGCCACCAGTTCTATTCCATTGATAGAGGTGTCCACCAATCTGTAGTGAAGTAGAGGCAACTAACATTCCACATTACACCACCAGGGAGATACTGGTTAGACCAGTGGTGTCAAATTGCAAATGCCACGTCCTGTGTCCCAAAGTAAGAATATGTGGGATATATCCTTAAAGTGCTCTACTGAATAAGAAATATCTGCCAATGTAGCTGATTTGCCAGGTTGCTAAATGCAGGGGAAGGGGTGGGAATATAGATATTTCTTGATGGAGTATCCTGCATGAATGCCAAAGCCTACTTTGTAATTACATAATAAAGTGCTTACTATGCCTTACGAAGCGTTGAAATGCTTTTCGGTGAGTAGCACACTACTCCGCAACCCATAGTGAATTTGTAGTGGATTAGTATAGAGAAATATAGGTTGTTAAGTGGAGCGGTGGACATGTAAGTCTGTTCATTGGAATGAATAGAATAAAGGAGGAATAGAGGCAGGAAGAGGTTAGAAAGTGTTACATGGGAGATCATAGCAGCAACATAAGATTTGGGATGAGGAGGGAAGAGTCTAGAAAGGGTTATTTGGGTGATCATAGTAGTAAAATAACGTATGGATGAGGGAGAGAGTGGAGGCAGAGGATATCTTGAAAGAGGTATAGGATAAGACATAAGAGTACTGAAATGGAGAGATTAGATTTTTTTCTACAGTGGGAGTAAAATAATAAATATATAGATGCATAAGTACATACATGGTGTACATGTATAGGGAAAATAATAAAGAGGTATAACATTGTATTATATAGAGTCCCATATGTACATGTATGGCTAAATATTTAGAAACTCAGGCTTTTAACTGTTGCTGTACATAAAGCTAATTTTATTTATATATTTGTTAATTATTATTTTGATATTTTATGTTCTGTGTAGTAGTTTAATTATTTACATTTATTTTATGTCTGTTTTCTATTTTATTCTCAATATTTCAATAGTAACACACTTATAGATACAATTGTTATGATCATATTTACACATAGATAAAATAGAATAAACTAAAACAGAGACCCATAAGGATATAATCAAATAACTTATATGTGAACTATGCAGTAACCTATATCATGTGAACCTATCATTATAAATATATATATATTTTAACTATAAAGTAATATATACATTTGTTAACTAGACCTATAATAACTTTATATTTTTAAACCATAAAATAGTGTATACGTTTGTACAAAGAAATGCACATATCTAAATGCATACATGTAATAAAATTATATATGTTTACATACACAAGCATATACTGTACATTTTTGTTTTGAGTGAGCTAGGCATGTCGGAAAGAGCTAACTCTTGAGTAGTATTCAGAAGATAAGACAGTTATCCGTTGATCTCATATTTGGGCAAAATAAAATCCATAGTTTGGCTGCTTGAACAGAGAAAGTTGTACCACCCATGTTTTTCTTGTATGCTGGGGTTTTGAAGGTGCAGTGCCAAACTGGAGCGGAGACTCCTTTGTTGTATGTATTTGGTGTTTTTATTCCTGATGAAAAGTGGTCCTGTTCCATGTACTGCTTTGTGGGTGGTACAAAGTAGTATAAGGTGGAAGTTTTGGCAGCCGGTACCAATGTAAGGCCCTAAAGGCAGGGGAAATGTCGGCATATAGCTTTACATGGAGGAGTAGTAAGGCAGCAGAGTCCTGAATTTGATGTAGTCTATTCATAGTTGATAAAGGTGATCTATGGTAGAGGAAATTGGCGTAATCAAGTTTAGACAGTATAAGAGAAATAGTGACTTGGATCATGTGCGGAAATCCTAGGTGGAGGAAGATGCATTGCACAGTTTTCATAGTAATAAAACTTCATCTTGCTAGAATATCTCCTTGCGTATTCATTGATAGCTTGGAGTCCATGGTCATTCCAAGGTTTCCTACTTCTTTGGATAATTTAGGAGATGGTCCCAGATCGTCAGGGCAGGCGCAGAGTGTGCCATAATTTTTCCAATCACCACATATGATTATTTCAGCTTTTTGGCGCATGCAATTTGAGATAGCTCTATGTCATCCCCTGATTAATGGCTCAGAGTCAACTGAAGAGTTTTGAATTGGAGTGGGGTTGGAGAGGCAGTTCTCAACTTTGATTTGTTGGGTTCTGTGTTGGAGAAAGGAGGTGAAGCAGTTGAGGACAAGGTCAAAGCGGACTTTGAGAGTGTTTAGTAAGGTGGAGTGGTTAACAGTATCAAAGGCGGCAGAAAGATCGAGGAGAATGAGGAGGCATGATTCACCTTTGTCTAGTGAATGATGAAGTCGTCCACTGTATTGCGTATGGCAGATTCTGTGCTGCAACCTTTTCTAAAGCCAGATTGGACTGAGTCAAAGAGGTCAAAAGTGTTGATGTGAATATCAAGATGGAGTAGGGCACATTTTTCAAGGGCTTTGGAGAGAAGAGGGAGGTTAGAGATGGGTCATAGGTTATTTGGGTCATTGGGATCTGCGTTAGGGTTTTTGGGAATGGGTGTGATTTGACCCAGTTAGAGGGAGGCGGGAACACACCCTGTGGCCAGGGAGGAGTTAATTATGGTGGTCCAGAAAGGGGCAATGATATGTTTTAGGTCTTGGACAAGGTTGGGGGCAGAGGGTCTTTGGAGTGGGAGGATGGTTTTAGCTTAGCGATGATGTTGTAGATTCGTGTTCAGTGACAGGGTGAAAATTATGCCAGGAGGCATTGGGCCCGATTCACAGAATGAACTTAAGACTCAATCCTAAACTTACTACTATTTTGGTATTCACAGAATGCACTTACTACTTTTGGCATTCTCAGAATGAACTTAAGACTCAATCCTAACCTTATTACTATTTGGTATTCACAGAATGCACTTACTACCTGTGGAATTCACAGAAGTTAGGATTTTGTCTTAAATTTGTCTTAAGACAAACTTAAGACAGACTTAAGACAGACTTAAGTTAGGATTTTGTCTTAAGTCTGTCTTAAGTCTGTTTTAACTTTGTCTTAAGTCTGTCTTAAGTCTGTCTTAAGTCTGTCTTAAGTTTGTCTTAAGACAAACTTAAGACAAAATCCTAACTTCTGTGAATACCAAAAGTAGTAAATTCATTCTGTGAATGCCAAAATAGTAGTAAGTTTAGGATTGAGTCTTAAGTTCATTCTGTGAATCGGGCCCAAAGTTATTTAGTTGCTAATGGAGAAAAGGGTTGGTTTTAGGTGGGAGGGAACCGAACGAGAGATACACAGGGACAGTTGGAGCATTTGAGGGGGAAGGAGAATCGGGGGTAATGTCATATGAAAGTGGTGTGTTTGGAGAAAGCGGATTTAAGTTGAAGGATCGGTCTATTTTGGTGATTTTATCAGAGAAGAACTTTGCAATTTCTTAGCATTTCTCAATAGATACCGTCAACGTTTGGGGGGCAGATGATGTTTGATTTTTGACGATGTTAAAAAGTTCTCTAGGTCTATTTTTGGCCCTATCAAGCTGAGTGCGGAAGAAGGTGGACTTTTCATTGAGGATGTGTTATTTGTGGATGGACCTAACAGATTGGAGGAGGGCTAGATGGGAGGGGGATGGGTGTTGCCTCAAAGTTCTTTCAGAAAGTCTAAGGGAGCGTCTTTCGTTGTTGAGATCAGGTTTGAACCAGGATTTGGAAGGTATGTTTCTTTGGGTTTTAAGTTTGGGGGGGGGGGGCACTTGGTCTAGGACCTCGGTAACTGATTTATTATAGTGTTCGGTGAGGGTGTTGGCATTTTGGGGGATGGGAGGTAGCAGGAGTTGGGGTTTTATTTTCTTTTCAAGTTCGCTGGGAGGGATAAGATGAAGGTTTCTGGTCAGGTTCTTGTGTGTGATACTTTTGGCGTGGATGCGGGGGGCAGTAGTATTGATCTTGAAGATGATGAGATGATGGTCAGACCAGTCGATGGGGATGATACTGGAAAGGGAGGCCAAATCATCATTAGTGATGATGGCATCAAGAATGGCCCCTTTGGAGTGAGTTGGAGAGTGACAGATTTGTTTAAGGTCACTTATCTCCAGAAGATTCAAGAGGAGGTTAGTTGCAGGGTCTTTGATATCATTCCAGTGAAGATTGAAGTCTCCAAGGAAGAGATTTTTAGAGTTGGGTAGTGAGGATTGGGTGAGGAGGTTGGAAATTTCATCTGCGAAGGGAAGGGATTCGCCAGGAGAATGGTAGATATTATGTAGGCGAATAGGAGGGGCACTCTGAATTAAAGTTCTGCACCGAGGTATTCAAAGGTGATGGGGTCGGTGTTCTTAACAAGTGAAAGTTTAAGTTGTTTTTTAAAGATGATAGCTAGACCACCTCCAATTCTATCTAGTCTATCTTTTCTGAGTATGGAGTAACCGGGGGGGGGATGAGTAGGTCAAGGATGGATGTAGAGTGGTTGCTGAGTCAAGTTTCGGTAAGGAAGGTGATGCCAATATCATAACTGAGGATGGATTCAGCTATTTCTGTCGCATGTCGGACAGCTGAGAGGCAGTTAACTAGCATGCATGCAAGGGGTTTCTGGTTGTTTATGGGGAGGGCAGGATTGGATGCCAGAGAGTTGTGGTGGGGGTCTGGGGGGAGATGAGGGAGGAAGGGATTCAGCTTGTCCCAAGGATCACAGGGATGGTGGAGTTGGCAGGGCATAGTTGGATAGCAGTAAGTTGTGATGGGGGTCTGGGGTAGGTGGGGGAGGAAGGGATTCTGCCTGTCCCCAGAATCACAGAAATGGTAGGAAAGGGGGTGGGGGGGTCCATTGGATAGTTAGGGAGGTAAGAGTTACAGGGGTCAGGAAGGTCAGACGGGAAGAGGTGGAACGAGGCATGGGGGCCTATGGGAACAGTTGCAGCGGGGGAAGGTTCTCCAATGTTGGGGTTTGGAGGGATTTGGTGAGTCAAGACTTGGGGAAGTCACACAGTTTTGACGGATTTCAGAGGAGAGGGAGTTGAAATCTTTCCTGAGTTGTGAAAGTTCAGATGACAAGTTCAGAACATTCCTGAGCTAAGAGATTCCAGAAGACAAGGAAAGGAGATAGTTTTCAATGTTAGATAGAGTCTGAGTTAAAGGAGTGATAGGGAATGGGGGAGGGAAGGTGTTGGGGAGAAGAGTAGGATCAGATTTTTGTCCAGGGAAAGTGGTCTGTGCAGTGTATAGGTTGGGAGGCTGGGGGGGAGGAGAGGCGTTTTCAGGTTGGTGGACGAAGATAGGACCGTGTGGTCAGCAGGGGGGTGCATTGAGTCATAATCGGTGTTTTGAGGTGGTAAGGGGTCAAGAGAGGAGATAGGGGAAGTTGCATCCTGGATAAAGGGGGAAAGATAGTAAGGGGAGGAGAAATTGGGACAGCAGTCTGATAATACGAACTGTGGGGGAAGGGAGCTCGTGGGAGGCAGTGAGGATGGGGTGTGCCTAGTGGTGGGTATAGAAAAGACATTAAGGATATAAAGGATTTGGGAGGCTGAACTAGCTGTTGAGGTGTCCAGATGAGGGGGGGTGCTAACAAAGGGGGATTAATTGGGGATCAGGTTTGAGAGACATCGTACGTAGTAGAAGTGTCTGTAGGACGAGGGGTTGTGGACAAGGAGGGGAGGGGGAGAGGATGTCAGTCAATTGGGAGGGTGAAGTGTTAGGAGGTGTGATGGAGAGTAGGTAGGAAAAGATGCTGAAATGTTGTTCAAAGATAGAGAGATGATTTTCAGAAATTTGGATGAGAATGTTTCTGGATTTGAAGATGGAGATGTCTATTTCGCCAAGTAAAGCAGGAGAAGGGGAGGTGGACAATTTAAAACCATATCGGATTTTACAGGATTTGGTGATGGGGAGGGGGTGGAGGAGGATGCTTTTCCATTTGGAGGGACGTTTGGAGTAAAAAATGTAGTTGGTTCTTATTATTGAGGAGAGGCTTAGGTAGTTATCGACAAAAAGATTTTCCTGGTGACCGATGAGTAGTTTGTGTTTAAAACTTTTCTTGGCGTTTTTGGAGAGATTAGGGGGGTAGAAGATGGACCATGAGTTTGGGCCATATCTAGTGATGGGCGAGTCCAGTGGATTGAGTCTGAGGCCAGTTGTATTGCAGGGAAGTGCAAGGGGGGGCATGGTGATTCAGATTAAGGCGGCTAGGTGAGGGGGAGGGAGGAAGGAGGGAAAGATTTGCTATAGCTCAAAGAGAAGGAGAGAGGGTCAGGGAAGGGGAAGCAGGCGCCAGTCGATGGGGGAGTGCTCGATAGGGAGCAAGAGAGAAGGTATTACAGAGATGGTCAGAAAGCGTAACAAACAGAGTAACGCTGAGGAGAGAAATACAAAGAGGTAGAGCGAGCTGAAGTTTACAAATTTCGATTAGCAGAGATCAGGTTGGGGTCTGGGGAACAAAATAAGGGGAAGGACATTGGGGATATAGGGAAAAGTTAAGGGTGGTACAGGCAATAAATAATGAGCAATATGTGAAACAGATAATAATTATAATCACAGCTAATAGAAAGATCACTGTGGGGTATAGTGAAAAACTAAGGGTGGTACAGACAATAAATAGTGAGCAATATGTAAAACAGATAATAATTACAATCACAACCAATAGAGCTAAACCACAATGCACGACAATACAAAAGACCACGGTGGGATCAAAAGTCAGTATAATGTCCAAAAGATGGATCTAAAAGAAGAACTAAAAAGGGCCTGCAGAAAGAAAGCCAGCCTAAACAAAGTAATTTACAGTACTAATTGTGGCTACTAGATAGAGCTCGAAGTCCAATGCACAGACATATCGTTCCACCGACAAAAGTGTACAGTGCACAAACGACAATGTGTGGAAACTACATCACCAAGTTAACTGATTTTTTTTCTTTCTTTTTGTTTTTGTATTAAAATATTTGCTTCACCCACACTTTAGAATTAACAAAAAAGAGCTTAATTTATGCTTTCTTAAAACTGATATATTATGAAATATCTGCTCAGCTCATTTACATTTTGAGAGGAAGTATGATTGCCGCATAAATCCTCTTACTTAAGTCAGAGTGAGAAAAGTAAACAACAAGCTCCTGAAGACAGAGCTTAATATTTGACCTCTGTCTTTCAATGGACATAGGATGCGACAAAAACAAGGCAAACAGGCCTGTTTACAGAAAGCGAGCACTGCTTGAGGAGTACTGTACAATTAAATTGCTCCAGTGGAGGGAAGAATGCAAGCTGGACTGCCAAAAACAAATAAAACCAGCAAAATAGAAAACAAGCAGATGTGAGTTACATTATACATATAAATATTGTGTTTAGGCAATGTAACCAAGGATATACCTTAGGGTGTTTTGGGAGAGAGCTAAACATGTACAATTCCTGACCTCCTGCAGCAGAAAATGTCCACCAAAAGCATTATTCTATCGTCGATTTCCTGCTTTTCATAATTCGTTGTTTTTCCTAAATATTGCACTACACCATTATCATGGCATCTGGAGTTACTGCCCGGGAATGCCTCATTAGCTACATTCTGAGTTACAGGCTTAAAGGGGGGATTAACTGTGGGAGCAATCAGATCGCCTAAACCCACTGTATGACAGCCACCCAGCAGGATGAAGTTAGGTCTCCCTCAGCAGATGAGAGCTCAAAAAATCAGATAAGCTTGGTACTGGCACAACTTGAAACAGGTCCCCATAGAATAAGCCAAAGACAGACACAATAACAATTTCAGTATGCTATCTGTGTAGGAATGACTTGGTGCAAAGGGGAAGCACTACACATTCAACTTAGTGAAAAGACATCTCTCAGTCTCGTTGCAGTGGTGTAACATTGAGCAGCAGCACGGCCTGGTTTGTTATTTATTACAAGTGCAATTAGATCGCTTCCATTTGACAGATCGCCACTGTGATGGGAGTTGTTCTGGAGTGAAGAATTCAGTGTCGTCTTCCTGGCCCCCAATAGTTTGCCGCTCTTCATTGGAGATCTTGGGCTGGGACCGGTCGGTCTTCCCCATGTCTGAATCTATACAACACAGCCACAGGGGGTGAAATCAACACTCTGGGGTGGCCTCCAATCACACATGCTTGCTTCTCCCTTGCAGCTCCCCAGTAAGCGTCTATAAGGGCCTGCCAATAAAATGCAGGCCTGCAAGGATTGCACAATTATTTGGTATGGGAGGAGTGTTCTTGTGCACTCCAGTGATCTCTCACTGATACTGGAACTCGATGTGCGGGCCGCTCAGAAGCATGGGGCTCAGCTGGATACCCCCCAACCTCCAATCCCTGCAGTCTCTGGATCCGGAAGCCACGCGGCCTCACCAACCTATATCTTTTTCTTTCGCCGTACGGGCTTTAGCAGTGTCACCATGCAGGCCTCCACTGATCTCGGCCGCAGACGCACAGGATCTGCATACAAGTGTCAGCCTCCCAGGCGCACGACAGCTATGCAGTTCAGTGCCGTTGTTCCTCTCCAGCCGTGGTTCGCGCACCTGAAATCTGTGTCTCCCTCGATGCGCTGGTCTCCATCTGGCACAATGCGCAAGCCGAGGCTGGCGCGGGGTCTCAGTCGTTGTGCGCGACTGTCCCGGTCTCTGAACCTCACTAGGCTGCACCAGGTGATCCTCACAGTATGTGGCCGTTACATGTTATATTGTCGACAACAAAGTACATTTGGGCTGTGCTGGAGTAGCGGCACCACATCCGCCTCGAGCCAGCCGATATTGGACCTGATTGCAAGCTGTTTCCTGCAGTATAGTACTGGCAGCTCCGGGAGCTTGCTCCGGGAGCTTGCTCAAGCTGCGGCCATTTTTGACCCCAGATGTACGACACATTTTACTGTTGTGACAGGTAAAATGCATTTTCCTATGTACTAACCCTGTTTTGTGAGTCGGTAACCTAGTATTGACTCGCAAAATATGGCTTGCAAGTCGCTATTAGGAAGGCACATGTATAGGGCATCCCTTCCTAAAAGCGAGTCACACTGGTATGTATGAATATTTAGCAACCGGGAATGTGGACACGAAACATTCACAGATTACCACCAATTTGAAATTGGTGGTAATGCATTTGTAAATGGGAAGATGTCCCCAAGAGCCCCACTGCCCATTGTGAGTCGGGTGCCAAAATTCAGAGCAGGCAATGGTCCCACGGACCACTGCCCACTCTACAAAAATGAAAAGAAATCTTTTCATTTTAATTTCTTTTAAGGAAAATGGGCTGCATTTAAAAAGAAAACTGCTTTGTTTAAAAAGCATTCGCAGACATGAGGTCTGCTAATTCCATCAGGGCACCATTCCTGTGATTGCAGGCCATTCTTAATGGATCGTAAATTGTGACCTGCCTCATGAATATTAAAGAGGCAGGTCCCATGTGACCCATTTGGGAACCGCAAACAGTGTCTGAGGCACTGATTTGCTAATTCTGATGGTCGTACATGTGGGCCTATGTGCTATAAGTGGAAATTGACAGCCATGTGCTGTATGTTCATGATAAGTAGGTGTAATCCAGCAATACGTAACAATCAAAGGTTGGAGGTTGATGATTAGCTAGTGCACAGGGGTAGAGGGAAAAATCCAACACATTTGCAGTGTCTGACTTCTATTTTATATAGTACATTTCAAACCTCTAAACATCTGCTTCATGATATTGCAAAACGTATCCTGTCTGCTTGTTCCCATTCACAGTTACCTCATCCTCGCCACAGTCCCCTGCTTCAGAAGAGCGACCTCCGGTGGCAGATCGTTCTCCCACCTTGCCGCCAAGACCTGGAACACCCTCCCCATCCACCTACGGCAGACCCAAGACCTGCTGACTTTCAGAAAACTCCTCAAGACCTGGTTTTTCGAGCAGTAGCAGCATTCCCCACCCCATCGCCTTGAGACCCTCACGGATGAGTAGTGCGCTTTACAAATGATATGATTGATTGATTGATTGATTGATTGATTGAAAAAAGAAAGAAAAAATGATCTATTCCCCCCAAAAGAATTTGAAGAGTAATTGAATTGTTACTTCTATTCCAATTTCATGTGGAATACACTTCTTTTGGGCCTCTCTAGATACTTCCAAACCAGGCTGTTCCGCAAGTGGTAACTTGATAGTACTGCAGGAAAAACCAAGTCTGACAAAAGCAATGAATCACACATTTTCCATTTTAAAGGACTGAAGGCATTGCAGCACACCACCTAAAGATTTCAGCTTTGCCCATAACCGGAACCTTATCTATTTGTGTACATAGGTAATTTATAAAGCACTGGATCATGTACGCTACCATAGAGCGCTAAAAGCGAGGAGTCATCAGTGGCGTTTAAGACTAGCATTTGCAATGCAATAGGTCTCGCATTTGCAAGAGTTTTAGCTATTGAAATTGTAAATGACAATACCTTTTATTTATGTGTTTTGAAAACCTGCAAGCTGTGCGTAAACACGCACTTTGTACTTACATTCGTTGCTCACGAGAAGCAAGTTATTGCCAGATTTGCTTCTTGTAAGCAAGGACTATAAGTACAAAGTGTGTGTTTACGCACCACTTGCAGGTTTTCAAAACACATAGATAAAAAGCATTGTTATTTACAATGCCAATAGCTCAAACTCTTACAAATGCGATACCTATTGCATTGCAAATGCGTGTTGCTTTTAGCCACTTTACAAGATCCCAGCAACTCCATCAACAATTCAGTTTTACAGACACCATGAAAAAACACAAAACAATCTCCGACACAGTCAAAAGTCTAACAGTTAATTTCCGACCTATTTTGCTTTGCCAGTGCTTGCTTAGTATGTGACTGCCAGGCTGAGTGAACAGCCCAGAGTAACCAGGCCCTCCTCCTACCCCCAATTACACAAGAACAAAGGCTAGTTGTGTGATAGCCAATGTCCGAGTGGGACAGTGCAACTAAAGAAAACCAGGACTAGGACTCCCAAAATGCACTGCATTATTAAACTAAAGCCCCACTGGGGAAACCTCAGGGACAGATTCCAGATCACAAGATGTTCAAACACAGTGCTGGCACTCAAGAATGATGATAGTGGTATAAGGGCCTCAAATTTTAGAAAACTAAAAATCTTCGTTCCAGTGCCTGGGGCGGGCTTGGCCTTTGACCTTTCGTTATTGGCCTGTAGCCTCTGCTGTGATGTCAGAGCAGATACTATTGCTTTACCTTCCTTTCGGGTCTGTCCAGTTTACTCTCTGATTATGGCTGAAGCCTGAGGCGCAGGAGAGATGACATGATAGGTGTGTTTTGGTGTGGGGAGTGGGGCAAGGAGAGGTGTACGCCAAGACTAGGCCAGTTGACAATTCCTGGGAAACTCTAGCTTACTGGTACATTTCAGATGAATAAGTCTGACTAACACGCTTTATTGGAATGATGACTTATAAAAGCAAGATACGCAAGATGTCTGTTGGTAGGCTAATTTGCTGGCGAAAGACCTTAGAAAACAAGATTATGAAAAAACTAAAACACTAAAAAGCAAATTGCAGTAAAACGACCACCTCCACATGATTTCTCTATCTGGCGTTTAGTCTTTAAAACATACAGAATGCTTATAATGCACCAATTACAGTGCAGCGTACCGCAGGTCTCCTCAGTGCGCTCTAAATTATAACCTATTTAACAATGCCTACAAAAGTCACTATGGCATCAACAAGACACAATATCAGCCTTTCCGCAAGTCCAGTCACCCCAGAGAACTGAATGTTGTGTTTAAATAGATCTAGGACATATTTCTGAAATTAAAAAGCATTTTTTGAATAAATGACTCAAGGTTAGGCATTGCTGAATCTAATGGCAGATTTAATAGATGGCCAGTGTGAGCACTTCATTTTGCAGCGTGCAATGTAGGAACTGTTTCTAAGTTCCAGAGATGGGCTCAGATGTACATACACCTGCACAGAGGCTGGCTGTTAAACATTCCAGAAATAGAAGCAGCGACAGAAGCAGATGGCAAAACAAGCAGAGAAGGGTTGAAAGAATCAATAAATCAAAAAGTTCTCCAAACAGGAGATAAAGAAGGCAAGCGTAAGTACATTGGGCCTCATTTATGAAAAGTGACGCATCTCTGCGTGAAAACAGCGATGCGTCACTTTTGACTGCGCCCTCCTTGCGAGACCAATGATGCGTCATATTTACACAGACCCTCCAGGATATCGGGAT
Source organism: Lissotriton vulgaris (assembly GCF_964263255.1). Lineage (NCBI taxonomy): Eukaryota > Metazoa > Chordata > Amphibia > Caudata > Salamandridae > Lissotriton > Lissotriton vulgaris. The sequence continues at coordinate 1,431,694,974 of NC_141691.1, forward strand.
TTCGCGATTTCGCGATTTGCCGCGAAATCGGCACTTTTTAAAAAATGCTGCGATTTTTACCAAAGTGCCCGCGAAATCGGCACTTTAGTAGAAATCGCGTCATTTTTTACAAAGCCGCTATATCCAGGGGTTCTAATGGATGTAATCCTGTTCATGGGATTAACTCCGAGGTTCCACTAGGGGGGGCTGCAGTCTCGCGGCATTTCTGGACAGTCTAGCTACCTTACTCTGCGCCTTGCATGGAGCTGAAATGCAAAGCGCCAACAATCTGTTACTCTCATTGCGTGAATCGTCTGAGAGGACATGGCTGGGCTAGTAGATTTCCAGAATGAGGAGGAGGTGCAGGAATATTTGACCAATGTGGACACGGAGTATAGTTACCAGTGCTAGAAGGAGAAAGATCCAAATGGTGAAGCACTGGCTTGCCTGTTAATGGGAGGTGCAGGGGGGTTGGGGAGCCGAACTATCTTGGGGACTAAAATCGGATCCGTCTGGGATACGGATTGATTTGTCTGATGGAGAATAAGTGGTACACGTGTGTACTAGGGAGAAACTTTTTGAGTGACACTTTTTTTTGTTTATGACCTTTCATTATTTTGTTGGAAAACTGGGCTTTTTATGGGCACGTATCCTCCTGATTTGCAAGGAGGAGCGTTAGATGGGTCAAAGACCTGAAACGTGTGCTGAGGAGACAATGTAGATGTTTGTTTTTGTACGGAAAGGGAACGTTTTGTATTCTCAGAGCGATTGCGTTTCCTATGTACGCTGCATCAGCGGTAGCAAGCGCTATGTAAATGCAAACCTTTTTCCTCTTCTATCCCTCTACTATCCTTCTCGATCTAAATAACTGACTAACATATCCATATGTTATACATTGAACCTAGAACTATTGGCTTTCCAATGCTTCTTAATTTTTTCTCCCTTCACGTCCATTTTATGCAGCTGATATATAATGTACTCAGATCAGAATAACATTTGAATTTACATTAGTGAAGCAATGATGGCTGAAACACTTTACGAACAATAAATATGAGTAATGTGAGTCCTCTGTATATTATCCACGCACAGAGTTCGGAATGCTGTACAATTGCAAACTTTTTTAAATTGTACCATTTTTCTGGTACATAATGAATTAAACATGTGCTTCACCACACTTTCCCAACTGCCAAAACAACATGCCCAAACTACATTCATTAGGGTGTACGTTAAGCATTGAAAATATTGTGGCAAACACTTTCTGAAATTTTTGTTGATGCCCAAAGAATCATTTCTTGGCATGTGCAAATCAAATGAATACTGCATGTCCATAACTGCTCCCCCGAAACTGTCCTTGGTACTCCACACACCACTTGTTCAGTCTCCGTCTGAGTTTGTGTGTGTGAGATACTCATGTAGTGTAGGCATCACTCACATGTACTGTGCATATACAATTTGTCGGTTTACTTTAGTGATGAGTGTGTGAATAGCTACATTCTTGCAGTTATTTTTTTGTCTACACCGTTTCGTGTGAGGTAGTGACCTGGTAGACTGCTTTAGCTATCTGCTGCAGTCAGCTTAACACACAGTACTCCACAGAGCACGTTTTCGGTCAGATATCTGTGTTTGTTGTAGGAAAAACGTCCAAATAAAATGCCGCTAAATTGCCGCTAAATTTCCATATTTGTGCCGCTAAATTTCCATTTTTGTGCCGCTAAATTTGCTAATCCATGCCGCTATATCCTGGGGGGTCTGTCACAGTATGACGCATCATGGCACAAGGAATTGTAGATAAGTTGCTGGCACCTTCCAGCTATAAATATACCCACATCTGCCCTAGCAAACACACGGTGGTTTGGAGCAGATCGACTAACTACTTGCCCGACGCCCTGCTGTAGTGAGTGCCGAAGGAAGCCGACCCTCCAGCTGACGCACTGAGAGAGACACTGTCTTTTCTCCTGCCGAGAAATCCAGCTCCAGTGTTTCCCTGCTACCCTTGCGGGTTACTGGGAGATCGAGTCCTGAGAGAGAGATACAAGACCTCCTTCATTCTATAACCATGGTGCGGAGCTGATTAGACCCTTAGAGAGTTCTTGGATAGATTCTTGGCAGAAACTATTTAACTCAAGCTACACCTCACTTACTTCTTCCCTAGTAGTAGACTTAGGTTAGGTACACCGGGGTAGGCGCATTTTAGATGCACCAGTTGAGTACTTTTAGTCAATATTTATCATTGTATGTATTTTATCTATTTTATGTATCTTATGGCTTAGAAACCATATCATGCTTTTACAGTATTATTTCATAATACTCTTTTTACTGTACGCACTTTACTTCATAGCAAGTATTACGATTGTTGCAATTAACTTCTCTTGCATGAGAAAGAAGACTGCTCAATAAATAACCTTTTTATTGAAAACGCCCGTCTGTCTATTTCTCTGCAAAAACCCTGGTGAAACTAAGCATGCACGATTAACTGAGTGAAAAAGCCATCTATTGTTTCCGCGACGCTGAAGATATATTTCTTATTCTTGGGGAACAAAGTTGTCATGGTATATGGTTGTCAGAAACTAATCCCTTCTTGTTTATTCGAGAAAGTTTCTAGTGACCTCTGAGATAGCTGGCATTCACAATTAAGTCTAACATACTCAATAGAGACCTAGTCGACTTCAGTCCTACATCCAAACTATTGTTTATGTTATTCCAAAGCCTATTGGGAATATAGAAACTACACTACAGTAACATGTCACCAAATCGGAATTTGAAATTGCGAATATATACCAGCTCGGTATTAGGAAGAGCGTGTTTAGGGCGTCACTTCCTAATACCGAATTGTAGCAGTGTGTAGGAATGTTTTGCGACTGAAATGTGGTCGAAAAACATTCAAATTTTACCACCATCTTAAAGTTGGTGGTAACCCATTCGCAAACAGGAAGGAGTCTCAAAGGGCCCCATTTCCCTTAGTGAATGATCCTAAAAATGTTTTTTTAAGAGCAGGCAGTGGTTCCATGGACCACTGCCTGCTCTTGAAAAATGAAAAGAATTTTTTGATTTTCCTTTAAGGAAAATGGACTGCATAAAAAAAATGATTGCAGCGGCTACCTTCCCTGTGATTTTAGCTATTCCTAACAGGTCACAAATTGCAATCTGCCTCATTAATATTAATGGGGTAGGTCTATTTGCGACCCATTAGAAAATGCTAATTGAAATTCATGGAGTTTTATACATTCAAATATAGATTACCTAATAGCGATTCACAGAGAATTGTAATAAGATAATCTCTATTTGAAATAATGATACATGTGGCCCTCTCAAGGGTCTCTGAGAGTGAAGTTGCACAGATTATGAAAAAAACAGTGCTGCTTGCATATCTCATGTTGGTATACTCTTGCTTCACTTGTGAGACTGCCTTTATTGAGGGTCACAACCTATAAAGGAATGAATCTCAATGACTTAGTTTACACTTTTCTATTGTCAAATAACATGTAGATTCTAACCTAGCTATAGAAATGATGGAAGTTAAAAGTAGAAGTGTTAGCTCTGGAGGTTCACATTCCAGCACATATGTACAAGAAGAACAGAATGTGATTCAAATAAGAGTTATCAGATGTCATGTTGTAAACCTATAATGCAGTATGGGAGTTCCAAGTGCCCATATGACACTGTTGAAGAGATTTTTTCCTGAACAATGGGCACTCTTTCTATGAGTTAGGTTGAAGGTGAGAAGCAAGATACCCTTTAAATAGAGCAAATGGACAGACAGACATGTGACCAAGCAAGTAATATTAAGGGATCACTGAAATATTATCGACGGTCACATTATCGACTTGCTAAAATATCGTTGAAAAATTATCGACGACAAAAATATCGACTTTCAATACTTATTACACAAACTACAAAAATATCGAGTCAAAAATATCTACTCTTCAGAATATCGAGAACATAAATATCGCCTTAATAAATATCGACTACAAATATATCATTTTACATGAAATTACCCCTAACACTACAAAAATATCGACAACTAAAATATAGACTACTAAAATATCGTTTTCTAAAAAATATCGAGTGCATTTTTGTACCCTTTCATGTCTAAAATACCATATCAATCATCAATAAAAGTCATTGCTCTATACAAAATACATTTTACATATAATACCTGTTACTTTTATAACATTCCTATTCATCTACATTTGCTATACATTCTATTAAATGCGTTCTATCATTTTCAAAATATTCTTTACATTTAACAAACATTTTCATTACTTATTTTCACTTACACATCTATTTTATTTAACAACTAACCTGCTTTAATGCGGAAATCACCACATACCACCATTCTCACATCAACAAACACACCAATTAACAAAAAAAATTCAAACTAACCTATACAATGCTTCATTACATCCTACAACCAATCAAATCAAAGCACACAAAATACACATACTATAAAAGGGATACATGCATTCTACCATTTGTTGCTGCTAACTCTATAGAAAGAAGATGCCAACACTCTGAAGATTTTGTTCCTGAACAAACATCTTTAAAGATCCAGCTCACTAGCTAATTATTCAAGTAAGTTACAGTGCATTATTTAGAAATCTAAATTAGAAGTGTACTACTTTACTTATATCTCCTAACTCTTGCACTTATTTTATTTTTATCTCCTCCTACATTTCTGATAGAAACTACTCCAAATAAATTCCTAATACATGGTCATATTTCTTCACCTGGAAAATCAGATAGTAAGTATATATTAATGCTCTGTTATACACCAACTGCTGTTTTTAAACACTATTTCACAAGATTCATTCTTTATTTTAAACATTATATTTACAGATATTCTGAGATTTTCCTATTTCTACACTACAAATGTATAAAACTACACTAATTAAACATGTAAGTATATCTGTTTTTGTTATTAAACACCCAATATTAAAAATGCTATTTTCTAAACAACATATCTTGCATATTACATCTTCCCTACAGATCCTATAAAAACATCCAACATCAACTATACCAAAAGACAAGACTACCCTTGTAAAAAATGTAAGTATACTTGTAATTTGTCTAAAACTTCTGAAAAAAACGCAAACTATGTTCTTAACACCATGTTATATATTTTATATTTCCTCTACAGATATTCTGAATACATCATAAATCTATTCTACAGATCCTATAAAAACATCCAACACCAACTATACCAAAAGACAAGACTACCCTTGTAAAAAATGTAAGTATACTTTTAATTTGTCTAAAACTTCCGAAAAAAACACAAACTATGTTCTTAACACCATGTTATATATTTTATATTTACTCTACAGAAATTCTGAATACATCATACAGCTATTCTACCTACAGCAAAGAAAACTACTTATTTAGAAGTTAGTATACTCTACAGATCTGAACTTTACTACCTTGATGTACTGCCCCAAATACTACAATTCAACTATTTAAACAAGTAAGTATATGTAATGTTTACATCAAATGTACTACTAAGCAAAATAGACAACTGCTTTTTCCTAGGAAAAACGTTTGTTTTGTGTAAACATTAACTTAGCATTTCTATATTTTCATACCAACAGTAAATAAAGAAATACATACAAGAAAATCCTTCAAAATACAGTTCTGCATTTGTGATTACTACTTTTAGTAACTGTAAGTATAAATACATCATTAATGATGTTTGCACCACAAAGTGAAATATATGTTTTTTGATTTTGTTTCTTTCTACTCTTTCCTAGAACAAGTAAAACAAAATGACAGAAGGTGCAGAATTTGTTATGTCACAGAAAAATAAATTACTATTATGTTATATGGGTTATGTGTATAATCAGGAAAGACAAAGTGGTAGAAAAGTTTTTGGGAAGTGTACCAAATATTACTCAAACAAATGTTATGGGAGGGCTACTACTGAGGAAACTAATGTGTTATTTACCAGGGAACACAATCATCCCCCAAATGTCACAGAAATTGAAATAAGAGATGCTTTAGAAAGTATTAAAACTGCTAGCACACAAAATGATAAACCAACAACACAAATCCTTAAAGAAGAACTGTTAAAAGTCCCAGCCCATGCTTCAGGTCAACTACCCTCTATTGACTCCCTGAAACGCACAATTGCACGCACTAAAAGACTCACTAGCACAACCCAACCCAACCCAACTACTTTTGAGGAAATTATTATTTCACCAGAAAGGGGCATCACTCACAATAAAGACAAATTTATCCTTTTTGACAATGAAAGCAGTACAAACAGAATCATTATGTTTGCAACTGCAAGTAATTTAAGAAAAATCCAACAGTGTCCCCAATGGATGATGGATGAAACATTTAAACCATGCCCAAAACCTTTTTATCAACTATATTCCATCCACGGTTTATACCATAACTCTAACATACCTTTCATTTACTGTTTGCTACCCAACAAACAGCAAAACACTTATATAGATAGATAAACTAACCCCATTACTGGACTATTTGGAAGATACTTGGGTGGGAAGGTTGCACAGATCTGGACATCGACACCAACCCAAATTCCAAATCCCTTGGTGGAATGTCTATCATAGTACTTTAAACCAAGAGGCTAAAACAAACAACAGTGTAGAAGGGTGGCATAATGTTTTCCAAGCTACCACAAGCAGAGGCAAACCCACATTCCATAACCTACTAGAAGCTTTGAAAAAAGAACAAAGCTATAAAGAACTAAGAATGGAACAATCTGTGTCCCAAATTGGTCCAAAACTCACTAAACAAACTAAACAAATGTTCCGACTACTGCAAAGTCAAGTCACACTATACCCTACAACTAGAGGTTTAGAATACCTGTCAATAATAGCTAAAAGTCTACTATAAAAATGTCTACAAAATATACTAATGTCTTCTTACAATAATGGTAAAATTACAAATCATAAACATTTGTAAACAATTATAAATAATACATATTTGTTTAACAAACTTATCAAAATTTGGAACATTATTTCTGAACAAATATGCAATATTTATAATTACATCACACATACACATTACATAAAGATCGACATTTCCCACCCAATAAAAAAAGTACTTAAAATAGTTACAATTTTTGTAGATGAAAAAGACGAATTCAAGCAAAATACAATCCATACAATCCATTCCAATATAGGACAATTCCAATATGGGAAACCCTCAAAAACCCGAAAATTAAGTAAAAAAGAAATAAACGCTCCAGGAAATCCCGAAAACAGTAGTGTGGACACTTTAGTATTTAAAGTGATATACACACAACTTTTAAAAAACGGTCACGCATATCAATGTATCAATCCAATTCGAAACCCTCCAAAAACCCGAAAATATTTTAAAATGTGTAAAATCCGCTCCTGGCAAACACGAAAAATAGGAGATACATGTCAAAATATAACCACAATAAGTCATACATTAGTTTCTCCGGAAAAAAACACGCTTCCTTCCATGTAGTTTTCATGCGAGGAACCGGAACCTGTAAAATAACAGACATAACGAAACCCACCCACAAATAGCCCATAACATTTGTAAATACACTCACAATTAACAGTAACCATGTAAGAAGACATTTCCGAACACTTAAAATAACACTAGAACTAAAACATACACGACGCATCTATAACGACGACATTTCACCTAAACGCTACTTAAACAATTCATACATACACAAAAAACACTACACAGTTCGAATATACCCTCAAACATTACCACTCAGTTATAATTTGTATGTAAAAATAACCTTACCTCTCTCCACGCGAAGCAACTCCCAACCGCAAGCTTCTCCAGTCCTGAATGAAGCGCAATAACCTTACGCGGTAAAAAAGTAGTCCCCTTAAACCATTTTTGAAAAGGTATCATAGCCAATACAATGTTATAGTTAAAAAATATAATTGTTATTTTAACAAATTAATACAATAGACTCATTATAATTTAACATGTTTAAGAAATATAAATATATTTAGTATTAATAATATATAGTAATTATATTAAATTATGTAAGACTTGGAATAAAAGATGTAAATATTTTCTTATTGTGTACATTTATAGGAATAACTTTGTGTTTGTTTTTAACTAAACATTATAATTGTTTATGGTAATAATTAATAATAATATATTATATAACTTATTTATTGTTATTAATATCAAAATTATAACCATTTAATATATAAACAATGCCCTGAAATAATGTATTTTTTTTCTCTGAATGTATGTTTTTTCTGAAAAGAATCAATAAATGATTATGTTTAGTAATTATTAATAATAATAATAAATATATGTGTTATTATTTTTATTAATTATTACAAAATGTTTTATAATACTTTCTAAGTATTATAAAAGTATATAATTGCATAAATATTCTTTTGGCAATAGCAGATATTATTATTAAAAATATTGTTCCCCTATACTGTTATAAAGTTTACAACATAATATATTTATATGTTTCATTTAAAAACAACATTGTCTAAAAAAATGTTTTAATTTGTATTTCAATTTCTTGAGCAAATGTAATAATTGTCATGTTACTTTATAAAAATGTAAATGTTAAAAATATATATTTAATAATATTAATATATAATATTAACATTATTAAATATAAATGGAAGAAGCTTTAAAAAAACTTGTTTTTTATTTAATTCAATATAAATACTTGTAACTCAAAGTTAATGATGAAAATATTTTATATTTACAGAAAAAATGTTGTTAACTAATTTTGTTTGATAATGTACAACATGTATATAAATGATAATGTGTTATTCTGCGAATACTACATTTCAAAATAATGTTATGTTATTTTTGTTTGTGATTGTATTGTAGTACACATTAAAAAAATCAAAAATGTTTAATAAAGTTTTGTGAAAACATCCATTTTGCATTATTTTTTAATATTATAAGACAGTAATGTAAAAATGTATGCAAATGTGCTGGACATTGTCCAATTTAATATTTCCTATTGCTACTCCAGTCAAGCTAATATCATGAAAGGTGCTGGACACTAACCAAAAATTATTTACTATTCCTACTCCAGTCAAGCTAATATCAGGGAAGGTGGTGGACACTGACCAATGATTAATTACTAATCCAACTCCAGTGTAGCTAATATCAGTGAAGGTGCTGGACACTAACCAATTAATAATTACAATTCCAACTCCAGTCTAGCTACTATCAGGGAAGGTGCTAATACATATATTTTTTAAATAAATAAAAAACGTAATAATTTAATGTAATATTTTTATTTTTAATTTCATTTAATAGCTTTAATTTTTTTTTTGTTTTTTTACCCTGTATGCCTGTACCCCAAAAACCCAAAACTGACCCTGAACACTAAAAATACCCCTTCACTCGAAAACCCAAAACTGCCCCTGAACCCTAAAAATACCCCTTTACCCAAAACACAAATCTGACCCTGACCCTAAAAAAACCCTTTATCCAAAAAATGAAAACTGACCCTGAACCCAAACAATACCCCTTTACCCAAGAACTGAAAACTGAACCTGAACCCTAAAAATACCCCTTTACCCAAAAATTGAAAACTGACCCTGAACCCTTAAAAAACCCTTAACCCACAAACTGAAAACTGACCCTGAACCCTAAAATTACCCCTTTACCCAAGAACTGAAAACTGACCCTGAACACTACAAATACCCCTTTCCCCAAAAACTGAAAACTGACCCTGAACCCAAAAAATACCCCTTTACCCAAGAACTGAAAACTGACCCTGAACCCTACAAATACCCCTTTACCCAAAAACTGAAAACTGACCCTGAACCCAAAAAATACCCCTTTACCCAAGAACTGAAAACTGACCCTGAACCCTATAAATACCCCTTTACCCACAAACTGAAAACTGATCCTGAACCCTTAAAAAACCCCTTTACCCACAAACTGAAAACTGACCCTGAACCCAAAAAATACACATTTACCCACGAACTGAAAACTGACCCTGAACCCTTAAAAAAACCCTTAACCCACAAACTGAAAACTGACCCTGAACCCAAAAAATACCCCTTTACCCAAGAACTGAAAACAGACCCTGAACCCTTAAAAAAACCCTTTACACACAAACTGAAAACTGACCCTGAACCCAAAAAATACCCCTTTAACCAAGAACTGAAAACTAACCCTGAACCCTAAAAATACCCCTTTACCCAAAAACTGAAAACTGACCCTGAACCCTTAAAAAAACCCTTTACCCACAAACTGAAAACTGACCCTGAACCCAAAAAATACACCTTTACCCAAGAACTGAAAACTGACCCTGAACCCGTAAAAAACCTCTTTACCCACAAACTGAAAACTGACCCTGAACCCAAAAAAATACCCCTTTACACAAGAATTGAAAACTGACCCTGAACCCTAAAAAGACTGCTTTACACAACATTAATTATTATTATTTAATTACCAATTAATTAATCATTAACAATAACAATAAAGTAAATATATTAGCACATTAGCTGTAATTAATTGAATTTATTAATTAATATTATTATTCCCAATTAATTCATTAACAATAACACAAAATTATATATATTAAAAAAAATACTCTAATTAATGTAATTAACTAATTACAATTAATTAATCACCAATTAATTAAAAAAATATGTAATTTTTTATTAATTAATTAACTAATTAATATTAATTAATTACCAATTAATTAATAATAAAAAAATAACAAACATATATTAATTAATATTAATTATTCCCAATTAATTAATTAACAATAACACAAAATTATAGATATTACAAAAATTACTCTAATTAATGTAATTAACTAATTACAATTAATTAATTACCAATTAATTAATTAAAAAAATATGTAAAATATTTTATTAATTAATTAACTAATTAATATTAATTAATTACCAATTAATTAATAATTAAAAAATTAACAAACATATATTAATTAAATAATTATTATTAAATTACTTCCCACCCTATTCCCCTATAAACCCACAACCCACTCCTAAACATTAACTACAATTTATATTAATATTAATAATTAATTTTATTTTTTTAACATTTTTTCTACATATTCTCGATATTTTTTACTTTGACTATTTATCGATATTTTGTCTGGTCGATATTTTTGAGTCGATATTTTTGTAATCGATAATTTTTTAACATTGTTTTTAGCCGATATTTTGTCCATTCGATATTGTGGAGTCGATATTATGTCTAGTTACCAATATTAAGCTATCCTCACTTTTGTTTAGGTGTGGCGAGATAGCGTAACTGTATGGACTCTGTATTGTTACCAGTTCTTTAACTTATTTAGTGTGGGCTTTGGCTCCACCCAGATGAGTATTACTCTCTCACCTCATGCTGTTGGCTATACACTGTATGTTTCCACCTTCCAGGAAGAGCTTACCCTGAAATACACGAGGGATGATTTTACATCTGAAAAGTACACTTAATTATCACACTCGTTTTTCCTACTTTGCCGGCATTGGTATTGCAAAGAGAAAAGGGCAAACTTTAATGTGATCAGCCACATATCTGGAAGCAAAGTATGGTACTTGTACATTTTTGTGATTAGATGCCTTAACACATTAAAGCTAGGCCTAATGTCTTTGGAAAAGTATTGTTGACAAAGCTGCTACGGGGATTCAACAGGGTATGGATCACTTCTGATCGAGGGTACATTCATTGACATACGCTCATTGACTGTTTTATACTGAATCAATCAGATTTGACTCCGGATGATGAATTTAGTAATGGTCAATCCCGCCCCCATGATTAACATTTAATAGTAACTTACTTTTAATAATGTTAATTATTTAAGGAAGTTCCTTTGCACACTTTAGATTAGCATATGATATCTAGTCACTCGAGCCATACTCTAGTTATCGGTTCAATAAGACGTGAGGGCTTCTTATCTGATTCTTGAAGGGGAAGAAATTATCATTCTGTTCTTAGACCAGTGTTTCCCAAGTCATGAGACAATTTTTAGTGGGTGGTGAAAATCCATATAAATATGCGTTTAAATTCTGTTCTCATCATGTAACATGGCTGCATTTTAAAGTTGGAGGCCAAATGTCAGGCTATGTCTTTTGACAAATTGCTGCTTATTTATTTAACATGGAAATCAGTATTTACAAACTTCCCTCACTTTGCAGTCAGAGAAAGAAAAGTAAATTGTTTTCTGTGACAATATTCCTGGGGTACAGGGAGTGTGAAAGGAAAGGCTGTAGGATGTAATTTGTTTGTATCACACAACAAAATGTAAATACCTGTAAAGGATTTGTACACACTCAGCAGTTAGGAAAGCAAAAATGAAGCACATTGTTCTTGTAATTCTGAAGTCTTATGGAAACAGAGATTTTATTCGGATCAAAACAAATTAATACACTTTACTTGGAAATACAGAAATGATAAATGTTCAATTAAACCCAATTGCCATACATTATCATTTGTGTGCAATATAGTGCCAATTCAATGGAAAATGTGCAGCCTGTGAATAACAGTGTGCTGCCACAAAATCCTTTAGTTACATAAAAAATAGGGCATCTCAGGTCCATTAATGCTAGGTAGGTCGAGAATGTTTATTGTTCTACAATTTGGGCAGTGGTTGTAAAAAATTTTAAAACCCCTGCCTTTGCAATGCATTCCATGCACGAAGACTATGACCCTGATTACGATGACAGTCGGAGTTGCCATCGTTTTGGTGAGGGAACTGCTCAACCACAGGTTGACGATTACAAACACCCGATTACGATGAGACTGCACATCATGCGGTCGCAAAGTCCCACTTCTCTATGGGAGCTTGTGCATCTGGCGGAAACTGCCCGCGGTACAAGCTCCCATTGAGAAATGGGAGTTTGTGAAAATCCCTGCACCGTGAGCAGGCACGGTGCAGGGATTTTACGGCAGGCACTTTAGGTGCCCCCAGGCCCAGAAGCGGAGGGCCAAGGGGGAAGAGGACCCTGCCACTGTCGATTTCTGACAGCCTTTCCGTGATGGAAAGGCCGACATGGAAAGGCTGTTGGAAACCGACATCATAATCACAACAGCGGAAACACCATCCTTAAGGGATTATGAGAAGCTTCCGACCGAAGGCGTTGGTCGGTCTCTCCATCTACTGCCTTTGATGCACACGTCTTAAAGCGTCAGTCAGACTGCAGCAGTAGATGCGGTTCGGACGTCAACCGACAAGCTGTCGACTGCAGGCCGAACCACATTAAATGAGGCCCTATGTGTCCAATTCCTAAAAAATAGTAAGTCTACACCCAGAGCTTTACAACCTCACTTGTAGATTTACAAATTTTATGAAGTCAGAAATGCTTTCATAGCTACTCCTGGAACACTGTGCCAGTTGAAGGTCTGCAGGCATAATCCTGGAAAACATTTGTGGATTTAAAATTGTGAATACATGGCTGCATTTCTACGTGTGAAACTGTGTATGGTGCACAAATGTGCTCACGGAAATGCCATGACATTTGTGCAATGGCATTAGTCCTTCTGTTGTATTTTTATCTCTGGAAGCAAATTATTTGTATCCATGAAGAAATTACTTCTCCCACTCCTGCACCAGCTTTTGGAAGTATCCCTTTCTTCCCACTATAGAAAGGGATTTTCGCATTCCCTGGGTAAGAGTACATTTGTGAATATTTTGAAGATGGGAATAAAATGGGCAAAAGTTTGTAGGCATTCCCAAACTTTACAGCCCTGAAACACCCATTGCCAATCCCAGGGATGGTATTTACTGACAAGCACCTTCACACCATCTTGAAGTAATTACATTAGTAAATGGATTTAAAGTTCAAAGTCACCTTTTATGAATAAGCTTCATTTGTGAATTATGCATGTAAGTTGATTTTACACCTGTAACAGGCTTTGTGAATTAGACCATATGTGTTTACTCTCTAAGTATAGACAGCTGGAACTTTCATTATTATTAAAATATTACTTACAATAAATAGTCCATCTAGCTATCCATGCTAGATGAACTGCAAACCTTCCAGCCCTACAGCACCTACTCCCAATCCCTGGGGTGGAATTTATTGATAAGCACGGTCATATCATCTTGAAGTAATACTCACTTGAGTAAATGGATTTACAAGTTCAAACACGCTTCATTTGTAAATTATGATTGTAAATTGATTTTACGAGTGTGACAGGCTTTGTGTTTACATTCTTGGTAAAGATAGCTGAAACTTTCATTGTAATAAAATATCACTTAAAATAAATGGTCCGTCTAACTATCCAAGCTAGATTAGCTGTCACCAGCTAGTTTTGAGGTTAGGATTCTGCTAGCTAGCGATGAAGAGAATTTTTTACATCTAGAGTGTTCAGATTTTTGGAGTATATAGATCAAATAGATTTGCATACAATGGAATTAATGACCATATTAAGAGTTTATCCTACAAATCTGGCATGGATCTGGCTCTCCCGAATTTATGTTGCATACACCTGATATAGGGCTCAGTAAGGGATTCAAATTCTCCGGAATTCAGCCCACACCTGCACATGCAGGGGCTTATTTATGAGAGCTGTGCATCACTTTTGTGCCACGTAAAGTGGTACATGTGAAATGCAGAACTCCCATAAAGATTTTTGAAGTCACACAATGCCACCATGCATGGTTATGCATGGCCTTATAAATCATGAGTAAGGCGACGCAGCACAAATCGTTGCATCCCCTTACTCTGTGCCAGGACACATTCCAGAGGCTTTGCTTTGGGGTTTCCCATGCAACACCCATGCAATTTGACCCCAACCTATATGTACAAAGTGATATAAACCTGGGGAAGCTTCAAATCCTCAATCCTCCCAAAGTGAGGCTTAACGAGGAGAAATATGCCTATTTCTCTTCGTTTTTTCCCTTTCCATGTGTGCTACAGAATGCAGCACACATAGAAATAGGAAAATGCCTCCAAGGATCATTATTGTGCAGGAGGTTGACCCTTCCTGCCCTAAAAGAATCCTGCCTGCAACGGAGGCACCCTTGCACCATGGTGTAAGGGTGCCTGCGTTGGCTCTAGGCTGCCAAAATAGCACCAATGCAGACAGAAAGGACAGCAACACACAATGGGCCAGATGTAGGCAAATACCGGTCGGTAACAGCCGCAAATACCGAATTTCGTCCGGTATTAGGCTTTTCAGATGTAGGGGGCCAAATTGAAGGATTCGGTAATTTACCGAATCGGTAATTTAAGAAATCGGTAAATTACTGAATTCTTAAAATACCGATTTGGTAAATTACCAAATCCTTAATGTAGGGAGCACTCAAATTAGTGCTTTTCTCATTTCAGGATTCGTTATTTACCACCAACTACAAGTTGGTGTTAAATATCGAAAATTGTAAAAAATAATTTTTTTGCAATTTTTAACAGTGCCATGTGGCAGACATACATGCCCTTAGGGCATGTATGTGTGCCACATGTGCACCCATGCACTATTCAGGGGTGCAACAGGGTGTCAATGTGAAACCCTGCCACCCTTGTAAGTCTTCCCCTTATTACCGATTCGGTATTTACCAAATCAGTAATTCTCATTCATTCCTATGGGCCTCCAGGCCCATAGGAATGAATGGGAATTACCGAATCAGTAAATACCGAATCATTAATTACCGAATTTTACCGATTCGGTAACATTTACAGATTTTTTTCCTACATAGCATTTACCGATTCTAAAATACAGAATCGGTAAAATGCGTTATTTTAGAATCAGTAAATGTAGATTACCTACATATGGCCCAATATTGCTTAAATACTGTGCATTCCTGACCCTTTCACTTTGGTGTAGGGCATCGCAGCAAAGTGCCTTGCTGTGCTGCCCTAAGCCAAAATGCCATAAATAAGGTGCACAAAATTTATTGGAAAAGTCAGGCCACTTGAAATGTATTCAGATGTCACATTCTATATTTCAATTGTATGTGCAAAAGGTAGTTTCAAATGGCGAGAAATTGCTGAGGGATTAGGCGAATAAATCATACGTGTAGTGATTGTTCGATTATTGGCATGGTCTGCAAAGTCGTAGATAGCCAAATCAACACATTTCCATATTTTAATTATTATTATGGGTTTGTTTCCCGCAATAGGAATACATCAATTGTTTAAAAAGTGTCATTAACTGCCAGGTCTCTTTTAGGAAACAAAATAACAACATTGGAGCATACCAGTAAAATCAATGAAAAAGAATGTACGCTGTGGGTAATTAGCTGGTGCTGCAACAATATACAATAATTAAATATTAGAGGAAAATAATGTGGAACTGAATGGAAACTAGGGGCCTTCCTTTAAAAGACAGTTGAAATTGCACATATATTAACTAATGAGTGTTATTTATAAGAGTGTTTTTAGAAAATAATAAGAATAACATAAAAAGATGAAAATGCAGTGAAAGAGTGGCAAGGTTTACTTTGACACAGAACATTGGGGCATATTTTCGAGGGATTTATCTCCGCTTTTTTGGCTTTAAAAGCCAAGAAAGCGGAGATAAAATGATCTCCCTATCAGCAACAGGGTGCTAACACGCAAATTTGCATGTTAGCACCCTTTTTCTCTACGCTTCCCCTTGCATCTCTCATGAGATGCAAAGGGGGCGTTCCAGAGAAAAATAACAGGAGAAATGTTGTTAAGCGACATTTCTCCTATTATCAAGGATTTCGCTAACCATGTTAGTTATAAAAAAAAGCAGCACTAACCGCGGTTAGCTCTGCCTTTTTTACACCTGGCATTTTCCTGACTTAGCCATGATATCCTATGGAAGGTGGATATTGTGGCTAAGTTTGTGAGCCCCTGTCATCAAGCTAACGCCAAACTTCGAGAGATTATCGTTGGTTTTCCAGCGATAATCTCTCAATTGGCAGTTAGCGCGAGGATTTTTATCACTTCTGAGATAAACCTTGCTAATAGCAAGTTATCTCTGCGATAATTTTTGGCGATGCTTAGCGTTAAAACATTCGTTGCTAAGCATCGTTAGCGATAAATATCGCTAAACGTTGGTAATATGCCTCCTTGTTCCCCACTTCACACGTAAAAGACAGTCCTAGGTTTCTCTGCAAAGATCTACTCGGCCAGTGGTGTGCAAAATATTTGTTTTTCATAAACCTTGAAAGGAAATAATTGGGCAGAACAAGGGGGCATATTAGCAAGAATCTTGTTAAAATAATTGCCATTTTAGCGGCAGGAAACTGCCCCATAAAAGGCGATAATGGGCTTGCTAATATGCGTTATAGAATTCCAATAGAAAACCAGGTTAGATGTGCAGGACTTCTAACCTGGGTTTCTATTGGATTTCTATAACGCATATTAGCAAGCGCATTATCGCAGTTTTGGTACAAAAGGGGGTGGTGATAGATGGAGCATCTGAATCAATCAGACACTCACACCCAGTCAATAGTTCTGGGTTTAATCCATCACCGTATTTAGCCCACTCTGCCACCCCAGTTCAGACATGGCTATATGCAAATCAGTCTGACCCTGTGCCTCATGGGAACAGTCCAGCCCGAACTGCCATGCCATGTCTTCCCTGGACCGGAAACAAGCTTCCGAGGACCGGTTTCTTGCATTCCAGCCGTCTTCAGCCCGGCTTGCTTGAATCCAGTGGCAAAGTGGCAAAGCATCAATCAAGAACCACATCCACAAGTTCTGACTTTACTGGACTTAACCACCAGACTTGCAAGGGAACCTCACTTGTTCGATTCGAATTTACTGACCGGTGTGCAAAACATGGATTGTTAAATGTGTGGATATGGACTGTGTTTGCCAAACCAAATCAAAAAAACAAACCAATACAGTGGCCGACGGCTCAGGTAAGCGCATTATGGCTGTGGGAGGGCGTATTAAGTCGACAGACGATGGAATAGGTATAATTAAATAAATAAATAATTATTCCATCATCTGTCTGCTTTCCCCCCTGCCGTGCCCTACCCTGCCCCACTGCCCCACCGCGCATCATACCTGAGCCGGCCGTCGCTGCAAAGTAAACCAAACCAAAATAAACCAAACCAAGTCAAACCAAACAAAACTATATCAGAACAAACCAAATAGGAAATGTAGCTGGTAGCAGTTATATTTAGCACTGGCAGACTGATGGACGAAAACATGGAAAGGGTCGGAAATCAGCTATTGTTTACATTGGCAAGCCTCCATTTCCATTTCTGAATATGATCTGGGATTACATTTGTGGGCTGAGCAAAAAGACCATGGCCCGCAATGGCTGCTGCCGTGTTTATTGTTTCTCAGATAGGTCTACTGAACTTAGACTACCATTGACTCACTAACCTATCCCATAGATACGACCATAGCTACAAGCAACCTTGGGAAATATTTACCAAGCCAACATCATAGAAAGGATGGCGTGGGTCCTTTGTTCAAGCAAAAAAACTGGCCCTTTTTATAACTATTGGGCAGTAAATACAACAATTATCAGGGTTCAATGGGCCCCTCCGGGGTTAGGGACCCTGTACCACTGCACCTGCTGCACAAATGGTAGCGATGTACTTGTACCTGACCAGCTTCTCAAACACAGAACAAGATTTCATGCATTTGCCAGCCATGGCACTTACATAGTGGCACTACATACACATTTTCCCAAGGCTTTCTCCTAACAGCTGAGAGAGGACCATGTTCAGAATGCACAGTAATTGGAACAGAAGTCACATGCTTTTGTTCTACGTTAACAAATAACCTTTTTACTGTTTTAACATTTTAGTTTATTGTTTACCACCTCTTTCTGGAGATCATCAAATAAATACACAAATGATACAACAATAAAATAAGAAAGCATTTTGAAGTGCTCTGCTTCTTTCACAGTTTCTGTAAAAACTTTGGTTGTAAAAACTTCCTTTCAGCTGGTTACATCGCAGCACAACAAAACTATAGTGAAGATCCCATGTCCTTTGTGATTTTATGGACAAGCACACCGATCACGGGGGGCTGTCCCATTTCCCGTCATATTCCTTAATGGTAACCCCCCTCGTTCAAATATAAATGGGAATCTTCTAAACGTTTGTTCATTCAGCATTATTACACATATCAGTTGTTACTTTGGGATCTTTTTCATGGGAATCATTACATTACGGTAAGTTCTTCCCCTTTACATTGCCTTTTTACACCATTTCTTTGCAGCTTAGAAGGTAAGTAGTTTGTTGTGTGGACACATATATGCAAGCATCTACCAATGTATGATCTCTCCAGTGGGCACAAATAAACCTTTTAAACGCAAAACCTCGTCAGCAAAAACCGACGAATATCCACATTGTACTTTATTTTCTTTTTTTATATATATGTCTTGTTAAACCTACGCTACAGCGTCATTGTGCTACAAAAGAAAAACACATTTTAGTATGAGTGTTTTTAATTTCTTTGCAAATCATTCAAAATGTAAATTATAATAATACACATTGTTGCATTAAACACATTTTAAGACATGATTGCAGTCTCAAGCAATAAATGCTAAACAGATGACGTGCAAAAGCTCTAAATATTTCTGAAGAGTACTAAATCATGTAATTTAAAAAATACTTAAAAGAAACATTTGCATATGGTCCTACAGTGTAATTTCTGGGTTCAAGTGACATTTATAAACCATTTAGCTTTTTACCTCATACTTTGTAAATGGCAATATCGGCACATATTAAAAAGTCACCTCTTGTGTATTTTATATACAAATATGTGTACAATATACAAATTAATAAGTACATGCGTGTGTTTATACATATTTAAAATATAATTTCTATAAATTAATTAAATACAATAAATGTAATGTAATAATTATTATTTTAAATATAATTTAAAATCATATTTAGTAATTATTACTGTTTTAATAACAATAATACTATTGTTTTATTTTATTCGTTAATGAACTATAATTACATTTTTATTAAAATTATCCACCCATGATCTCTAAGAGCTCCTTACTGCTGAAGACATGACCCATCCCTGAACTGTAAAAAAATCCCTACCATTCCATAAAAACTACCCATCTCTGAAGTCTACCCATTTCTGTATCCTAAAGATGTTTAGAACATCTCAAACATTATTATAATCATATATAGGTGTCAACACCCCTTTCAGAGGGCCACAGACGCCCCTTTCATGTCAGAACACCTTGAACCAACTACTAATCTGGAGAGGTTCGGTGGTCAGATCGGTAAAAACGCTGGCAACTTCACTGTCGTTCCGCTGGCTCAATCTGGCTCTGTGCTTCACTACAAAGCCTAAACCATGCAAAGATCTAGACCATTTGAAAAACTTGGGATTCTCTCTCTTCATAGCCATCAACCATTTCAGTGGCTGTTTACGCACAAAACTAGTACCTAACAAATATGAGCGAAACTTATGCAGGGTCAACACTATGGCAAAGTAATCGATCTCAATATCCACCAAATTCTGCTTACTGGGTAGTAATCTCTTACTACTAAAGGCTACCGGATGCTCTCTATCTTTACCATCCAGTTGAGCTAACACTGCTCCAACTCATTTGTCAGGGGCAACTGTCTGTGCAATGAAAGACTGACTGTAGTCAAATGCTTTCAGCACCAGTGCAGTTAATAGTGACATCTTCATTTCCTCGAATGCTTTCTGTCAATATTACTTTCCAGGTCTTTGTACTAGAGGTCGAAGCAGTTAAATGGGGTAACTATAATTCCATAGTTTGCCACAAAATATCTGTAAAACCCGGTGAGTTCTAAAAAGGCCCTCTCTTCAATCTGTGTAGTAGGCACTTCCCACTCCATCACAGACTGAATATTAGCATCCAACGGGTGCATCCAATTCCCTACCTCAAGCCCAAGGTGTATTACAGAGCACTGCCCCACCTTACTCTTAGTTGCTGTAATGATCAGTTTTGCTACTCGTCTCCTAGCCAACACCTGCTCAAGGTGCCTCAGGTGGTCCTTTCCTGAATTACTGAACACCATAATATCGTCCATGTAGGCCAAACAGAACTCTTCCAGCACTGCGAGAACATAGTTAACCTGGTGCCAAAATATTGCAGGAGTATTCTTCAACCCAAAGAGTGTCATCTGACACTGATGCAGCCCCTCTGGCATAGGAAATGCTATATTCTCCTTAGCGTTTGATGCTAAAGCAAAGTGCCATCCTTCTTGTCACTATGCTGCAAATCAAGAAGAGCCTCACTGTCTTCCTCAACTTCTTCTGTCATGACCTTCACTCTGTAGTCCCTCCAGAGGTAAGACATCAGCCTGTTCACAGGAAGCACCCTCTTGGGTTCATTTGTGGCACCTGTACCCACAAAGTAGTTTACCTCAAAAACCTTCTGAAATTCTTTGTATGGTCTATACCATTTGTCCTCCTGGAACAAATAGGCTTTAATACCAATACCTCCAGTTTTTCCTGCTATCTTGTCAGCTTAGCTTACCCGTAGTACCACTCCTTCATAAGCACTTGGCAGGCATGAAAGTTTTCCTTTGCCCGACTCTTGTATTGCAAAATCAACTTCCTGAGGCTAATCACAAAATCCACCATATCCTGCTGGGGAGAATCTGAGGTTCCTTCCCACCTCTCTCTGACTAAGGTGAGTAGACTCCTGACAAGGTATCCACACAGAAGTTCAAAGGGATTGAACTCTACACCTTTCTGCGTGCACTGTCCTGGGTTTTTCTCACCCCTAAATATCCTGCTAAGAATGCTTCATTGGGCAGTATCAGAAGGACATTCCTGTGCACTAATGGAAGTATTAGCCTTTTGCTAGTTCCTGGCTTAGGGTTAACTGGTTCAGTATAAAGTAGATCATCCTCCCAGCGAACATAGTGTTTCCTGACCACTGCTTTGCAGACCTTTTCCTAGGTTTCCCACACGTGTAGGGCTCTCCTCTTGTGCCTTGTGGAAATCTTCTGGGGTAGGCCCCCCAGTAGTTAATAAACCCTGCAACTCTAGAAGTGATCCAGACTCCAGAAATTGGTCCACTACCAGATCATCATCCCCCCTTTTGGAGCGTCATGCATCTGGAGCAGAAGCGATAACCTCCACAGCCACTGCCTTCCCAATGTCTGCCCTTTCCTGTAAACTACCTTGCCCTAGAACCTGCAAATCAGAGATTATTCCAATCACATTCCTCTGAGACTAGTGCTCAGCCTGTGCTGTGGTTAATACAGCTGACATTGTCCAAGCCATACATGCTTCTGGTCCTGGCACCAACCCACGGGCTATCAAATCATTGCCCAAGAGACATTAATCTCCTTGCTTTTCCCTTACCTCAACATTAATCATGGCCCCTTGTTATTGAGCTCAATCTCAGTCCTGGCAAGCAGATACTCCATTTATTAGCCACTTGCTACTGTATCTGTAACCATGGGTCTAGGGAGTATCTCCTCAGGCGTAAGGTACTTCCTCACAACCATAGTGCCGAAGGTTCCTGTATCCCTCAGGGTAGGCATTTCCCTCCCATTGATACTATAACTACCTGCACAAATCCCATTGTGTGAAGATGAATGTACTTCAGAGCATCTAGGCCCTCTCCTAAATGTCCATAGCTACTAGGTTAAGCACAACCGGTCCCACTTAGGTACCTTCCCCCACATGTATCGTTCTTGTTATCACAGCTGTCGGCGGGTCAGGTTATTTTGCCTGACAATCTTTCTCAAAGTGTCCCACTTGTTGACACTTGAGACAAGTCACTGCCTTGGACTTAGAAGGGCTTCCTTACCTTCCCTTCTCCTGCTGCTCTTTACTGGATACACCATCACCATTCCTATGTATGCTGGGCCCTCCTCCAGTCCTAATGGAACTACCCTGACCCTTACCCTCAGGTTTGAAATCAGTCTGCGGATAGTTGTTCTACCCCTTTGGCTTAGAACTGTACTGCACTAGCCCTTTGTGAACCCTATTTGCTAACCACTTATCAGCTAGCACTGCAAGTTTTGTTTGCTCCCTTTCTGTCAAATCCGACAGGTATTGCCTGAGTGGGTAGAGCACTCCTCCTTGAGTCGCTCTGTAACCATAAACTAGTTACAGGAGTGCAAATCCTTGGCCTCCATCCCTCTTACTCACTCATTCCAATTACGCAGTAGTCAATGAATCTAAGTCTCAAAAGGAACAACATCGCTCTTGCAATCATAGAACTCAACCCAAGAGTATCAGAGCCCTTTGCCTGAGCACCAGTTCGGTTACAGACAGACACATTCATTTTGTTAGGCGCGGGGAGATTAAGTGATTTGCCTAGAATCACAGAATGTTGAGCCGAGACTCAAACCAGTACCTCAGCTTCAAGTGAGGTTCCGTGACAATTGTAAGTGGTGTTTTCGACTCGCACGAATATGGTCGAGTCTGGTATCTATGAACCGCAAATGACGAGTTTAATGGGTGTATGCAGTTTCGCTGTGCTGACCTAAACCGTTCGTCTGTTACGTGGGTTATTCTATCTGTACCCACGGGTTCCATCTTAGATATGGCATCCATTTTGTCTCTTGCCCTCAAGTAGCCAGCGAGCGGACGTTGTCCGCTTCGCGACCCTGGGATTTCCAAGATATGTACGGAAGACACATGTCCTTTGAAAATGTCTTTATGACGAGGGGAATGATACTGTAAGGCAAATGGCCCCGCTCGAGGCTCATCTTGCCGTGCCGGTTTATTGTCTCAGCCGTGCATCTCATTAGGCACGTCCCTTTGATGCCTGTAGCTCCTGTTTCCCCGACACCTCCTCTTTTACACCCTTTCCAATTTCCCACTGTCTCCATCTTCCTCCGCACCTGTCCTTGTTCCTCCTTCGATCTGTTTTATTGCTGAATGGAATGTACTAATGGTGGGAAGATGGGTTTTGCAGTTGGGGACCGCCAAATGTTTCCGCACTTATGTTCCGGACCTTGAATGTATCAAAGTGACCAAAGCGACCCCTCTGGGGGATAATCATGGGAACCGAGCCATAAACCTTTGTGTACCATGTAAACCTATGGGTGAATTATGTATAAAAGGAGCGATCCACAGAACCAATTTGAAGCAGTCTCCACAAGTAGCACGCGTTGTACTTGCCGTGACTTCTGTGTTCCCTGCAGTAAATAAATCTCGAATCTTTGACGCCGAAGGAAGTGTCCCGTGTCTCTGTCATTTGTACGCCGGAGCAGGTTACCCACGAAGGTTTCAGGTGTTGTCCCCTGGCACCGCTGGGTCTTAAATAACCCAGTCCTTCAGTTGGCGCCCAACGTAGGGCTGCATCAGTGGTACCGGTCCAAGCCCGACGATCGTGAGGAACTTCGTGTGAAATCTCTGAGGGAAGGTGCACTCCGCTTCATCGATCCTGTTGTCGAAATAAGTGGCCCGAAGACTTTTCCCGCGAAGATTCCCGCCTCCTGACGGCTGCGACGGACTGCTGCCCTGACTGTAGACCTGTTTTGGTGCCTGGCGTAGACCTTGGTATAGCGAGACGATTGACGGGCCTTCCTGGTGACGCCATCGATCTTTGAGTTAAGTATTTGTGGGTCGCTCCCAGAGTTCTTGGTTGTGGTTACTTAGTTGTTGCATGGTTCCATTGCATTTGTGGTTCTTGGTACTTTGTTGTGATATTTGACGACTGCAGACGCCAAAAACCGAGGGTTTTTGCTCTTTGCTGGGACTTGGTAAATCCCGTAACCCTTGAAGTTTGTGAAACACGGCTAGTGTGCAAGATGCCTGGTCGCTGTACTTTGTTTAGTTGTTTCAGACGTTGTGGTACGGATTCCCGACTGGAGGACTCGTGTCCGATACCTCCAGTTGGAACTCCCACTTATGAGCTCTACAGTAAGCATGGGCTAGGCCCGATTACTTTTAATGACTATTGGAATCGGTATACTAAGAAGGATGGTGTCCTTAGTTGGCCACCTCATGGTAGCTTTGAGACTCCAATCTTAGATAATCTAGAGGCTAAATTATTTGCGAAGAAGTCAAGGCCGGCCATGTTTGATGCCTTTCGGTTGTGACGTAAAGAAGCCCGACAGAAAGAGATCAGACAGACTAAACGTAATCAGAGAGATGGTGTTGCTACCATTGTAAAGAAAGCAGAGCAGTTTCAGCGTGATAAGGAGGATAAGGAAAAGGAAGTGTTTGATAGGCTACAGCGTATGTCTATAGATAAATGCTATCCTGCTTTGCCTACGGAGTCGGATAAGAAGGAAGAACCAGTTGAGGATCCTCTAATGTCTTATCTTCTGAAGTCGCCACCTCCGTATGTACAGGGTACCGCCGCTCCAGTGGTTCCCCCTGTACCTGTTCCTCCACCTATTCCTCAGCCTGTTCCTCAACCTGCACCCGCTCTTCCGACTGTTCCTGCTCCTTTGCCTACTGCTATTCCCACTGCTCCTCCACTTCCGCATACTCCTGCTCCCGCTACTGTTCCTGCTCTATTAACGTGCTGTTGAGCGGTTGTTATCTTTCCGACCCACTCCTATACCTCAAGCCCTGTTTGTTGAGGACGTTGAGAGGCAGTTTGATGCCTCTGGTCAGTTTCCCATGCGGGAAGTTCCACCAGTGTGGATGCCAGGCGATCCTAATGCTAACCCCATTGTTCCACCCTATTTCCAGAGAGTATGGATACATCTCCCATGGAAACGATCGGAAGTGTTACAGGTGAAGCAATCTTTGCCTGACCCTCGCAAAAATCCTGCAGGGTACTATAAGGAATTGTCGCAGCTTGTAGACGCTACGATAATGAATCTTGCCGATATTGATATGCTGTTTGGCAATGTTGTGCCGCAACCGGTATGGGCTAAGATTCGTCAGGAAAATCACGCAAACGAACTAGGTGGTGATTGGGCGGCCATTATAGCGGCGGATGGGTTGCAAACTGGTGGTGCTAAACCCGAACAGTTGATTACCGCTCTCCCTCAGAGAATAATTACACTAATGAAAACTCTTATGCCGGCTATGAGGGTGAACTGGGACAAATTGTCAGCTTGTAAGCAGAAGAAGGACGAGAGCGTCTCCGACTTCTTTACGAGATTTGAGGAGGCATTCATCGATCATAGTGGGCAGGATATGGGCACTGAGGGTGGTCAACGGTTGTTCGTGGATAAATTTGTCTCTAACTTATTGCCTGATTTGGGCAGTAAGTTGAAAAACGTGCGTGGGCCGTTTCTACCTCGGCTCAAATATTGGCTACAGCACAGTATTATGAGAATAGAGAGAAAGAGGAGAACGACCGCGCTGATAAAAAGACGAAAGAACTTAAAACTAAAGTGTTGTTACAGCAAGCGTATCCTCCGCGTTCGAATCAGAATGCTTCACAGCAAAATAGGTCACAGTCGCAGTCTAATCGATCACAATCTCAAAATGACTCCTCTTCTCAAAGATCCTCGTTAGGGTACAATCAGTGTGCCTATTGTAGACAGGAGGGTCATTTAAAATTCAATTGTCCTGTCCTGAACGATCGTAATAGTGGTAACTCATCTAGAGGAGGTCGTGGTGGTTCTCAGCAGACATCACGTGGTAGAGGTCGTGGTGCCCAAAATGACTGCTCAGACAACTCATCAAATTCTAATAATTGTTTCGATCAACGTGGATCATCGCAAGGACGATCTGCGCAGTACAATGTAGACGATTATTACGTCGATCAGGGAACTGACGACAGTAATTACTAGGACAGCCATAGACAAGGAGAGGGAGTGGTATCAGTTCCGGTTGATCAGAGAGGGCCTTACGTCGCAGTTGCTACATCGGGCGTCGTTGAGCCTTTTCTGTTGGACACTGGTGCATCGAAAAGTTCCATTATGCATTCGAAACTCCCTGGCGCACCTTTGTCTGGCTTAACAAATGTTTCCGTTGGATTCTCTGGCGCCCCCGTTAGCAATCCAGTTTCACGCCCTTTGCCTCTTACAATTGGGCCACGCGAGCTTGAAGCTCCGTTGATTTTGACTACTGGTTGTGGTGAAAATCTCTTGGGTCTGGATTTGCTAAAACGTTTGTACGCAACTCTGTATTGTTCTCCTGCGGGTGTAAAGCTTACGTTAGGAGAGAGGGTTGTCTCTCCTATGTACTTGTCTCTCGACAAGCTTCCACCGGAATTGAGTTTTCTTCCTGCATCTCTATGGGCAACAGGTCCCAATGATGTGGGCCTGCTTGACATCTCCCCTTATGTTGTTCAGTTGAAATCTAATGTGCGATTGCCACGTATTCCCCAGTACCGTATCTCTCTTGATGGTGAACGAGCACTGTTAGCGATCATCTATGATTTGATCGACAAAGACGTTATTGAAGAGACTCGGGGAAACGTGTGCAACAGCCCTGTACTGCCTATTTTAAAACGTACTGATCCTTCGAAACCACCTGTTTATCGTTTTGTTATCGATTTACGGGAGGTAAATAAAATTGTGATTCCTCAGTTTCCCGTTGTGCCTGACATCACGGCACTACTGACTCTGATTCCAGCATCTGCATCTTGGTTTTCGGTGATTGATTTGAAGAATGCATTCTTCAGCATCCCGATCGCAGAAGAAAGTAGAGATCTTTTCGGTTTCTCTCTTGGTGGACGCAGCTTCCGGTTTAAACGCGCTCCTCAAGGCTACTGTGAGAGTCCATCGATTTACAGTCAAGCCTTGAAGGGTCAACTGGATGCGTTTACGTTGCCGGCTGGTGCGGCCGTAATCCAATATGTTGATGACTTATTGGTAGCTGCGGATACTCAGGACATTTGCAAAATTGCTACGGTGTCGTTGCTGCAACATCTCTGTGACTTACATCACAAGGTGTCACCTTCTAAACTCCAATATTGTTGTCAAGAAGTAACCTATCTAGGTCACTTATTGTCAAAGGAGGGAAGGCGGTTGACCCCAGAGAGAATTGCAGCAATTGCGCGAATGACTGTGCCAACAACACAAAGAGATGTGCGTGCCTTTCTAGGTATCACGTCGTACTGCAGACAGTGGATTCCGAATTTTTCATTGCTAGCGAAACCATTGGTGGCTCTTACGTGTAAGGATGTTTCAACTCCTTTACCATGGACGGAGGAATGTCAGAAGAGTTTTTCTGAATTACGTGATTCATTGTGTTCTGCTCCTGTGTTAGGTACCCTGACTACAGTAAGCCGTTCACATTATACGTTCACGAGAGGGAAGGTTGTGCTTTGAGTGTCTTAACGCAACCTTTTGGTGGTAAGCAACGTCCATGTGCATATTTTTCCTCGACCTTGAACCCGGTAGCTAGAGCATTGCCGAGTTGTTTGAGAGCAACAGCGGCAGCTGCGGTGTCCATCCGACAATCAGCAGGATTGGTCATGGAAAATATGCTTACGGTGATGGTTCCGCATGCAGTTGATACTCTTTTGAATCGTACGAAAACTCAGCACTTGACAAGTGCGAGGTTGTCCGGATACGAGTTGACGCTGCTGGCAAGTCATATTCAGATAACACGTTGCAATGTTCTGAATCCGGCAACTTTGTTACCCATTAGTACAGAGTCAGATGAAATAACAAAACATGACTGTTATTTGCGAACAGAAGAGGAAACAAAAGGTCGAGTGGACCTTAAAAACACTCCTTTAGAAGATCCAGATGGAACGTTGTATGTAGACGGTTCATGTTTTAAATTGCCGAATGGTGATGTGACCACTGCGTATGCTGTTGTAACTTTGAGTACTGTTGTGGAAGCTGCAAGATTGAATCAGAATTCTGCCCAGGCTGCAGAACTGATTGCCTTAACTAGAGCATGTGTGTTGTCGAAAGATAAACGTGTGAATGTGTATACTGACAGTCAGTATGCATTTGGTGTTGCGCATAGTTTTGGACGATTGTGGAGAGAGAGAGGTTTTATGACGTCGCATGGTACGAAGATTCAGCATGGCCAGCTTGTGAATGATCTTTTGGATGCACTCACGTTGCCTAAGCAGGTAGCGATTGTTAAATGTAGTGCACATCGTAAGGTGACGGATGATGTTGGACGTGGTAATGCGTTTGCGGATGAGACTGCTAAGGAGACTGCCCGGAACCTTAGCACTCGAATGTATGTGGCAAGTTCGGTTAGGTGGCCTGCGGAGACTAGTATGTGTGAGGACACTATCGAGAGTGTGAAGGCGATACAAAATGAGGCCACTGAGACTGAAAAGAAGAAGTGGAATGAAAGTACGGGAAAGTTGGATGCGAATGGTTGTTGGGTAGACTTGTCGGAACATAAGAGGTGGATGTTGCCAGATGCGTATGTGCTGGCTATTGTGACAATGGCACATGGGTTAGCACATATTAGCGTGAAAGGTATTTGTAAGTTGCTGTCCCCTGTGTGGAAGAATGATGGTATCACGAAATGTGCTGAACGATTGGTTAAGAATTGTATGGTATGTATGTTGTACAATCCTGGTAAGGGAACCCCAACTCCTCCTGGTAGTTTTGCTCCCCCTTCGTGTCCCTTTGAGGTGATTCAATTAGACTTCATCCATATGGAGCGATGCAATAACCTGAAATATGTTTTAGTTGTGGTTTGCGCGTTCTCCCGATGGATTGAAGCCTATCCTCTCAAGGACAACACTGCTTTGTCAACGGCAAAAATCCTACTGAAGGAATACTTTCCTCAGTACGGAATGCCTCGGGTTGTGTGGTCTGATAACGGAAGTGAGTTTGTGGGGAGTGTGATGAAGAGTGTGTGCAAAGGCCTTGGAATTAATCAAAAATTCCACAGCGCCAATCATCCCCAGTCAGCTGGTTTGGTTGAAGGATATAACGGCACCCTTAAACTAAAACTAGCGAAGATTCAGGCTACGACTGGTCTTTCGTGGCCTGACGCTTTACCCTTAGCCTTACTGTCAACAAGGGCAACCATACACTCCCGAGTAGGGCTTAGTCCCTATGAAATAGTGTTCGGTCGCCCTGCGAATGTGTGGGGGGTCCCTAGACCAGGTGTGTTCCGTGATCTTGAGTACCCAATGTTGATTGATTATCTTCATGATCTGACTGCTAAACTGAGGTTAATTCACCAACAGGTTTACGAAGCATTGCCGACGCAGACGTAGGGTCCAGGCCACCAGCTCCAGCCCGGAGACTGGGTGGTCACCAGAAATTTTGCTCCGAAGAAGAACTTGGAGCCCAGGTTCACCGGACCCTACCAGGTCCTCCTTGCCACGAGAACTGCCGTTCGTTTAGAGGGCCGGAAAAATTGGGTGCATGCCACCCATACGAAGAAAGTTCCTATTCCGTTACCGGCAGACTCGTGGGTGAGGAGGGGCATTGCTTCAATTGAGTCCGAAGGATTGCCGGCGTTTGTACCTTTCAGCGACGCACAACCTGTCGGAGAATCCCCAGTGCAGCAGAAAGATACTGTTGAACATTTGTCATCAAAAGATTCGAGACCAGAACATTCGACTGATCAACAGAACTCTGTTTCTTCAACGGATCCTTTGTTCGATGAACAGACACGTCCTGGGAAAACTCGATACTTTTTGCGATCCAGCACTAAGGACAAATAAAATTCTGTTTTGCCCCTTGGCAATTGCATTATCCCGTTTTCCACGATCAGTCTGAACACCTGTATCATTGCAATTATTCTTGTATATATTGAAGGTTCTTTTTCTATGTATTTTTGCTTCCACAGCTGAGAGACATTGCATATATTGTAAATAAAGGCCGTAGGGCCGCACGCGTACTTCCTTCTGGTTAGTAGGTCTTGACGCTAGGTTAAAGACCATCGGTTCCTGGGAACTCCTAGGGATTGACTATTGCTACACAGAACGAAGTGCGTCAAGAAACGTTGCGGACGGTCATAGGGGATGGCGTTTTCAAAGCTGATGGATTTGGAAGAAGCTCAGGCGCAAAGGTTCAAGTTACAACAACTTAGTCGTACCAAATGTTTTATGTTTCAAATATTCATATTGCTGTTGACTGTTTCTGCATTATTGGCGGGTGGGGTGTATTCCACGATGTCTTACTTTTTGCCTTCTGCCATACCTACTCCTATTCCTACTTCTGACTCTAAACTTACCTCTACTGCATCTCCTCATTCTTTCCATATCTTACCCGAACACGAGCAGGCTAGACGTGCAGAATTTCGCAATAATTCCTTTATTCAGCTCCTTCACCAGCACCAGTTAGTGGTTAACACTACTAATTGTTGGGTGTGTGGGTTGATGCCACATACCACAGATAAGGGAATTCCATATTTGGTTTTACCGTATAGTTCCCAGGGTTCCGCTCGAGCATTCCAAACAATGTTTCGAAGCACACTAGGTTCCCACCCCAATCGAGAGCCACGATCCCCCTACTCTGGCCCTGGCTCGTATCAAAAGCCTTTGTCTATAGCGATAGAGGATTTAGATAGAGATATCTATGAACTCTCGCTTATTCCAGAAGAAGAGGTACAAGCCTATAGGGTCCTGAGTAGAGGCGAGTATAGTGTGTTCGCTAGTGAAAAACAGCTTAAAAGCTCGCCTCCGATATGGGTCGTACCCCACATTGGTCATTTTTGTCTAATAGGTCGTGGCCGAAGATCGAAAGCCCGACTTGGAGAGAGTGCTTGCACTGAAAATTACATTTTGCCGATGGTCTCGTCCCCTGTGTTTCTGGCTGCCAAGGGTACATACTTTATCTGCCATGATCGTGCGTATGCATGGTTGCCCTTCGACTTTGTGGGCTCATGTTTTATCGCAAATTTGTTGCCTCCGACGTTCACTGTAGATGCAGACTATCACAAGACTAGAGTTGTGAGAGGCGTAATTAGCGAAGAGGAGACTGCCGGTCAAGAGGCAGGAGACTTTTTCAAGGGTTTCCTCCCGTTTTGGGGGCCTATGGTTAATAGTAGGAACCTGAGGCAATTGACTCGAGTGGTAGAATCGACAGCTAACATTACTGCCAGTGCCCTTGGTAATATCACCACAGAACTTCAGGCGGATAGACTTATGACGTTACAAAACCGTATGGTTTTAGACGTGATCTTAGCAGATCGAGGTGGGGTATGCAAGGTGATCCATTCGAGCTGCTGTATTTTCATTCCAGATAACGCTCCGACTGTTTATCAAGCCATCTCAAAGTTGCATAAGATCTCTGAGTCCGTACACGTGGACGTAGGGGATTGGACGCTACTTGGGTGGTTTTGGGGCCTGATGTCGACTTGGGGTTGGAAGATTCTGATGATTATCGGAGTTGTTGTGGCATTCCTGTTCACGTGTTGTCTTTGCGTGCAGTGTGGTCCTGCCTTATGTGGCCTCTGTGCTACAACGTGTATAAGACAGCCGCCTGTTACCAAAGAAGCTCGATTGGACAGAGCTATGTTACAGCAACATCTAGATGGTCTGATGAATATCGAGTATGATTCTGACTAGTGCTTGCCTACATGAGGGCAAAAGGAGCGTCTGAGGTTCCGTGACAATTGTAAGTGGTGTTTTCGACTCGCACGAATATGGTCGAGTCTGGTATCTATGAACCGCAAATGACGAGTTTAGTGGGTGTATGCAGTTTCGCTGTGCTGACCTAAACCGTTCGTCTGTTACGTGGGTTATTCTATCTGTACCCACGGGTTCCATCTTAGATATGGCATCCATTTTGTCTCTTGCCCTCAAGTAGCCAGCGAGCGGACGTTGTCCGCTTCGCGACCCTGGGATTTCCAAGATATGTACGGAAGACACATGTCCTTTGAAAATGTCTTTATGACGAGGGGGATGATACTGTAAGGCAAATGGCCCCGCTCGAGGCTCATCTTGCCGTGCCGGTTTATTGTCTCAGCCGTGCATCTCATTAGGCACGTCCCTTTGATGCCTGTAGCTCCTGTTTCCCCGACACCTCCTCTTTTACACCCTTTCCAATTTCCCACTGTCTCCATCTTCCTCCGCACCTGTCCTTGTTCCTCCTTCGATCTGTTTTATTGCTGAATGGAATGTACTAATGGTGGGAAGATGGGTTTTGCAGTTGGGGACCGCCAAATGTTTCCGCACTTATGTTCCGGACCTTGAATGTATCAAAGTGACCAAAGCGACCCCTCTGGGGGATAATCATGGGAACCGAGCCATAAACCTTTGTGTACCATGTAAACCTATGGGTGAATTATGTATAAAAGGAGCGATCCACAGAACCAATTTGAAGCAGTCTCCACAAGTAGCACGCGTTGTACTTGCCGTGACTTCTGTGTTCCCTGCAGTAAATAAAGCTCGAATCTTTGACGCCGAAGGAAGTGTCCCGTGTCTCTGTCATTTGTACGCCGGAGCAGGTTACCCACGAAGGTTTCAGGTGTTGTCCCCTGGCACCGCTGGGTCTTAAATAACCCAGTCCTTCACAAGGTCGACCGCTCTAGCCATTAGGCCGCACATCATTTAAGGCCTTCACCATATAAGCTACTTAAAAGTTCACAAGCCATTCTTAAATATCCTGACCTTCTACATACACATGCACAAGATCTTTTGGAACTTGGCCACAACCTGGTCTGAACTGGATGAAGAGTCACTTATCCCACATGGAGTTTCTCCCTCTCAGGGGCTATCCTTTACCTTTCCAGCTCATTCTCCTTTTCCTTTTCTTTATCCTCCCACTTTCTCTGTTTTTGCTCCCTTTATCTCGGTTTCTCCTTTCTCACTTGCAATGTTATTTTCCCAGGCACATTATTCCTGTCTATCCTGCCTCCTCTGCTCTTGTTCCCAGTGACCTAGTCTCTTAGCTTATCCCTCTCAAACTCGAGGGGTTCCAGTCTTTCCAAAGTGACAATTGCAAGCTCAGGGTCTCTGCTAGACTCAACCCCCCAAGGGATTAACTCCAGGAATATGGGACAGTGGTACCCTAGAAGTTTGAGATGCTGTACACACCTGCTGTATTCTAGAATCTAAAGGTAGTGAGTATCATGGTGAAACTCTGGAAAATGAATTAGGGGGCACACTAGGCATGTGTCTGGGATAGATCTATTGTAAAGGGATCCTATGGCCTGAATCCCCGACACTCTCTTCCTGGGTTCCTACCATCGTTCCCTGCCCAGAGTCAATTCCAGCCTCATCCCTTTCACCTATTGTCTCAGACTGCCTAGCAAGGACCTGCCTATCCCTACTCTTGGTAATCCTCCACCCTACATAAACCCTTCATCTGATCTATGGACATGATGGTGAGGTCAATTCCTAACCCTGTATTTTCCATTGATTCTGTGGGAGCCTTTTTTTATGCCTGTAGAAAAAAGACTGGACTTATTGTACTATTGTTGCAAACTGGAAATGGTCAATAGCACGTCTGTATCCAGGCTCGTAAAAGTTAGGCACTCACCACTTGCCAACTTTCAAAAGAGAGAGTTTCCCAGAATACCAGAAAGGACTGGGTATAAAGCAACAAAAAAAGTTCCTTTCTGTGTAACTAGTTTTCTGTTTGTGACCCAAAGGTCTAAACACTAATATGACCTTTTTAGTGTTAAATCGTGACACGGATAATTATATCTGCACAAAACTAAGGTAGCTTTTTGTCTCTAAAAATTTATTTTGATTGTATTAAAAACATATAAATTCATTTGTTACATAGGATTTTCTAAAAACATATCATCAAAAAATTATCCAATGCATACAATAATAACTGCAGATACTCCAACTTAAATTAAAAACAATCAGTACAGAATAATATTCACATATAAAGAAATTTTACATAACATCATAACATCAAATATATGGAGACAGAAGAAAGTCCTTTGTCGATGCGTTTCGGTGCCATAAACTGGTTTAACACCTTCTTCAGGACAGACTTTAAATTAAAAAACATATTTCTTTATTCTAAAAACAAATACATACAATTAATATCATATATTTGAGTGAGTACAAAATGCATTACATTAGTGCGCATGGTTGCCCACGCGTCACGGTGTCAACTATGAGAGGCAATCTTACTTGCTATTGTATTATCGCGGATCTTGTATCTTTTAAGATTCCACACCCTTGAGGATTGAATGACACTGGATCCTCTTCGTGGATAATGGTGTTATATATATTTCTCAATTTCTCTAAGTAGAGAAATACATTAAACAATTATATGTGACAAGTTAAAGTTTGAGACCACATTTATCAGTTATTCCCCATTACACTTACTTAAAACTGGGAGAATAATATCGCTTGTGTCTAGTTCCAATGTTGCGGCTTTAAATCAGCTCCGGGTCATTTGGAGTTACTGTCTTAGGTTAGGTCTGAAAAAGAGCATTTATATTTATATGTCTCTTTGTCCTACAATTTAGTTGTGTCTCTGTTGTTGGCCATAACCTAATTAACAACATACCTTAAAATCATGTGTAATGTTCCTGTTTATTACTTGGAGACGGATTATCCTTTTGTCTAGGGGGTATCTTCACTTCGTACCCTTATCTCGGGATGCCTGGATATATCTTTTTGCAGGGTATCCTGGATTTAGAAAATTTATATCAATCTACTTTGTTTCCTTTATTACTTTGTAACACATCATACTGATCAGTATTTTATAGTTATTAGTATTTTTGTAAATTTCTACGTTTGACTTTTAACACATTTGTTAAGTCTCCGTACTAATCCGGGCCCCTGCTGAAGATGGCCGGGCATCACATATGTTCTTGAGATATATAATCTCATCATAAACTAGTCTGTTTGGCAACCGGTATTGCATATCAATAATGTTACCGCATATGCACATTTATGGCATTAGTTTTTAAAGTTGCCCAAATTCGGCTTGTTTGCTTGGTTACCCCTCCCTAAGGATATCTCCTCTCTTAAAATACAGGAGGGTAACAGTTAAACTGAACAAAGGTTTACATATTGGGACTCACCACTTGCAACCAGTTGTCAGAATTCATTTCAGAGTGCCACAGGGCACGAAGGGGCTACTGGGCACACCCCTGGGGTGTGAGACCATTGTTTTCCAGATTTCCCAGGGCCCAATTTACTATGGATCCTGAGCAACTGGGCCAAGTATCCCTTCTTGCAATTGACTCTAAATTGTTTAGGAACGCACACACAGATTAGTGAATATGGCTCATAACTGTGCTCCTAGCTGGGCGAAGAAGCAATAAATGAGTGTCCACCCAAATACTTATTTTATTACAAAAACAAGTATTTTATTTGTAACTCTACTCATTCAAAGGATCGTTACAGGATTCAGAGACAACTTCACATTTCCCACTTGATGTTGGGGCACTAGTGTTTCACTGGCATGTCCCTGTCCTGCCTGCTCCGCATAATGTGAGCTGAGTTATTGAAGATTCAATGGTACCCACATCCAGGGAATGCTCATAAGTGGGCCTAAAGTCAAGAATACACTCTCACTCTTCAATTACAGCCAAAAGTGTGTTAGCTTTGCAGCGTAATTAGCAGCAGGTTCCAGGGGGCCCAGAAGACCCAAAACAAGTCTTACCCGCTCCTGCAGAGAAGAAGCGTGGAGTGTGTGAGAGGGTACCCTGTTTGTGAGCACTCTCAACAGCTCTAGTCCTGTTCAGTTCAGTCAGCTGCACGTGAGGTTTGCAGCAGCACTGGTCAAGCACATGCTCTCCTATGAGCCTATGTGGTCTTGCTCCTGCAGAGATCAGATGTGTTTCCGCACTTCTCCTTCAGGGTAAGTATCCACTCTCCCAAAGGGTAATGGGGATCATTCCGATGCTACTGAACTTGATCCTGTTGAGGTGGGGATGTTTCCATGGCATCCTCACTCGATCCATGGGGTCAGGTCAGATGCAGTCCTTGTTACTCCTCGTGACCTACGGGTCACCGCTGCTCAAAGTTTGCAGGCTCTGCCCAATGCACATGGCACAATTATCCCTGGCAGATTCTCCTGGCATATGGGGTTGTTGCACCATTGGCACACAAGGCTTTGGACTTTACCTCATGGCAGTTATTACCACGGTGGCCACTTTCGGCATAGCGTCACCTCTATGATATCACAAACGCATTGGTCCTTCTCCGCAAGGCAATCTTTTCCTTGGTGGCCCCTCATGGACGCAGGGTCACCACAAAGGTGCTGCACAGGCTTCCAGCTTTACCGCGCTGCAATTGTTGCACAAATACATTCACAGTGGCCCTCTTCTAGCATACGCAGTTGGCCAAATCAAGTCTGCACCGGCAATTCCCCAATCAGTGCAGCAGCTGTCTCCTCACACCTCACAATGGGAGTCTACCAAACGGACTCCCAAATGGACCTTGATCTCCTCTCCCTTATAGGGCACACTGGTCTGGCAGGAAGGCAAACACTGGTGTTCCAGACTGCAGACCAGGTATCACTGTTTCCCGAGGTGATGACCCCCTCACCCTGCAAGAAGCCTAGCAAGCCTTGGCCCTCAGTCCTGATAACAGGCAGATGTCATGTAGACCTTCCCCTCCTCACTCAGCCAGTCTGGCTGCATGGCAGATTGCTGCTTGGAGTCTGTTAGAACTCGGAGTCTCTAGTTGGCAACGGTATGTACCTTTGTCAAATAGGGACCCTTCGTCTACGTCAGGGCAAGGGAGTTAAGACTCTGAAGATAACCCCTGCTCACCCCCTTGGTAGCTTGGCACGAGCAGACAGGCTTATCTCAGAGGCAGTGTGTTAAGCATTTGTGAACACATACAGTAATATAGATGAACCACTACAAGACCTTAACAACAAAAATCCACAGTAAGAATATGCTTTACGGTTGCTCAAAAGAAGGCTTTAGCTTCAAGTGTCTCTGGCAACAGATAACCCCAACAGGAGTTATCACTTCAACACACAACAGAGTTCTCGGGGTACAGGCCGCCTGCGAGGAGCGAAGTGTCAGGCCTGGAGTCACACCTGGACTCTCACGGAACTGTACCTCTATAAGAACAAACAGAAGCTCTTCTCGGCGTTAGGGACCTGCGATGTCATGTGGCACAGGGTAGCGTTGGTTCGTTGCTTCAGGGGAGAGCGATGTGGCGGGGCCCGGAATGCGTATGCAGATAGGGGGCGGCTTCGGTCTTTACCGGAAAGGAGGTGACGTTACTGCAGTGCCGGCAGCACAGGTCATTGCTGATTTCTTTGAGTCAATGAGTGCTCGGTCACTCTTGTCGATGATCGGCTCCATCCAGATGATGATCTCGGAGTCGGTTGCTGTACAGCGGCAGGTGTCGGTCTACATGGGCGAGTCAGAGCAGCGCTCACTGTCTCGTTGCAGAAAGCGGTGTCTTTAGCTGACTGAAGTTGCAGAGTTCTTCTGTAGCAGCTGATACCGCAGTTCCAGCTCCGCTCAAACAGAAGAGGTGAAGTCTTTGGTATCCCTGAATCTTCGAACAGGAGGCAAGCTCGCTCTAGCCCTTGGAGAATGTTTGGCAAGATGATGAAAGTTTCTTCCTTGGTCCTTTCTACAGCGCTTTGGCAGAGGGGCAGTACAACTCCTGTGGTCTCCGGGTGCTGTTCCTCGGCAGAGGGTCATCTTGTTCGTTCCCAAAGTGATCCTAAAGATCTGTGGTACTGGCCCCAGTATTTATACTCATAAATCCTTTGTCCTCTGACGGCAGAGGGTCCTTTGCCTGGTGAGAACCAGTTCAGGTGCATTCCGCCAGTGTGTGTCCTTAGACTCACCACAGGGAGTGGAGCTGATGTTGTGGGAGATGGTCCAGCTGTATTCAGACCCAGGTACCTACTCCTCCCCACCACTCTCAGGATGACCTGCCTTGTGTCCGTCGCTCTCTACCTCCTGGGGTCCCCCCAGCCCTGTCACTCGCAAACCCAGACACACAATACACAAGCTAGCAGAAGCAGACTGGATGGTCAGGCAAGAAAATACCATCTTTCTAAAAGGGGTATTTTCAAACACAGAATGTTAAAATCAACTTTCCTAAAAGAAGCATCTTATCATTCTGACATGTCACAGAGGGAAGGTTCACAGACTGGCAAGTGGTTGCACTCGCAGAGTCACACAACTGCATGGGCTGCGTATGGCGCTCTGCAGTGGCAGGCCCGATTCATACTTTACGAGCTACTCCGGTGGGTGACAGAAACTGTGCTGCAAGCCCACCAGTAGCTTTTGAATTACAAACCCCGGGCTCCCCTTGTGCACGATACGAGGGTCTGACAGTAAATCAAATACACCAATCATGGAATCACAAATTAAAATAACTTTACTCAGGGAGCACTTGCACTGCGCATGGGACAGCAGTGGCGCAGTGCCAAAGTGTCTAAACCAGCAAACATAAAAAAACAGAGGAGGCAATCCATCAAACAGAGGAAGGGAGACCCACGCCAATGGAGCTAGGTCTAACAGAGTCTCAACCTCCCCTTCTTATAGTCTGTTTCCAGACACCAAATGAGATTTGTGATCTGGGTATTTGAAGTTTTATGCTGGGGTTCTTCTTCTTTTGAAACACACTTCTCCTCTCTATCTTCCTATTCAAACGTCATCTGTAACAGCAGGCGATATTAAAAACTTGATAGTTCCACAACACAGGCCATCTGAGTGGCTAGCTGTCACATCTGGATATCAGCCACAGTGACATGTGCATCAAAAGGGTAAACCCAGGCTCCCAGCCCCATTCATTATGATTTCCTTCTCATATGTATCAGAACCCTTCCTTATGATGTCTCACTAAATCGTAGAGCACCCTTTGAAGTGTATAGAGGGAGTCTCACTCTCCCTCTCCAGTGTGTTCCACCAAGCTCACAGGAATGCAGCAATACACACATCTGTCTAGGAGGATTCCTTTACCTCCTCATGCCTTCATCATGCACACCTGGGCCTCCAAAAATGAAATCCAGGGTGTTCCATGTAATGGCATTTAAGGCACATTCATTGTATGCACTGAACAAAGCATGCACACTGTCCAGACACACATACACCCAGCACACACATTCACTCTTTGTGGAATGCTCAGTTCTGTAGACTCTCTGTGTTGCCACTTGCAGGCACACATTTACTTTGCATGCGCTACACATAACTATACTCTTCGTGTAATGTTCTTCTTGCAAGTCTAAATACACCCAGTACATGTGCTCACCATGCACACAGTGAAGACCAATGCTCTGTTCCTGTACTGTACCCTTCCCAGGCACACATTCAACCAGTGCAGTATCTGCGCAGCACTTTACATCTAACTGATGTTCGACAAAGGATGAGTTAAGCACACAGCAGCAAAACTTAAAACGTGAATGAGCCTATAGGCTTTATTACAGTGACACAGGTTAAAAAAGGACTTAAGTTGGTAGGCACAACCGAGCTTGCACAACATGTCAGGCGCATCAGATTATTTGGGGCGCACTCACTCTGACCATAACCTGTGCATTCACACACTTGTAAGGAATAAATGGACAACTAATAACCAGGATAAGAGCATTGGAATGTTGGTAGCTCTGATAGAGCGCGCAGGTCACCCAACTATAAATTTACCAATACTCACCTGGGCCCATAATTAAATTTTTCACACTTACTTAATCAGGTAACCCACGTTCTACTACCAGTCTATTAAATTTCACTAATTCCTATACCATTGACTTACCAATCCTTGTCACTGGTACCTATGACCACATGGATCAGGGAGTTAGTTTTAAAGAAGGCAGTCAATAATACAATAACATTGCACTCATATAATAACCACAGACTCTGGGAAGGTTTAAACTCTTTATCTAATCATCATCAAAAGTCATGATCCAAAGATTGAAAGCAATTAGTCTATCAATAACCAAGATCAGAAACAGTGTATAACTATGCAAAAGATATAATATGCCAAACATTTAGCAAATTTGAAATAAAGGGAAGGTAAGAACAAGGAACATGCTATTTTTGAAAACAGACTTTCACCACTTGACTAAAGGAGGGTAAAGAAAAAGAACATACTAAACCAAACAACTTTTGTAATTATCCACAGTTGGGGAAAAAAGGAACACAATATGCAATATCGAAACTCAACCTTTGCACATAACTATAGGGAAGGTAAAAAATGGAACACGCTATAAATCAAATAATCAAACTTAACTACTTAAAGGTAGGGTGAAGAAAAAGAAAATTTATGCAATCATGGAAAAACATTTAGCATTCGACTAAAAAGGTGGGTAAAGAAGTGGAACACGGTAATAAACAGCAAAACATGAATTTATCGTTTATCCAAGGGAAGGGTAAGAAAAAGGAACATATGCAATCAAAGCTTTGCAAATCAGGGAAGGTAAAGAAAAGGACGCAAATATAATAACGATTACCCACACAGATTTATATTTACCTAGAATGGTGTGAAGACCAACCCTGGCCACGGGTCAGTTGGAAAGGACAGAAGAACCCCAAAAGTTGCAGTGCCAGTAGGCCAGCAGGTGCAGATTTGAACTCAGGACAGGATAAACCCAGATTTGTAACAGGACCGGACCACCAAAGGTTAAGACCCGCACCCGCAGTTCAGTTACAACGCCTGCGCTACTCCCTCTCTGCAAGGAATCAGCCAAAACCCCGGTT
The DNA here is from genome assembly GCF_964263255.1 of Lissotriton vulgaris. NCBI lineage: Eukaryota > Metazoa > Chordata > Amphibia > Caudata > Salamandridae > Lissotriton > Lissotriton vulgaris. Next base: position 1,431,736,142 of record NC_141691.1, read on the forward strand.
GGGTTACAGCATTCACCAGCAAAGTGCTCAGCCAGCACTTCAGCCTACCAGAACCCCGATTGGGTCAGCGAACCTCCAGACAGAGTGCTCCGCAGCCCTCTGCTCTTAGTAACCTATTGAGTGAGTTGGGTCAGTGACAGGTCAGCTAGTCGGACAAATCGGACAAATTAACTAGCTAAGCCTACCCTAGGTATACAGTTTTCAGGTCAGTGTACCACCCCCCAATGTTGCAAGTGTAAGGATCTCCAATTTTGATTGGACAAAGGAGGAGGAGAGATCGTCACACCACCTAAAATTTATACTTCAGTATTGAATATTAATTTATTTCGTTCCCGCCCCATCAATTTCTTTTCACATGACATCTGTATTTTCACCTAACAATGGTTTGTTCTATTGACAAATACATTGTTTGCAATTTGGCTTCTTCTGGTGGGGGTCAGACGTGATCTTCCCAGGCACATCTTGGCTGGGACTGCCTTATGGCTCGGGTTCAATGCCAAAGGGTTCATCTTCTCGTTGCAGACTGTCATGCACGGAAAGGACTTCCAAGATGGAGTATAAAGCACCTCCCAGGCCCAAAGATTACGATACATGAAAAGTAAAGGAAACAGTTTTAGAACACAGAATAAAATGAATATACTGTATACCATGAATTTCTACACTATACCCATTGCTTTTTAATAAACTATAGCATTAGGATTAGGCACAACGAACAGCTTAACAAAAGCAGCAGTGCAAGCCTCTCGCATGTGAGAACACAGAGCAGCCATATTAGCTCTAGTGCGCAGAAGCAACAGTTTCCCTCCAAAGCTGCGAGTACGTCATGTCATTAGAAATTCCCACATAGCAGCAGCCATCTTATATGCAAGCATATTAGGATTAGTAAAACACAAAAGCAAGCTTCACTCGGATACCTGATAATGATGTAAAAAGGGGCAAATTAGTAAGACAAACATGTTGATTACATAGTTAGCGTTATTCGAGGTTCATGAGTTCAAGCAAATCGCTTCTCGTGCGAATCGTTGCTCCATAAATCCCCTCTTTGATGATATTTTATATCATCACCAATTAATGAAACAGATGCCAACTTTTCACATTTCACCCATTTCAATCTCTTCAAACGTTCTATTCTGCTTTTTCTCATTATTGTTATGAGAATTGTTCATTTTCTTATATATCTGGCTATTCAATTCTTCTAATTCGAGTTCTTCAATATTTCTTTTTACTCCTCGCCTATTCATTGAATATTTCTTTTTATGTTTTCGACATTTGCAACACATTATTATTCCTGAAAACTAATAAACCTATTCCCGCCATTGGCATCAGTATTTTACTCACAAGACTTTTACTTAGATTAGAAAACCAGTTAACTACTAAGGACAGACCATCAGTAAGCCTCTTCCATGCACTATCAACCTGCAGTGGTTTAAGCTCTTTTTCCAAATTAGTAATATTTCTCACATACCTCTTAATTTCAACAGTTTTGTCTGGTATGTAAGTGCAACAATGTTGCGCTTTCAACATTCTCCAGACTCCGGCCTCTTTTGCTAGAAACGTGGCAAGAGCAAGTCGATTTTGTAAAACCATAGATCTGATCACAACCAATTCGGTATTGACCATCAAGAAACCTCCAGCAGTGTCAATTGATAACCGATCTACTACTGTTGACAATTTGCAGATTCAGTGTGTATTCAGAGCTACTTCCACTGTTGGCATCAATGCACTAAATATATCACCTACTACATTACCAAAACTAGCTATTTTACTACGTACTAATCCATTAGTTTCTTCATTGCTTCCAGTGATTTTGTCTACATGGTAAATCGTTGGGAAGACTATACCAAAATAACAGCTCCCATACCAGTGATCTGGTAACTTATAATGAGCCTTGTTCCTACATATATAATAGACTCCGGGAAACAAAGGTTCAGTTCCATCTTTGAAACCACAACCCCCAATTACTTTAAAATTGTGCTCACATTCACTGGAACCAATGAATACATTGTTATAATAACTAGTTCTTTATCTGTGAAGACAGAGTTTCCCCTTCTTTTCGAAATCCAGTAACATAGCAGCATTAGCTCCATCATTTGAGGTGTTCCCTATGCTTTCAGCCCATTTAGGAATTTTATGATTCTTATCATTTGCCTTTCTTTGGAAACTCTCTCTCCTTTTCTCAACCATATTCAACAATATATTTTCTTTTTCTTGTAATAAACATGTTAGATTATTCTTGTGTGCATCAGCTATATCTATTGTACCTATAGTTAGAAAATATTCACTCATGTAACGTGCTACCTTTCTAGTAGTATGTACAGGATTCAGGTTTCTACGTATAGGGAGTTCAGAAAATATCACATCTAGATTAGAGTAAAAATACTGTAAAGGTCCTTTCTTGTAAAATAAACTAGCTAAAATACTACAGGAAATTCCATATGTTAGTGGTAAATGGTGGTACGTCACACCTTCAGCTACTGAAGTAGGTAGCTTCATACAAACATAGCAGTCTTCTATTTCCATTGCTTCTTCATAGTGTACTAACAGGTTTGCAAATACATTTAAATGAGTTCTGTTTTTGATTCTATTATAATGTAGTCCTTCCTCATCTGGTGCTTCTGAGTCCATTTTCCATTGTCTAATGCTAAGTACTTTCTCTAGTGTATCTACTCTTTTTGGTGTATCTAATGTCTGTAGTTCTTCTGTGTCTATTGGCAACTGTCCATTTATGTCATTCTTTGTCTCTTTACTCATCATGTAAGGAATAGCTATTGTTAGCCTTATCCAAAGTATAAGTACTATTGATATACTACATAAACATACTCTGCAGCATGTTTTTAAACAACTTATTTTCTGTCTTCCATTAACAGTATGATCAGCCATTTCGGTCTAAAGGAGACTCAACCCCTCTTTGTAACTTTTAAACAGCTTTTTACCCTGTGTGAATTTTCAGGTGGGTCTCACTTCTTCGTCAGTTTGATCAGTAATCAATTCTTCATCACTTTCATCACTTATTTCCAGGTTTTCAAAATCTTCCAAAACAATGTAGGTCCACTCAGGGCCTTTGTATTTATTATTCAGTCTCTTTAGTCGTGGACATTTCCTTCTTGGTTGTATTACTGGTTGACTAGTTTGACTTTTAACTTCGTTTACTTGTTCAGGTTCTTCATTAATTGTCTTTAAACGTATTCTCAGTCTTTTGACAAATCTAGGCCATTTGTCTTCTATTCTGAGTCTTTTAACTGGCACTGTGCTTTGGCCCTCCTCAAATGCTCTTTTATTCTCATTCAGTTGTGGCACATCGATTTCAATGCTGTCTTCCGTTTCCCTCTCTATCTGACTAGTTCCAGGACTTATTTCTGTTTCTTCTGCCTGGTCACTAATCTGGCCTTGTTCAGGTATTTACTGGATTTGGCTTTTGTTTGTTTCACCTCCTTCATCCTGAACACAAGGTTCTACTCCTGTCTGGTCCTGCCCAAGCTCTTCGAACCCTTGATTTTCTTCCGCTTTATCCTCCGCCCTAATTTCAATCTGTCCCTTTTCAGGCTCAGGAGTTCTTGGTGGAATGTCGATTACGGAAGCTTTCCCTATCTGGTCCTCCTCAGATTCACTTTTGACTTGGATTTCTATGATCTGAGTACCTCCTTCTACACCAGTCTCGTCCTCACTATCACTCTGTCTATCTTGATAAGTTTGACTTCTTGTTCTCACATATTCTGCAGGTATGTCGACTACTGGAATCCAATCATCTTGACTGGTGCTCGGTTGATCTTCTTCAGCTACTTCAGAATCGATATCTTGAGACCCCTCAGCTGCGCAACCTTCAGCATCAGTTTCATCAGGTTCAGTCACCTTTTTCGTATAACTGGCATGGATCCAGTGTGGAACTCCTGCACACTTTACAGCTGTGGTAGTTACTAAGATCACTTGACGTGGTTTTCCCCACCTTGGTGCAAGGCAAGATGTTCGAGTATGTTTCTTAAGCACTACCCAATCACCTGGGTTCAGGTCATGTGCTGGTGTTGCTGATATGGCGACAGCGTCTTCCCCAACCTGGTGAGAGATAGAACGCACTTGGTCAGCCAGTTCTTTGCAGTACTCCAGTACTAAATCATCAGATATATTTAGCAGCTTGTGTACTGGCACCCATGCTTGCCTCATTGCTCTTCCCATTAGTATCTCATGGGGACTTAAGCCTGTGTTCCAGTCTGGAATACTTCTAAGTCCCATCAGAACAAGTGGCAAAGCATCTGGCCACTCCAATCAAGTAGACTCATACATTTTTCCCAGTCTTGATTTGATTGTGCCATTCAATTGTTCAACCAGTCCAGAAGCCTCTGGGCGATATGCACAGTGCAGTTTTTGCTTAATCTTGAAAGCTTCACAAATTAGACCCATTATTTCACTATTAAAATGTTGTCCTCTTACTGACTCAATCGTTACTGGAAAACCGAAACGAGGTATCAGCTCTCTATGTAGAAGTTTGGCTACAGTGATGCTATCATTCCTGCGTGTGGGGTAAGCCTCTACCCATTTTGAAAATAGGCAGACAATGGCCATTACGTATTTTAGTCCTCGACAAGGGGGTAACTGAATGAAATCAATCTGCAAACGTATAAAGGGACCCTCGCCTTCCCAATTTTTCCTTGTAACACTATTGTTTTCTTTCCTGGATTCATTTGCTGACAAACCAAACACCTCTGGCAGAGTGCCTCTGCTATGTTCCTGAATTTCGTATTAAACCATGACTGTCTGAAGAGACGTATCATACCATCTCTTGCCAAATGAGAATCTCCGTGGATCAGCCTAGCCATAGGAGCAAGCAGACAGTCGGGTAACCCTGGCATTTCATCAAGGTAAACAATAACACCATCCTCATCCCTTCTCCGACAGCCTAGCCTCCTTCATTCTTCCCTTTCCTTTGGTTCTGCTACGTTCTGCAAATCTCTCACTTCTTCCCATTTATTCACACCTTCTAGCAACATACGTTGGCAGCTGTTTCCGCCCACCTCAACTTTCTTGTTAACAGCCATTTTATATTTTGCACAATGTTGGGCTAACTGGTCAGCATACCGATTACCAGCTGTCACTTTGTCGATGCCAGATTTGTGAGCAGCACACTTGACCACAGACACTTCTTTTGGCAACTGGATTGCTTCCAGTAAATCATTCACATATTGACCATTTCTGATTGGAGTACCTGAAGAAGTCAGAAACTCCCTTTGCATCCATAATTGGTCATAGTCATGCACAACCCTGTAACCATACTGGCTATCAGTGTATATGGTTACTTTCCAATTTTTCCCAAATTTGCAGGCCTTTGCCAGGGCAACCAATTCGGCTACTTGTGCAGATTTGACTCCAGGCAAATGAGATGCTTCCACTTGACCTCCCAAAGTACACACTGCATAAGTAGCGCTCAGGCCTCCTTCCTCATGTCTCATACATGAGCCATCCACAAATAGCTCATAGTCTGAATCAATTAGTGGCTCTTCTCTTATGTCTGGTCGTGGTTTAGTGCTATATTCAGTCAGGTCAATGCAGTCATGTTCAACTTCTCCCTTCATTTCTGCAGTATGTGAATTAGGTAACAGGGTTGCTGGGTTCAGAATATTACATCTGGCAATAGTTACATTTCCTGTACCTACAAGGATTCTCTCATACTTAGTCAGCCGACTAGGTGTGAGATACTGAGTTTTAGTCCTGGTTAGCAAGATTACAACTGCATGTGGAACATACACGGTCACAGGATGTCCCATAATAATGGACTCACTCTGCTCTAGACTCATGCAAGGTGCAGCTACTGCTTTCAGACATCCAGGCAATGCAGCTGCCACTGGGTCTAATGTGGAAGAAAAATATGTCACAGGACGTCGCACTAGTCCATGAATCTGAGTCAAGACTGAAAGTGCACAATTATCTCGTGTGTCACAGAACAGTGCAAAATCCTTTGAATAGTCGGGCATTCCCAATGCTGGAGCTGTACACAGACATTCTCGTAATTTTACAAAGGCAGTCATGTTTTCGTCATCCCACTCTACTGGGTCTTTGGCTCTTTTTTTGTCATTTGTATCAGGGGCCTTGCTAGGACTGCAAATCCCACAATCCTTTGCCTGCAATAACCTTCAACTCCAAGGAACATTCTGATCTCTTTTTGTGTTTGAGGCAGATTCATGTTTCTAATTATCCTGATTCTTTCTGAGGTAACTCTTCTGACACCTTTCTCTATCTGGTGCCCCAGATATTTCACTGACATGGCACAGAATTGCAATTTTTCCGGTCACACTTTATGTCCTCCTTCACCTAAATGATTCAATAATGCAAAGGTGTCGACGACACAGTCATTGCGAGTTTTAGATGGCACCAGTAGGTCATCTATATACTGGACAAAGACTGACTGTCCAGGCAGTACTAAAGACTCAAGGCACTTTTTCAGAATCTGATTAAAAATCAAGAGACTTTCTGTGTGCCTCTGAGGGACACGATTCCAAATGTAAACATGACTGTCGAATTCAAATAAGAAAAGAAATTTGCTATCTGGATGCAACGGAATCGAGAAAAATGCGTGACATAACAGTAAACCATCCAGCCTCCCATGGTATCTGATACAGAATCACTACAGGGTTTGGCACGACTGGACAGCAAGGAACAACAATCTTATTAACCTTTCAAAGGTCTTGTACAACCCTGTACTTACCCCTCGGTTTCTTTATACCAATCATGGGTGAATTACATGGACTGCTCATCACTTCTTGTAAAATGCCTGCTTCAACCAAACGTTTTATTTCTACTGCAACACCTGCTTTTATTTCTGAGCTCATTTTATACTGTTGTGTATTTGGGTAAACTGCATCTTCTCTTATTGTCACTTTTACTGGGTCAACATTTGCCCTTAGTCCTACATCCTTTCCAGTAAAGTCCCATACCTCTGGTTTTACCGTCTGTTGCAGTTCTTCAGGTAAGTCCTTTATTGTCAGTCTTTTAATTTCTGTCTCTGGTCTTGCTAACATTAATTAATAAATTCCGTCTTCGTCTGGGGTTTGAATTTCAACACCATTTGGAGTGCAAAAGATGGTGCAATTCATTTTGCACAACAAGTCTCGACGTAACAGGTTTACAGGACTTGAATCACAGACAACGAATCTATGCATTTCTTTAAAGTTCCCTATTCTAACTTCCATTGGTTCTGTAACTGGGGTACTAATTTGTTTATTAGAAATGCCCACTACTTGGATCGCTTCTCCCGAGAGGGGTAGGTTTGGAACGTCTGCTGCTCTCACAGTAGAACGGGTAGCACCAGTGTCCAACAGAAAGGCGACATCATTTCCTTCAACCTTTCCTTCAATGTATGGCCCTGACTGGTCTACCGGCAAGGAGGCGCCAAGCACGCACTCGTCCTCCCCCCTCAGGCAGCGTCAGTAAGGTTCTTCACAAAAGAATGTGTCATTCAATAGAAATTGTGAAGTTGCTGCATCACTTTTTCCCCTTCCTTCCCAATTTGAGGTATCTACACTCTGTTGTGCTTTGCTCCTGTAACTTGGCATAGATGCTGGGGGTAATTGATTCTGTATTACCTGCTGCTTGGGTCTTCCGTGGCACCTCATTCTGCATCTGTGGATTTAAATCATTATTTGGCACATTACCATTCTGTACAGCCTTACACTCGTCCTTCCAGTGCCGCAACTTGCCACACTCGTGACAGGAAAATTTCTTTTTAGGATCCTCCCTACTGAATTTTCCCCTTGGCCTTCCTCCACTTCCATCACCCTTATTCTGGTTGCTAGTCATCTGGGTTAACTGTTGTTCTTGTTGCTCTGCTAATTTTACTTGTGCCCACATGACTTTTTCTTTTAACTCTTTCTGCTTATTTTCTAGCTCATCTTCACAATATTTTGCATATTTAAGGACCTCATCTATGGGCTTACCCTGCCAACAAATGTTATTGTCTTTAATCCATTGTGAAATTTCTGGTCTTAATCCTAACACAAACCGATAAATAAAATGCGTCATATCCTTCATGTCAATGTTGTCCAATCAACTGTATTGTTTGAATGTTTGTAATAAACGCTCATAATAGGCATGCACTGACTCGTCTTTATTCTGAGTGGTTCTATCTATTTTCATCCAGTCTGTTTCTTTTGCAGGCACCTTTTCCTTAAGGTAAAGTATAACCTGATTATATTTTTTCATTTTATCCTCAGAAGGTGCCCCTGTCTTTGGGTCTCTAGGGTACTTATCACTAGGCCAATCAACAGTAATTTTGCATTCTGCCCACAAATCTACGGGGACTGCAATGTCAAATAATCCATCTAGGTCTTTCAAAAGACATTTTGAAACTTTTACAAATCTCTCGACTTGTCTGTACCACTCTACAGGTTTTTCACGAAGTTTTGGGAAGTCATTCGTAAATGACAAAATATCTTGTCGGAACCATGGAACATGCACATAGCCTCCACCTGGTACCTCTCGCATTGGACATAATTTCTCCACCTTTTCTGCTTTTTTTTAAAACATACTCTGAAGTCATTTGTTTTGATCTAACCTCTTCTTTTTTCTTTGCCCATCTGGCTTTCCACTTCTCTAGTTCTCCCCATGTTTGCAATAGTGTCATCAGCTCTCTTATCTGTACCTTTTTCCCTGACACATTCATATTTCCTAAATTTTTGTCAGAAAATTCTACTCCATATGGTTTCTGCAATACTTTAGATTTACCAATGTCAATTCCCATGCTGGCTGCGGTATCCATTAATTTCTCATGAAGCACCTTTGTATTTCTAGTAATGCTTTTACAAATGAATAATATTTCATCTTCACTAAGTGTTTTTATAATCTCTCCAATCCTACATTCTCAGCTATCATTTTCTCTAATTCAATTCTTAGATGATATATATCTAATGGCTTGGGCTGTGTCTTTGGTTTTTCTATTTCTCGTGTCCATCTGTCTATCGCTTCAGGAGTTACTACAGTGGCCCTTCTCATTCCTGAAGATGTCTACATCTGTACTTCTCTTGAATTTAAAGGAGTGGTCTTCCTTATTGAACTACCTTCTTGTTCTCTTATTGGTAAATCCATTAAGGAGATTACTGACTCACATTCACTTGCCTGATCATCTATTATCAAGGGTTCTTTTCTTGGCTGTAATACCGATGTAGTTATAACCGGAGCTTTTGGACTAGCTTGCTTATCTCCGTACAAAGGAACAACTGGGCCAATAGTTACTGGAATTGTCAGAGCTTCGGGACTTGTGTGTAATTGGTAAATTTTCTGAATTAATTCACTTCTCTGTTTATTTAAAGCTTCTCTTTTTCTTGTAATACCCTTTCGATGGAGGTCTCATGTACCACTTGTGGAATTAATGGAGGTATTAAAAACGGGGCATTTGGATTTTCTGTACTTGGTTCCTCATTATAAGGTGGTGGATTTTTTATTAATAAATCCTCCATATAGTCATCGTCTGAATCACCACTACTCATTAAATGTTTGGTTTTCTCAGTCCTTTTACCTCCTGCAGGCTCTTCTAAGGTTAGTACAGGATATAGCCCTTCCACTAACATGTTCTGTCTCAATTGTTTCCTTTGTTAATCTTTGGAATCTCATGGAACTTTTGGGTAGAACTTACTCAATCGCTTGTCAATTCTAGGTCTGTCTCGCTCAAACATATAACAGGTACAAACGATTTTTGTTAATACATAAAATCAATTTAGCAGCAATGGCGTCAAAATTTCAAGAACATTTCAATATCCAATTTGATTGATCAACAAAATATGAATCATAGCCAACTAACTGACTACTTATCTTAACTAATCCCTAACCATACTACTGCTACCAAAGAAATATACTGATAGAGTGCGCAGGTCACCCGACTATACATTTACCAATACTCACCTGAGCCCATAATTTCACACTTACTAAATCAGGTAACCCACGTTCTACTACGAGTCTATTTTATTTCACTAATTCCTATACCATTGACTTACCAATCCTTGTCCCTGGTAGCGATGACCACATGGATCAGGGAGTTAGTTTTAAAGAAGGCAGTCAATAATACAATAACATTGCACTCATATAATAACCACAGACTCAGTGAAGGTTTAAACTCTTTATCTAATCATCATCAAAAGTCATGATCCAAAGATTGAAAGCAATTAGACAATCAATAACCAAGATCAGAAACAGTGTATAACTATGCAAAAGGGTTCCATGATGAAATATCGTTAACATAAATATAGTCAGAAATAAATATCGTCACTAAAATATCGCTTACATAAATATCGTCATCCTATACTTAAACAAGGATTCACACAAATATCGATTTTTTTTATCGACAACACTAATATCGTTCACACTAATATCGACAACATAAATATCGACTACTACTTTATCGACTTTTTTTTAACTAACATTACCTTAGACATATATATCGACTACACTAACATCGACGACCTATCTGCTTATAGAAAGATACAAAAAATATCGTCTTTTTATTACCAACTCGATATTCACTATTCTTTTATCTTACTCATTTTTTTTTACTATTTTACTTTACAAAACTATTCACACATATAATTATTTAGTTTTGTATTACTTATTTATATAAAAATAAATAATATAGGTTAAAAAAATGTACATTTACTGATACTATCATACACTCCGATGGCCTAAATATGAAACACATTTCATTATTTTCTACATATAAACTATTTTCATATAAAACAAAAAAACACATATAAAACTTTTTACTATGTACTTTAACAAACAAATAGTGATGCAACAATCACTTACGAAAATAACGTTTTTCTAATTCAAAATAACGTTCTCAACCAATGATTTTGAAATTTCACTAATTGAACCAATCAAAAGCTACCAATAATTAACTCACTAATATAAAAACAATTACACACTTAACGTAATTTACCATTTTTGGCCCAAACTTGGAGAAAAACGGTTACCTTGCTGAGAGAAGAGAATACAAACCTACGACTACAACTACAAAACGTCATACTACACTTCAAGTAAGTTAAATCCCATTGCTTTTTTCATTCGAACTTAGCTGAAAGTAGATAAACTGCCTAATTTAAAAACTGTTGTTCTTTAGAGGGAAAACAAAACATGTTGAACTTAACAACGACCAGAAACTTAGATGTAAAAACATTTATAAACTACCTTATCCATGTCTACTTACATAGCTGTTAAAAATTTTTTAAACTTGCAAAGTAAATGTACAATTTACTTCATATGTTAACAACTACTATCATCCAAATACTACAAGTAACACAATGATAATTTTTTCCACAGACTCTACAAAATTATTTGCCTATCTACAACTACACTACCAACATCTTCTACTACATCAAGTAAGTATAGTCACTGTATGTATAACAATTCTGAAAGTATAATCAAACACCTATTACACTAAATCATGTCTTTCAATTATTCTTTAACACTACTACAGAACTTAAAAAGGAGAAAAATCTGAAAGAGAAATAAGAATAAAAGAATTACCAGTGAAGCCACATAGTAAGTATATGTTCACGCTTTTTCCTGCTCTTATACACACCTCTATAAATCGTGTTCAATATTCTTAAAAATACATATATATATTTCCACAGATCTACCTTAGACATGGCAACTGGAGCTACTTTCATTACTTCGCAAAAAGGGAAACTAATGCTGAGCTACATGGGTTACACCTACACCCAAGAAAGAATAAAAGCGAATAAGACCCATTGGAAATGTAGTAAATATTACTCAAGTGCATGCTATGGTAGAGCAACAACTGTTGATAACAATGTGGTAAATATACGTGAGCATAACCACCCACCAAATGTAACTGAGGTGGAAGTTAGAGAAGCACTGGAAACATTGAAAGATGCTAGTACAGGATCACAAGAAACAAGCACTAGTATTTTGAAAAATGTTTTAAGCAAAGTGCCAGAACATGTGACAGGACAGCTACCTTCTATTCCCAACTTAAAAAGATTAATTGCAAAAACTAAACGTGCTTCAGATCCAACTCCACCAACCCCAGAAAGTTTTCAGGATATAAAAATATATCCTGAATATACCATTACACATAATGAGGATAAATTCTTAATGTATGACAACCACAGTCATGACAAACGAATTTTACTTTTTGCTACTAATAGTAATTTGCAAAAACTTAAATCATGTGAAACATGGATGATGGACGGGACTTTTAAAGTTTGTCCCAAACCTTTCTATCAACTTTACACCATCCATGGTGAATACCAAGATACAAATATCCCTCTAATTTATACTCTGCTGCCAAACAAAACAAATACTACCTACGTTGAACTTTTAACAACGATCAAAGAATTAACTGATAATTACTATCCTCAAAGAATTATAATTGACTTTGAAATGGCCATGATTCAAGCTATCCTTAAAATATATCCCCATACCTCAATACAAGGTTGTTATTATCACTACAACCAAAGTATATGGAGGCACTTACAAAAATCTACTTTAAGCATTGAATATTCTACAAACAGTCACTTTGCTTATCAAATAAAAAAGTTGATTGCATTGGCATATGTACCAACAACAGAAGTAGCTAACTACTACAATTTATTAATTGACAGGCCTTTCTACCGCACCAATGAGAAAAAACTAACTCCCTTCTTGGACTACTTTGAAGATACCTTCTATTCCCAACTTAAAAAGATTAATTGCAAAAACTAAACGTGCTTCAGATCCAACTCCACCAACCCCAGAAAGTTTTCAGGATCCCCTGCCCTCACCACGTCTTCAACAAGGCCAACGCTGTCATCGCACCCCACCTGCGGGACATCATCAACACCTCATTCGACACTGCCACCTTCCCTGAGAGCTGGAAGCACGCCGAACTCAGCGCTCTACTCACGAAACCAACAGCGGACCCCACCAAACTCAAGAATTACCGCCCCATCTCGCTCCTCCCGTTTCCAGCCAAAGTCATCGAGAAGACCGTCAACAAGCAACTGGCCGCCTTCCTCGAGACGAACGGATCCCTCGACCCCTCACAGTCTGGCTTCCGAGCCAACCACAGCACCGAGACTGCCCTCATCGCTGCCACCGATGACATCCGAACCCTGATGGACAACGGAGAAACAGCGGCCCTCATCCTCCTAGACCTCTCCGCGGCCTTCGACACCGTCTGCCACCGCACCCTAGTGCAGCGCCTCTACAACATCGGAATCCAGGAGAAGGCACTGGAATGGATCATCTCCTTCCTCGACGGAAGAACCCAGAGAGTCCGCCTACCACCGTACAAATCAAAGGCCACCGAAGTCATCTGCGGCGTACCCCAAGGATCCTCGCTGAGCCCAACCCTCTTCAACGTCTACATGAGCCCCCTCGCGGCCATTGCACGCCAACACAACCTGAACATCATCTCCTACGCCGACGATACCCAGCTGATCCTCTCCCTTACCAACGACCCCGCCGCCGCCAGAGCCAACCTTCACGAAGGAATGAAAGAGGTAGCCGAGTGGATGTCGACCAGCCGCCTGAAGCTGAACTCGGACAAGACGGAAGTCCTCATCTTGGGATCCTCGCCCTCCGCCTGGGATGACTCCTGGTGGCCCCCCGCCCTGGGAACCGCACCCAAACCGACAGACCACGCACGCAACCTGGGCTTCATCCTGGACTCCTCCCTCTCCATGACCAAGCAAGTCAACGCCGTCTCCTCGTCGTGCTTCAACATCCTGCGCATGCTACGGAAAATCTTCCGGTGGATCCCCACCGAGACCAGGAAGACTGTCACCCAGGCCCTCGTCACCAGCCGACTGGACTACGGCAACGCCCTCTACGCCGGAACCACCACCAAGCTCCAGAAGAGACTCCAACGGATCCAGAACACCTCAGCCAGACTCATCCTCGACATCCCACGACACAGCCACATCTCCGGACACCTAAGAGACCTGCACTGGCTCCCGGTCAACAAGAGAATCACCTTCCGTCTCCTTACCCACGCACACAAAGCTCTCCACGATCAAGGCCCGAGGTACCTCAACAACCGCATCAACTTCTACGCTCCCAAACGACACCTCCGATCAGCCAGTCACGCCCTCGCCGCCGTCCCCCGCATCTGAAGAACGACAACAGGAGGAAGGTCCTTCTCCTACCTGGCCGCCAAGACCTGGAACTCCCTCCCGACTGACCTGCGCCTGACCCAAGACCACCTCGCCTTCAGGAAGAAGCTCAAGACCTGGCTGTTCGGGCAGTAGCAGCACCCCCCCCCCCTAGCGCCTAGAGACCCTCCGGGTAAGTAGAGCGCTCTATAAATGTCTATGATTGATTGATTGATTGATACCTGGGTTGGAAGATTACATCATTCAGGCCACCGTAGACAGCCTAAATTTCACATTCCATGGTGGAATGTGTATGCTAGTACAATAGCACAGAAAGCTAAAACTAACAACGCAGTTGAAGGATGGCATAATGCCTTCCAAGCCACTTTAGGAAGAAGTCAACCAACACTTCACAAACTAATCCAAAGCATTAAAAAAGAACAAAGCTACCAAGAACTCAGAATAGAGCAATCCCTTTCTAAAATTGGCCCTAAACTAAGTAAACAAACATTAAATATGCACGAATATCTCCAGCAAAAAACTAGAATGTACCCAAGTATAGAAGGTCTAGCATACTTAGACCTAATAGCTAAATCCATCCTTTAAATATAAATACCAAAAAAGTGAGCAAAGCATAACAAAACATACTATGTAGTTACATTTAGTAACATTATGTCATGTAAAAATATAAGTAATATATTATTACAAGACATAATAACATTACATGTAACTAAATAGTACACTATAACACAATTCAACCCAAAAGTAAATATCACTTTTACTTACGGTTCTGCTGCTGTAGAATATGTTCCACTGTGATACTTTCCACAACAATAATAGCAAACGCTATCCATATAGTGTTTAAAAATCCCAACAAAATGCAAAAAATACAACTGTTTGATAATAGTCCCCCATCGCAATTACTCTCGAAATTGAAACCATTAAATAGGTGATAAATAATCACGAGTAAAAAAGTAGAAAACCCGAAAAAGCAGGGAAAGTAAAAAAGTATGTACCTGCTTTAAAAAAAAAAGCGTTACAGTCCATCTGCTCCCCAAAACGAACACCTGTAAATAATCGAAACAAAACGCACCCTCAAAACATAGGAAATACACATAGCCTACACATAGCATATAAAACATAAGAAAACATCTGAATGCATCCATTAATACAACAGTATACGTTACTTGTGTTCGAACTACCTCACAAAGTACGTTCTCCATAACGACGCTAAGTAACACGTAATTCGCACATAAAGAGTAAAGTACTACACATATCGACACGTACACACTACAACTATCACTAAAATAAAATTAAATATCTTTAAAAATAATGTAAAATAAACTTACCTTCACCAACAAGAAACAGCTCCGAACCGCGAGGTTCCGTTTTCTAAAATGACCCAAACAACGATGTTGATAGAGTAAAAAGTGAAGTTCCAAAAACAAAGTGGCTGCATAATAAAAACTAAAATAGGACTAAATACCCTTTAGATCAAAAATAAATTGTATTAAATAGCATAATATTTTCCATGTTTAGTAATAATTTACTTTTTATTGTTAAAAAACATATGAATATTGTAAAATATACATTAATATGTTCAATAGAATTATGTATTAATTGTTTATTGTATATGAAAATATGTTTTTCATTGTTAAATATTTTTCTCAGATGTTACAAAATGTAAATTTATGTTATGTACATATCTTGATAAAAACAATGACATAAAAAGTATGTAATATATTAAATTTTAATAAAAATGATTAAAATTTAATATACTAATTTATGCATAATTGAAACTGTATTTATGTACAAAACTGCTATATAATTTGTTACCAAAAATTATGTAAAATGTTTTATAAAATGTTCAAAATCTTTGCAGTAACAAAGTAAACTATGAATAAAAAATAAACATTTTTAAAAAAATGTTGTTTCTTAATTTAGAAACTTGTCATATGTATGTAAAAATGTTTAAAAAATGTTTTTAATTTATATTGTTGAAATGAATATTACAACATGACATGTATGATTCTTATTAAAAATAGTAAATAGATAATGCTGGATAATAAACCATAATAATTAACTATTCTAACTCCAATCCTACATAAGTCAGGGTAAATGGTGGATAGTAAGCCATTATAATTAACTATTCTAACTCCAAACATAACATAACTCAGGGAAAGTGCTGGACAGTAAACCATAATAAATTACTATTCTAACTCCAATCCAACATAAGTCAGGGAAAGTGCTGGATACTAAACCATAATAAATTAATATTCTAACTCCAAACATAACATAACTCAGGGAAAGTGCTGGATAGTAAACCATAATAAATTACTATTCTAACTCCAATCCAACATAAGTCAGGGAAAGTGCTGGATACTAAACCATAATAAATTACTATTCTAACTCCAAACATAACATAACTCAGGGAAAGTGCTGGATAGTAAACCATAATAATTTACTATTCTAACTCCAATCCAACATAAGTCAGGGAAAGTGCTGGATACTAAACCATAATAAATTACTATTCTAACTCCAAACATAACATAACTCTGGGAAAGTGCAGAATAGTAAACCATAATAATTTACTATTCTAACTCCAATCCAACATAAGTCAGGGAAAGTGCTGGATACTAAACCATAATAAATGACTATTCTAACTCCAAACATAACATAACTCTGGGAAAGTGCAGAATAGTAAACCATAATAATTTACTATTCTAACTCCAATCCAACATAAGTCAGGGAAAGTGCTGGATACTAAACCATAATAAATTACTATTCTAACTCCAAACATAACATAACTCAGTGAAAGTGCTGGATAGTAAACCATAATAAATTACTATTCTAACTCCAATCCAACATAAGTCAGGGAAAGTGCTGGATACTAAACCATAATAAATTACTATTCTAACTCCAAACATAACATAACTCAGGGAAAGTGCTGGATAGTAAACCATAATAAATTACTATTCTAACTCCAATCCAACATAAGTCAGGGAAAGTGCTGGATAGTAAACCATAATAAATTACTATTCTAACTCCAATCCAACATAAGTCAGGGAAAGTGCTGGATAGTAAACCATAATAAATTGCTATTCTAACTCCAAACATAACATAACTCTGGGAAAGTGCAGGATAGTAAACCATAATAAATTACTATTCTAACTCCAAACATAACATAACTCAGGGAAAGTGCTGGATAGTAAACCATAATAAATTACTATTCTAACTCCAATCCAACATAAGTCAGGGAAAGTGCTGGATAGTAAACCATAATAAATTACTATTCTAACTCCAAACATAACATAACTCTGGGAAAGTGCAGGATAGTAAACCATAATAAATTACTATTCTAACTCCAATCCAACATAAGTCAGGGAAAGTGCTGGATACTAAACCATAATAAATTAGTATTCTAACTCCAATGCAACATAACTCAGGAACAATGCTGGATAGTAAACCATAATAAATTACTATTCTAACTCCAATCCAACATAAGTCAGGGAATGTGCAGGATAGTAAACCATATACATTTTTCTATCTAAATTATTTTTTATACCCTATTCCCCTATAATACCAAAAACACGCTTCTTCAATATTAATTTAATATTTTTTTTTAATATTAAAAAATAAATTTTGTGTAAATTTTTAAAATTCGATGTTAAATTTTTATTTCATGATAATTTTCTAATTTATTAATATTTTATACAATTTTTTAACACTACATCTTTAAATTACTACCCACCCTAATCCCCTATAATACCAAAAACCCGCTCCTAAAATTTTAATTTGAAATATTTAAATATAATTATAATTGTAATTTCGTGAACAATTCTTAATTTCGATTTAAAATTTCGAGTTCATAATAATTTTCAAATTTTTTATAATTTTATACAAATTTTTAAAACTACATTTTTCAATTACTACCCACCCTAATCCCCTATAATACCAAAAACCCGCTACTAAAATTTTAATTTGAAATTTTAAAATATAATTACAATTTAAATTTCGTGAACATTTCTAAATTTCAATTTTAAATTTTGATTTCTTAATTAATTTCTAATTTGTTTATATTTTATAAAATTTTTTAAAACAAAATTTTTAATTACTACCCACCCTTATCCCCTATAATACCAATAACCCGCTACTAGAATTTTAACAAATCTTTTGTCGAAAATATTTTTTAACACATATTATTACTAGTAGGAGTTTTCTAAATTTTTACAAACATAATACATATTTTTTTATAATTTTTATAACACCTTATATTTTTGTGTCGATATTATATACAACGACATTTTAATCAACGATATTCTTTTCATCGATATTTTTTTTTGACGATATTTTTGTCATTCTCACAAAACGATATTTATTACAACGATATTTACTACTACGATATTTTTAACATTCGATATTCTTACCACGATATTAATGCTAGTCGATATTTTCCCGTCGATATTCTATCTTTATACCATGCAAAAGATATATTATGACAACCATTTAGCAAATTTGAAAGAAAGGGAAGGTAAGAACAAGGAACATGCTATTTTTGAAAACAGACTATCATCACTTGACTAAAGGAGGGTAAAGAAAAAGAACATACTAAACCAAACAACTTTCTCAATTATCCACAGTTGGGGAAAAAAGGAACACAATATGCAATATCGAAACTCAACCTTTGCACATAACTATAGGGAAGGTAAAAAATGGAACACACTATACATCAAATAATCAAACTTCACTTAAAGGGAGGGTGAAGAAAAGGAACATTTATGCAATCATGGAAAAACATTTAGCATTCGACTAAAAAGGTGGGTAAAGAAGTGGAACACGCTAATAAACAGCAAAACCTGAATTTATTGTTTATCCAAGGGAAGGGTAAGAAAAAGGAACATATGGAATCAAAGCTTTGCAAATCAGGGAAGGTAAAGAAAAGGACGCAAATATAATAACGATTACCCACACAGATTTATATTTACCTAGAATGGTGTGAAGACCAACCCTGAGCCACGGGTCAGTTGGAAAGGACAGACGAACCCCAAAGGTTGCAGTGCTAGTAGGCCAGGAGGTGCAGATTTGAAATCAGGACACGATAAACCCAGATTTGGATCAGGACCGGACCACCAAAGGTTAAGACCCGCACCCGCAGTTCAGTTGCAATGCCTGCGCTACTCCCTCTCTGCAAGGAATCAGCCAAAACCCGATTCGGTTACAGCATTCACCAGCAAAGTGCACCGCCAGGACTTCAGCCTCCCAGAACACCGATTGGGTCAGCGAACCTCCCGATAGAGTGCTCCGCAGCCCTCTGCTCTTAGTCACCTATTGAGTGAGTTGGGTCAGTGACAGGTCAGCTATTCGGACAAGCCCGACAAATTAACTAGATAAGCCTACCCTAGTAATACTGTTTTCAGGTCAGTGTACCACCCCCCAATGTTGCAAGTGTAAGGATTCCCAATTTCGATTGGACAAAGGAGGAGGAGAGGCCGTCACACCACCTAAAATTTAGACTTCAGTATTGAATATTAATTTCTTTCGTTCCCTCCCCATCAATTTCTTTTCACATGGCATCTGCATTTTCACCTAACAATGGTTTGTTCTATTTTATCTAAATTTTTAACCAGCTCTATCCCTAAATATCTAATTTTCTCCCTAGTATAAGTGCTATTTACTTGGGATTTCCAGCTCATAATCTCCGTTTTTGAATGATTAGTTAGATAACCGGATATCCTACCAAAGTCATTTAGAGTGTCCTCAATAGCTTTAACAGACCCTACGTAATTATCCATGAAAATCATTAGGTCATCCGCATACAGAGCTATTTTTTTTCCCATCTATTATATTTGAACGGGGTTATTCCCGGGTTAGATCTAAGCTTATGTGCCAAAGGCTCAATATATAGGTTAAACACTAAGGGAGAGCGGGGACATCCCTGTCTCGTCCCCCTATGCATATCTATATTCTCCATTAAACTCCCATTTATTAGAACCTTGGCTTTTGGTATTTGGTACAGTTCTTTCACAGCTTCCTGGAAATTTTCATCCAGCTTATATTTTCCAACATTGCATTTAAAAAGACCTAGTTCACTTTATCAAACGCTTTGGCCGCGTCTAGTGTTATTATTGATAGTGGGATTTTCTCGCTTATCGCTATATCAATGAGCTCAATGAGTGCCTGCCTCCTACAAACCCTTTCTGATTTTTTTGTATCAGTTTACCTGCAATTTCTCGGAGCCTTTTGGCTAAAATTTGTGTAGAAATTTTGTAGTCACAATTAAGTAAACTTATAGGGCGGTAAGATTCACATTTGGCGGGATTTTTACCAGGTTTTAACAAGACACTTATTGCGGCGTTGTTCCATGAATCAGGAAGATTCCCCTTCTCTAGGTAGATTTTATTTAGCAGGTTTATAAGTGGGGCAGATAGGACCTCACTGAGTTTAATGTAAAGTTCATTTGGTAGAGTATCTGGCCCTGCTGCTTTACCCCTCTCCAGGCTTCTCATCACCTCTTCTACCTCCTCCTCTGTAATTACGGCGGTCAATTCATCTTGTTCCATATTTGATAACACTGGTAATTCCAGATTTTCTAGGTACTGATCTAAGTCCTCACTTAAAGGGGCTGTATCCTCAGTGTATAGAAGGGAAACAAAATCTACAAATTCTTTCCTTATTACTGCTTCTTCTGAACAAATATCTGAGCCATCCTGCGGCAAGATATTGAGTATCTTGTTTCTAGTGGCATCCGTCTTTATTTTCCACGCTGGTTAAAAATTTCGATAAAATAGCCAAGATAAATCTGGACAGGATAATAGTGGAAGTAAGAAAGTTATTGAAGGCTTAAGGAGGCCTCCCTCTGACCTTTCTGGGTAGATCAAATTTGATTAAAATGGCCATCCTCCCAAATTTCACATTTTTATTCAGTGCAATCCCACTAGAGTTTAATAGAGCTACTCTGAAGAAAACACAAGGAGAATTAATAAGCTTCATTTTGGCAGCCAAAAGTTCACGTATTGCATGGAGAAGAAAATTGCGGAGAAGAAAACTAGAAGGAGGTATTGCTAGCCCTGATCTAGTAGAATATTATAGAGCCTTCCAGTTCAAGCACTTCAGGGTTCTACAAGGTAATCAAGATCTGTACCCGGATCATCTCAAAGTAATGACCGAAACTACTGGCCACTTCTTGTACAAATTTGGCCACCCAAAGTATTTCAAAAAAATAAAACTGAAGACTTTGAGATCACAGGCCAAACTATGGTATCAGATCAGGAATACTCGGAATATCCCCATCTATAGTGAGTTTGCGCCTATATGGGACTCTCCAGGAACCCCAGAGTGTCTCAAAGACAGTTTGACAAACCCGCTAAAAACATCAGGCTTTCAAGTATGGGGCCAATTATTAACTAAGAATATTTTAATAAACTGGGAGACTCTGTGTGCGAATACAAATGCATCCCTCTCAAAGTTTAAGTTCTATCAACTTTCTGGCTGGGCAAAAACGCTGAAGGAGAAATGCAGTGGAAATAAAATCTTAGAAGCATCGATGATAAAGAATTCTTCCATAAAGAAAGAAATTGCATGGTGGTACTGGGCACTGATCGAAGCCAAGGAGGAGGACCTATTGATACCAGAAAATACTTGAGAGAAGGATCTGCCGTCGCTGGACCTCCAAAACCTGTGGCAAGTATCCATGAGCAAATGTTGGTCTATTGTGAAATCTCAGACCTGTGGTTGGTCTTATTCAGTCTTTTTCAAATTGAATAACTACTTCATACACGTTTAATCCATATTCCAATACGAAGAAATTTATTTGTCTCATTTCCTGCTTTTTTTTCAAATATGCAAATTCGTTTTATGCAAAAACATCATGCTTCTACATTCCACATCAACCCAATGCATTTCGGGTCCGAAGTGACCCTTCCTCAGGGGTCTGTGTGGGAAAAACAAGGAAATATTTTGAGCTCATCAGCCACTTAATCAAACATATGCAACATTTTCTAATACATAAACACTATAATGTTTTGTCACATCCTGGTAGTTCATTATGTTATGTCCAACCTCTTTACCAACAAAGCTACCTTATTCAATGTCAAGTTTCATCAGAAATCATTTCATTTAGCTTCTTAAATTAGAAAATACATAATAGGCAATGAGCTTCTAAACTCAAATACAAATTAAATAAAAGTCAAAACAGCGCGTTCTGTCTACTCCACAAGAGCCCAAACACTCTGCATGGCCCGTGTTTACGTATCCGATTACATAACAATTCAAAGAACTTTTTCTGTGCGTACTTTCGTCCTGCGTATTCTGTATTCAAATGCCTGATAGCAAGGTTAAAGTATACAGTAGAAAATCCATTATATGCAATGTTAACCATTTAAACATTTCAGCGTTCGTACTTACAGAAAATGCAAAAGCAGTTCGAGCCTCGGTTTCCAGCCAATCATAATACCGCTAGCTACCTGAAACATTACTTTGCTTCCCTTATACGTTTTGATTGGTTAATGGCGCAACCATATGACCGCGGTCTCGCCTTGCATACCTTCGTTAAAACATTATCAATATCACGAATGTAACAGCATTACATGGTGATATAACGCGCATAAACATATTAATAATGGATAAGTTATAATCCTGACTAATTATGAAAAGACAGATACTCGTGATATTGATAATGTTTTAACGAAGGTATGCAAGGCGAGACCGCGGTCACATGAAATCCTGTCCAAAATGTGGTCTACTAAGGGCAGATGACGTGCACATGTTTTGGCAGTGCCCTCAACTTGAAGGCTTCTGGCAGAAAGTGAGTAAAATCTTAGAAGCGGTATTGAAAAAACCTCTTATAGTAAGTATGGATCTTGTTATTTTTGGGGTTAGTCAGCAAGAGGGGGTAACACCGTTAACAAGAAAAGAAGAGAATTTGTTGTTTATGTTGATTTTGCTTGCACAAAGGGAACTTTGTATTAAATTGATACAAATAGTTCCCCCCACACACTTAGAATAGGTGGCCTCAGTTAACAGAGTAAATAAGTGGGACAGGAAAGGGATATCCAGTAGGAAATATAACTATTGGGAGATGTGGGAAGCTTCACATTTTGCTAACTAATTGGGAAACCTAGAACATCGTTATGATCAGGCCTATTCATTTCCAATGATTATGCAATGGCAATGAATTACCAACAAGGATGCTTGTATGAGCGGCCAGGGTGGCCAGCTCCCCCACTTCGAGGAAAAAGTATTGATAGTGTCATGGACGTAAGGGGACCAGACTCTGTAAACACATGTAGCGAGTTTCCTCAACTCCTGAGGTTGTGAAGGTCCGGAAAGTAGAGAAACAGGTCCCTGATAACTCCAGCTACACTCTATTGCAGAATGAGGAAAAAAATAAAACAAATGTTTGTTCTATTGACAAATACATTGTATGCAATTTGGCTTCTTCTAGTGGGGTCAGACATGAGCTTCCCAGGCACATCTTGGCTGTGACTGCCTTCTGATCGGGTACAATGCCAAAGGGTTCATCTTCTCGTTGTAGACTGTCATGCAGGGAAAGGACTTCCAAGATGGAGTAAAAAGCACCTTACAGGCCCAAAGATTACGATACATGAAAAGTAAAGGAACCAGTTTTAGAACACAGAATAAAATGAATACACTGTATACCATGAATTTCTAAACTATACCCATTACTTTATAATAAACTATAGCATTCGGATTAGGCAGAACGAACAGCTTATCAAAAGCAGCAGTGCAAGCCTCTCACATGTGAGAACACAGAGCAGCCATATTAGCTATAGTGCGAAGAAGCAAAGTTTCCCTTCAAAGCTGCGAGTACGTCATGTCACGTGGGTATGACAGACGCATGCGCAGTAGAAATTCCCGCATAGCAGCAGCCATCCTATATGGTAGCATATTAGGATTAGTAAAACACATAAGCAAGCTTCACCTGGATACCGATAATGATGCAAATTAGTAAGACAAACATGTTGATTACATAGTTAGCGTTATTCGAGGTTCATGAGTTCAAGCAAGTCACCTCTTGTGCGAATCCTTGCTCCATCAGCTCCATTGAAAACAAAGGAGTGCTCCGGGGTTATAACGGCTGGTATAAGCCTGGAGCTCCAACATTCCAATGCGTCTTTGTTCACAGCTCTGGCTGTGAACAAAGGCTTCAGGGAGCCTGAGGGGATTGCAATCCCCTTGCGCTCCCATAAGACTTTGATTTTTTTTGTTAGAACATTCTGCCCTCTAGTGGCAGAATGTTGTAATAGCCTTATACCCCTTCGTAGTTGGGCTATACCAGCTATTAAAGTCCCTCTCCCTTTTTACTCTGGAGAGAGCTTTTAATAGCTGCTATAGCCCTCTACGGCGGGCTATACGGCTATATTAGAACATTGGAATGTTGGGAGCTCCATTGAAAACAATGGACTGCTCCCGGCTTATAATGGCTGGTATAAGCCTGGAGCTCCAAATTTTCAATGTTTCTTTGTTCACAGCTTGGCTATGAACAAAGGCTTCAGGGAGCCTGAGGGGATTCCAATCCCCTCACCCTCCGGTAAGGCTTTGTTTTTTTTTGTTAGAACATTATGCCCTCTATTGGCAGAATATTCTAATAGCCTTATAGCCCTTCGTAGCTGGGCTATACCGGCTATTAAAGCCCCTCTCCCTTGTTAAAGGCCCTCGACGAACGCTGGACAGGGCCTTAAATAGCCGGTATAGCCCTCTACGGCGGGCTATAAGGCTATAGTACACTTTTATTCGTACCTCGGTACAGGAGGCAAAGAGGTACTTTGCAGGAATGATCGTCGCAAATGAAAAGCCACAGTAAATACAGAGCAAGGGGTGGCCAAGGTGACGGCATTTTATAGCAATTGAAGTTTGGAAGGATACTCCTCCCCTTCCTTCTGGGGCCTCCTGGTGATATGACACTTGAAGTCACATAAAGGAGTAGCAGCGTCCTTTGGTTCTCTCCCAGCGGGACCGGTGACAGCGCTTGAAAGGGCCGGTCTCCTCCTCCCCTACCTTTCGGAGCCTCCTGGTGTTATGGGACTTGTACTGCCAGAAAGCAGGAGCAGGGCCTTTTGTGTATGTTACTGTTATGTTCTGTTGTTTACTTTAGAAATGGCACAACATGCTATTCATTTCCAATCAAAGGTAGCACATGCCTTTAAAGCTCCCTTCACAGGACATAATTTACCACTGTATAAAATGATAAATCAGCGCTGCTCCGGTTCTTCAGCCATTTAAGACAACAGTCAGCCAAAATCTGCAGTAGAGAACGTGTATTAAATTAGAACTTGCAGTGTTCACCTTATGTGACACCCCCGAGTGTCAGGAATATAAAGCAGTACTCTATAGGTGTGTATCGGTGAAGTGAGTTATAAATAGCAGAGGCTGTTTTGATTACTTTTTTTTTAAAGTTCAGAAGTAGTGTTTTGCTTACTTAACTGCACACACCCAATGTAAATGCGTGACGCATCCGCAGGAATGCTGATTCGAGATGAGTCACATGTTGCTGTGCATGAAATTATACATCGTGGAGATAACAGATCATGTTTTTTTCAGTACATTAAATATGAATGTACAGCATTGTAAACGGTCTATTAAAAAAAAAAAGCATTGATAACCCTGAACTAATGTCCGAATAATGTTTTTCATAAGGAAGGCTGAACTGAATTAAAATGTCACTGAACAGCTGCCCAAACAATATTTTTATCAACAGAAAGCTACCTCGAATAAAGGAATGACATACGGTTTCGTTGATATTTGGATAATTTATGACAGGAAGAGTGTTTAGTCAATGAAGAAAAATTTGAAAACATTAAATAAGGAATACAAATATTCCCTAAAAACTATAATTTAGTATTTAATCAATGTAATGTGTATACAAAATGCCTCAAGAATAACGAGTCAGCAAACACAGATCCTGTGCCATCCATCTCTATACTCCTAAAGAAAACTCGGGATAATTTCGAATTTGGTAAACGTGGACATCCGGCATAACCAGACAGATGCCCCTCCTGTCACACCTGTCATTCCCGCACCATGCTTAAAGGTAGGGGAACCACAGAAGAAAGTCCTTCAGACTTCAGTGGGCACCCCGAAAGACCCCAGGTAAGCGCCCGCCACTGGTGGAAGGACACCTGCTTAAAATTGATATCTCCACCTTGCAATAATTCTTGAGGTATATGGATGTACTGTAAGGAGAGAGAGGGAGGAGGAGCGGGAGGGGGAGGGGGGAGACAGAGAGAGAGAGAGAGAGAGAGGAAGAGGGTCGAGGGAGAGGGGGAGGGAGGGAGAGAAGGAGAGGGAGACGTTCTGAAAAGAAAAACACAATCTATGCTATTTCATGAAAGATTCTCTTCGAATATGTTTTATTAATTCCTCCGGACTGTCAGCCTGTTCCTGCAAGCACGTTCAAGCACTGTAGCAGCTGATGCGCCCACTGGCAATCACAATGAGTAGACAAGTGTAGGAAATTGGGTTTTTGATTGAGGGAGGTGAAGACCTTTCTCAAGCCACAGCCACGATCCCTGTCAAGGTAAACCACAAAAGTCACTAAACTAACCTGTGCTTACCCCTCCGGTAGTCTGGTACAAAAGCAGTCAGGCTTAACTTTCAGGCAATATGTAAAGTATTTATGCAGAACTCAAACTGTATAAAGTAAAAACACAACACAAGAAAAATGCCATGCTAATTAAAAAATAATAATAGAGAAACGTAAATAAAATGAAACCAAAACAAATAACATCCAATCGGTAGAACCAGAGGTATGAATTTGTAAAGTTTCCAGTGAAAAATAGTGCCTAGAAGATCAAAGGGCCAACCGCAGGCATCTGGTCATGTGAGACCGAGGCAAAGTCAAAAGTTAAGGCTGACCTCGATGGAGTACGGCTCAACTACACTAGGTGGATTGGACCCGTTCTCAGCTTACCTTCAGACTTAGGAGAAATTCTGAAGAAAAGTTACTCAGAAGGTAAAGTTCAATATGGCAAGGCAGCCGGTGGTGGCTGAGGTGTAAGCAGCATCGCCAGGAAGCCACTGGACCAAGTCACGGTGAAGATTTCTGTGTTCAGACTTTGTCACTTTTTTGGAAGTCAGAAATCTCCAGCTGGTTGCTGCTGTATCTGAAGAGGGTTCTATGAGGCCAGATGCCCCTTCTAAGAGGTTAAGCTGAACAGGAATTTCTGCTGCAGAGAAGAACTTAGCGGGAGCTACTGCAAAATCAGGATGACAGGTAATGCACCTCCGGCAGATCAGCGATTTAGCACCACTTCCAAGTGTCCAGGACTGGTTGGGCACCACTTGGAGGGGGTCAGGACTCACTCAAGGCAGGGGCCAGGTAGAGGGTGAGCTGGAGGTTCCTATAGCTCATAGAGGCTGTCCAGCCAACTAGCACTTGTAGTCAGTGGCGGCTCCTCCGCTAAGGTAGAGGAACGTCGCCCCAACGCACAAAAGGAAAAATAAAGTCTCATTTTATTTTTGCTATTGCAGTCAGTGGTGGGGTGGGGCAGAGCTGGTCAGAGCAGGGAAGGAGTGGTGTGCACCCCCTAAGTGTGCATGGACTGTTTGGCCGGCCCTCTTGGGCTGACCAAACAGTTCATGCAGACTTTGCTTGTTTCTACCAGGCTTCATTACAGAGCCTGGTGAGGAAAATGCACAGGCTCCCTGTTCCAGGCTGCAATCACAATGCTGCATTGAAGGGTTGTGATTGGCTATGGGGAGCCTATGTGCCTGGGTGCTTCCTGCTGCCAGCCAGGACAGGAAGATGAAGAGGACAGAGGATGGAGGAGAGGCGGTGGCCAGCCTTTAAATTAGATTCCTCTCCCCATATCCACTCCCGTCCATTCACCCCCATCCGGTAGCAGCTGCTAGTGCTTGAAGCCACTCTGGTAGTCCTGGTATAAAGCGGCATGGCAGGCTTCATGCAGGAGAGCAGTCTTCTGTTAGCAGCAGGGCAGTTCGCTGAGGTACAAAACAGGCCTCAAGCAGCAGGGCAGTGATCTGAAGTGCAAGGCATCCTTCTGCACAGGTCCAGGAGTGTACTCCAGAATAAGTCTGAGGGTCCAATCTTTGTACCTAGTGCAAGACATTTAAGTGGGAGAAACATCTACGCTATCTCCCATCTGGTTCTGGAATTTTTCTTATTTCCCCTGCCCGGGCTCCAGGTGGTTTAGGGTGACAAAAAGCTGGTGTCAAGTTCCTTTGTGAGTATGCTGGAATTTGCCATTTGAAATGTAAGTGGGGCACAGAACAGCTTTGCCCCACCCATCCTGGTAGGATGGACGATCTCTACAATGGTAAAGTCGGATATGAAGTCACATATCCTAAAATGCCACTTTTGAAAAGTTGTCATTTTTTTGTCCCACCATCTATTTGTTCCTTTTGCTGGTGACTTGGGTCACATGACTTTGGATGGCCCTGTTGGGCTTCGTGTATTCCTCCTAGACGGTGAGATGAAAGGGCACTCTGATGAAAAACAATGACCCCGGACCTTACAAACTTTCTCCAGATGGTCATTAATGGTGATTTTTAAATGTTTAATCTTTCGACTGTAAATGACTGTTGGATGTGAATAACCACTTTTGGAACTAAAATAAGTGTGTTTACAGTCATTTTTCATCCAGAAATCCTTCAAAATAGAAGCTTCTGATAGGAGGAAAAGTCTGTAAAAGTGGCAATTTTGGTCACTGTGAGGGTTTTAAATTACAATTCTTTTGAGTGTAAGCACATACCTCTATCTGCTCCCAATCCAAAGATGTCACCTAATAAATGTAGTAGGGCAGCAAACTGTTAGACAATGGAAGAGATAGGCCATACAACAGTGAAAAATGACTTTAGGAGTTTTTCACTACCAGGGCATGTAAAATGTAAACCCACCTCTCTTACCTTACCTTTTAAATACAAAACACTCTGCCCTATGGGCCATTAGAACCTACCTTAGGGATGAATTATATGTATTAAAAAGGAAGGTTTAGGACTTGCAAAAGGTTTATTTTGTCAGGTGAAAATGGCAGTTTAACACTACACTGCATGCTGCAGTGGAGCCTCAGAAATGTTTTAAAAGGCTACTTTAGTGGGTGGCAATATCAGTACTATGGGCCCACTAGTAAAATTACATTTTCAGTCTCTGGGTACCTGTAGTACCATTTATTAGAGATCTACAAGTAAATTAAATATACTTATTAGCAGCAGCGGCTCCTCCGCAACGGCGGAAGAACGTCACCACACTGGGTCAGCCAGCAGATGAAAAATAAAACAATATTGTTTTATTTTTCAGCTGCTTGCTGAGCCAGCATGCATGAAGATGAGCTGGGACGAGACACTGGAAGAGGGTGGAGTGATGTGGACTACTAACTGCGCATGTCTGTTTGGCTGGCTGTCTTAGGCTGGCTAAACAGACATGCGCAGTTAGGTTTTTCTTACCCAGCTGTATTGCACAGCCCGGTTGGAGAAAGGCCAATCCCCGCACAGCTCTCATGCAGCATGAGAGAAGTGCAGGGATTGCACAGGGAGTCTCTGATGCTGTCCCAAGGGCTGCTGGGACCAGGAAGCGAAGGATCTCTGAGCCGCAAGGTGGCAGAAGCAGCATCAGGTAAGTTTAATTTGTATTTTTTTATCCCTTGCTAACCAAGGCACCTCCTCCACTCACCCGACCACTGTTAATATACTTTGGTCGCCACTGCCTATTAGGTGTACGGCAATGTTACCATGTTTTAGTGGGAGAGCACAATCACTTTAGCATTGGTTAGAAGTGGTAAAGTGCACAGAGTCCAAATGGCATTAAAAACATGGTTTCAGCAATAAAAGGAACAAATCTGTGGTAGATTCTGCAGAGATGGACAGGTGCAGCACTGACACAGAATTCTCTAAAACGACGAATACAAATAATAGGTGATTACAAAATATTATTTGGATGCCTCTTTCGTTCCCAGTCTATCTTTCTCTCTCTCTCTCTCTCTCTCTTTCTTTCTATTTCTGTTTCTCATCATTATGGTAGGCAATCCTCCACAGTGCAACAATCCCATATTTTTTAAAGTTCTGTAACATCCTACTGCATTAATTTTTGAGGTTTCGTTTGGAAATTTGGAACAACGGTTTGGATTCAATTATTTAACACCAAGGAACACTATCTGGTAGGAGCCCATTCTAACACACTTGTGTTCCAGCACAGTCTAGCACATTTTATAACATTGATATGATTCCCTGTGGGCCTGACAAGTCTTCCAATATCACTCTCTGTACACCCCCTTTCACTATTGTTTCGATTTCTTTGACAAACAGACAATAACTACATAAATAAGGCAAACAGCAATGAGGATTAGGACTACACTGTCATCTGCTTCTTTGAATATGTATTGCATTTTTTCGAGAAATTAGTCCCCACATGTTATGCTCCTTATGGTGGCATTAGAAACCCTCATGATTAAGACTACAAGGTGAGTTTGTTGAAACATATCATAGAACACTGCACATCCTATTTTGCTACTCTGTCAACTATTCTCTGAACAGGAACTGAGAGAGTCTGGAGGCCAAGATCATAGATAAAATCCTAGATTATTGCTTAAGGAGCGAAATCGACATGTACAACACTGATCTTTCTCATCATCCAAAAACTGATGGAGCAAGGTGGAAATAATCATTTTTGTATACCCCTTGTGAGATTAACTTTCCATAACAGTAATAAGTACTAAATGTGTGGTTTTGAAATTAACCAACATAGAATAGAATGCACACACACAAATACACGTGGGATACTAATTTGCATGGATTTGCAAAGCATAATTTACTAATTTGTCGTATATTGTGTCATAAAGAGTACGCATTTGGTATAATCTAATTGAGAATTGCATGGATATGCTTTTGTCCGTTTATTTGTGGCGTAAATCATGAAGATTGGTAATTCAAACCACGCATATATGTTGCTTAAAGCTAGGTAAATACTAACTGGGATATCATTAGAAAGGGGGAGGTAAACAGTAAGGGCTTTATTTCGTAAATTTACATTTATTTGTGTTTGTTTTCATAATAGTTCCTAAATTGAGGACTATGCAAGGCAATAAAGATGGATGCTGACCAAAATTCCGAGATGGCGATAGAAGTGCGCAGGCGCCAGATCGGATATGCAAGCTGCTTGTGACTGAGCAGTATGGGTCAAGGACAGTGTGTCCATTTTGTGGGGCCTAAGCCAAAGATGATGAAGTCCGCATATTGGTTCGTGAGAAAAGTTCAGCACATAACAATTCAAAGGACACTTCGAAGGAAGTAAAACTTTGGACAATAACACCCCAGTTTGCCGCAATGTGAGGATGACTCTGCATAAAATTAAAATGTAAAATGATGAGGTGATGCTCATCCGACTCTAAATTGACCAACCACAGACATTCTAGGACTTATGCATTTAGATAGATAAGTTAGTGAAAAAGGGTATAAAAGAGGACATTTGGGACATTGAAAAAAGCTCCCTTTTGACCTGATCTTTGCACCCCAAGATGTGTCGGTCAGCGCAGCTTTCCCTATGATGCAGGGACTTTGAAATTTTTCTGAACTTTAACTTTTGAATGGGTGCGAAGTCCTGCCTGAGAGAGAGAGGGAGAGACAGAGAGGTTTTCGTTTGGAACTATTACATTCTATGCTGATGTCTTCGCGTCTATATCTGGGTAATATGCCTTTAATATATTTTTCAAAGCTGTCATGCTAATAAATGAATGTTATTGAAATTTACATTTTCTTTCAGAAATTGTTACATAACTGAATTATTTTTTCATTTTAGTAAAAAGTACAGATCATGCTAGGAGATATAATCTCTAAATAAAAATTAAATAAATGGAGAATTAAGCAGGTCTTGTTATCCATCAGTTAACTTTTATTAGCAGATAAAACAAAATAAATGAATAGTGGGGTGTTTCTAAAATTCTTCTTTCAGGAACCATGGTATTAGAAATAAAACTGCAGTTGTAAATAATGTATAAAGTTTAGTCTAGACACTCCACTATAGCACCGCGACTCCTCTTTTGGATCCTTTCTAAATCCACGGAGCAGAGTAAATGTGTGTATAAATGTAAGGTTAGAATGATGGGCCCAGTTGTGAGAAAATAGTGTGTAACTCCGTGGGTTAAGGTGAATGGTTTATGAAGAATTTTTGGACCCGTGCTGCACCAAAACCCACCGGAGTACGTTTATCGTTTTCTTAGGCATCTCAGCAAAAAGAACGTGTAAAATGTGCAAAATGTGTACATGAATTGATTATTGTGTAAACAATCAGGCAGTATATGAACCTTGCCCGTTTGAACACAAAGATGTAAACTCTCCGTGTCCTTTATCAGTTTCTCTCTCAGCACTCCGAGGACAGCTTGCTCTACTGTTTGCCTAATGGTTTCAATCAAGCATGGCTAAACAAGATTGTACCATTGCTGCCAGTAGTGGACCTCATCTGTGTCTAAGCAAAGCTTGTATTGCTTCGTCCAGTGAAACATACATTTTATGTTGTAAGCTCCCACCACTTATGCCTTCCGGTAAATATTCTGGGGCTTATTTATGAGCCCTTGTGTCACTTTTGCACTGCTGGTGCATTACTTTTTATGATGCACCAGCAGTGTAAAAAGTGGGCCTTGTTGCGCCATATTTACAAAGTGACGCATCTAGGTAGATGCATCACTTTGTAAACCCATATGTTACATTAAACCTGCGCCAGGTATAATGTATGCAGGATGGGCGTTCCGATGCAAGAAAGGGTCGTAGAAGTGATGCAGTGAAATCTATGAGATTTCACTGCGCCGCTTCTAGGATGCAAATGCGTCAATATGTTACGCCTGC
This sequence comes from Lissotriton vulgaris, assembly GCF_964263255.1. Taxonomy (NCBI): domain Eukaryota; kingdom Metazoa; phylum Chordata; class Amphibia; order Caudata; family Salamandridae; genus Lissotriton; species Lissotriton vulgaris. The sequence goes on from NC_141691.1 coordinate 1,431,769,021, forward strand.
CTCATGGCAGGCGTAAGACTGACGCAGGAATATTTAACATGGGACTTGCCCATGTTGAATGACCCATTGTTGGAGCTGCGTCACTTTTGTGACACACTCCAGCAATGCGTCATTTTTGCGCCTACAGATACGTCAGAAATACTGACGTATCTGTAACTCCTTGCGACATGATGCGTCATACTGTAAATATGACGTATCATTTTGTGTTTCTAGGAGGGCTCAATGAAAAGTGAGGCATCGCTGTTTTCTCACAGCGATGCGTCACGTTTCATAAATGAGGCCCTGTGAATGTGATTGAAGCTTGCACTGTTGTTGTCAGTGGAGTTCCTGTCCGGAGTCTGTGGTAGGCTCACATTTCTCATACCTTGCAGTAAGTGTTTTGAATGTAAGTGAAGCCTGCACTGCTGCTCCCCATTTTCTGTCTGTGCTGTTTGTCTTAGTATAGTTTGAGAAAACTTTTTTTATATATATTTAAAAAAAACTGAACTTTATAGGTGTTTTTTTTCACAAATATATTCTCTATGTGTGTTTAGTGGGAAATGTTTCGAGAATGCATTTCCATACATCTACCTCACCTGTAATTTACCTCCATGTTCAAAAAATGCATAAATATTCAGAGATCACAAATATTTGAAGGACCGCACATGGTCGGTTTAAGATAGTATATTAATTGCAACATATAATTTTCATATATGCTTCAAATAGATGTCTAAATTAGTGTCCTCACAAAGAATGTGGCTTTCAGTTTGCAAAGTCGCATTCTCTGGAATAAATGAAGCCATATAAATGGAGTCTAATGTCTTATTGTTGCAGATGTGGCGTTGAATGTAGTGGACCTTCCTCCATTCAAGTTGTCACAGAAACAATGCCCATTTCATCTTTCAGCCTGGCAGACGTGCAAGTAAATGCTCAGCATGCTGCACCAGATGAGTCATCGCAGATACTTGCCATTTGACATGAAAGAAATGTCTGTACCAGCCTGTCTACATACACTTTTGACTTGTTTACAACACTGGCCTGGCACATGGGATTTGTATCTCAAAGACATGGACAAGATCAGAGTTGGAAAATCGAAGCCCTTTAGTCATGCATATGTACTTGATGGCTGAACACTGCAAAGCTGGTTTCGTTAAAAGGGCCTGTGGGGTAGGCCATCAGCCAATCATAAATACATGTAAAGCTTGTAAATGCCACAGGGTTATTTGACTAAATTGTGAACTTTTCATTCTCGAAGTGATGCATGCAGACCTGTCCAGCCATAAATCAATCTACGTGGGGGAAAGGTATTCCAATCCAGGATTTAATTTGTAGGTATTCGGTACAATGAAGAGTAGGACTTTTTGGACTTTTTATTTTTTACTGTTCAGAACCACAGTATATGCAGCAATTTAACTTTTTCACTCTGCTAAAAATTAAAAAATACTTATATAGAAAATAGTTTCTTAAAATTGTGGAAAATATTATAAAATGTTTGATGTGTCAGCCTCAGCTCATTCTATGTAGTGATCTATACAGAGAGTGAGCAGAGGCATACTTGAGGGGCAATGACTGCCATGGTGCACTTTCCATTTTATAGGAGAGAGATTGCCCATAATCCCCTTCTATAATGCACAAATGCGTGATATGAGTGACCTGATAGGACACACAGATAACAGCCAAAGAGGAGCTCATGAACATGAGATGAGAGCCCGTGTTAATAATGAGTCCACAAAAGTATTATCTAATTCCAGCAGGTTCATGTCTCATGCGCTAGCTTTGTTGTCTAGCTAGCAAGTTGTGAATTTTGAGATTGGCCAAAATTTCAACACCACTTTCACCAGTCTAGAAATGTAGGGGCTGATTACGATGCCCGCCATCGTTGCAGTGACTGTAACCGCCCGCCTGTAAGGTGGCTGTCCCGCAACATGGTTTACGATGCCACCGTCACCATGGCTGTTGTATCCAAACCGTTTAACATTGTGGCGGGCGCTGCTGGCTGCAGCACCCGCCGCAATGCTAAACAGCCATTTTGTGCATTTCCCTGCTCCACTTTGCAGACACCACGCGCTGCCTGCCACTTAGTGCAGGGAAATGTAGGGGGCTACCATGGGTACCCCACCAGTGCAACACCACCCACCAACACAAGTGGGGCCAGTAACGGGCCTCTGAATCCAATACCCGCCAGCCTTTCCATGGCATTTTCACCACCATGGAAAGGCTGGCTTCAGCTAGCATTGTAATTTGGCGGACGGTGCCTGCTAGGCACTGCTACCATTTTACACATGCTGACGGCTCCACTAGGCAATCAGAACGATTGCCTGTGGTGGAACCGTGACAGGCGGTCTTTACGACCACCATGGTACCAGGCGATTCCCCCGCCATCATAATATAGCGGGGGGAAATTGCTGTCTGATGGCGGAGGTCCACCACCGCACGGTCGGCAGTGGCGGGCCCTCCGCCATGCAAATGACCCCCGTAATCTTTTAATTGGGTGTTTTTTTGTAAATTAATCTCTTACCATCAATGATATCAGAAGAGGTGCCTATCAAGAAACTATCATGGAAAAAACATAAGCATTAACTTTGGTGTCCAAAAGAGGAGGGAGATTCAGAAGAAGGAATCAGCTAGATGTGGAGTGCTGCCCAGCTGATGCTGGATGTATGTGTGCCTGGGAAGAGTACGGTACAGGGCTAGAGCAGTACTGTGCAGTAATTGTGAGGTTAGTGTGTGCACTGAGTGTATGTATCCCTTCGAGGAATACATTACATGAGAGATGTAGTGCTGTTTAGTGTGCGTGCAATGGAAGCTTATGCTGGGCATGTGTGCTTGTGTGAAGTACAATACATGAACTGTGAAGTGTTTTGCAGCACGCACCTGGTGAGTGTGTGCTGGTAGTGTGTGTGCTGGGGTGCAGCTTCAAGGGGGTGTTTGAGGTGTTACACCCCCCTAATAAATGTATTTTGTGGTAAAAAGGCAGGTGCAGGTGCTTTCAGTCGGTTATGGTGAGGTGTCTGTCGGATTTCATCTAGGATTTTTACATGCACACACAGACTAAAACTCATACACATTTCACACACTTTCTATCTCAAGAAGGAGATTGGGATGACCAGGGAATCATAAAAAGTAGGGTTGGGAGCACAGGGCTAACCTTTTGATGCACATATCACTGTGGCTCCACAACGCCGGAATCCAAGAGAAGGCCCTGGCCTGGACCACATCCTTCCTCTCCGGCAGAACCCAGAGCGTCCGCCTCCCACCCTTCCGCTCGAAAACCACAGAGATCATCTGCGGCGTCCCACAGGGATGCTCCCTCAGCTCGACGCTGTTCAATATCTACATGGCACCGCTCGCCCACGTCGCACGACAAAACAACCTCAACATCATCTCCTACGCCGACGACACCCAGCTGATCATAACCCTCACCGAAGACCCCCACACCGCCAAAGCCAACCTCCACAGAGGAATGAAGGCCGTAGCCAACTGGATGAAGGACAGCAGACTGAAGCTGAATTCAGACAAGCCGGAGGTCCTCATCCTCTGACCCACCCCATCAGCCTGGGACGACTCCTGGTGGCCTACATCGCTAGGCACAGCCCTGGAACCCACAGACCACGCACGCAACCTGGGGGTCATCCTCGACTGCACCCTCTCCATGAACAGACAAGTCAACGCCGTCTCCGCGTCCTGCTTCAACACCCTCCGAATGCTCCGCAGGATCTTCAAATGGATCCCTCCCGACATGAGAAAAAACGTCACCCAGGCCCTCGTCACCAGCAGACACGACTACGGGAGCGCCTTCTACTCAGGAACGACAACCAAGCTCCTGAGATAACTATAACGAATCCAGAACGCCTCGGCACGATTGATCCTCAACGTTCCCCGACGCAGCCACATCACACCCCACCTGAGAGGCCTGCACTGGCTCCCCGTCAACAAGAAGATCACCTTCAAGCTCCTCATCCACGCACACAAGGCACTACACAACACCGGACCTACATACCTCAACACCCAACTCAGCTTCCATACCCCCACCCAAAGCCTCCGCTCAGCCAACCTCGCCCTCGCCACAGTTCCCCGTTTCCGGAAGACCACTGCCAGAGGCAGATCTTTCTCCCACCTCGCCGCCAAGACCTGGAACGCTCTCCCCACCAGCCTACGACAGACTCAGGACCTGCTAGCCTTCAGAAGACTCCTCAAGACCTGGCTCTTCGATCAGTAGCGTCTCCCACCCCCCAGCACCTTGAGACCATCACAGGTATGTAGCGCGCTTTAGAAATGCATTGATTGATTGATTGGCTGACATTGGGGTGTGAACTCTGATCACTCCTATGAACTGTGTTGTCTTTCTATCAACTTTGGAGTTTTTCCTGCCGTGACAGACAGCCTTTTATGAAGAAAGAAGGACAGCACCGAGAATTTGGAACATCCTCCCCAACAACATTAGAGGAATTCCATCCATCGCAGCATTCAAAAAGGAAGCAAAATCGTTTTATATGATGACATTTCTCCCATAAATCCTTATAGCTGAACGTCTGTCTATTAAGCTGTCATGTTTGTTTCAAAGTTCACACAAGCCGTTCATTAACAATTTATGGGCTTGTATATATGTTTTCATGTGGTTTTATGGTTCAAGCTTCTTTATGGTAATCTAACTGTTATATATGTTTATATGCTTTCCTGATGTTTAAACGCCGTTAATCAGTAATGTCTTTAATATATACGTTTCGGATTGTTGAAATGCTCCTGTAAAGCGCTCTGACACCCTATGTAGGGTCATGTTCGTGCTATAGAAAACACTAAATAAATAAATACAAATAAATAAAGAAAACTATTGAAAATTTATACTTCGAAAGAAGCAGAGGTCCCAACATAAAACTTCAAAGATTCAGACCCTAAATCACATTTGGTGTCTGGAAAAGGACTGCAAGAAGGAAAGGTTGAGACCCCAAAAATTGGCCATCTTCCAAGCAGCCAGATTGGCTGTGTGAGAAGAGGAAGCTCTGCAAGACTTTTGCCTGTTACCAACAAATACCACAAGCCCTGGAGGACCAGCGCCTGCCTGCTCGACAAGACCAGTGTGTCCTGTTGGCAAGAAGAGACATGTGAGAGAGCAAGCTCCAGTGGGATGCCATAGCAAGAGGACTCGCTGAGCAAGGTGTGAGGGAACGTCTGTTCAGCAATCGGGTCATTGCCATCCTGCGACCCCCCTGGATGCATGGAGAAGGCTGCTGTGACCTGAGCCGAGTTGCGAGCACCATGTAGGAAGCACCAGAGCCACAATGCCTTGTTACTGTCACCCTGTATGCCAGAAGTGGCCCCCGTTGAACTATATGTTGCCAGAGCATCAACACGTTACCGCTTTAATTGGCAATCCCTGTATGCCAGATAGGACTGTCAGATCCCATACTGGAAGAAGAAAGGGTTGGTAGTCAGATGCAAGATTGAAGCTCTGACTGGCGGTCAAGCCCGCACACCAAGGCCTTCAACTGACTGATTCCTTGAGGTCCATGAAGGACGCTGCCTGAGATGTTGCACTCTCACTGGGTTTCAGTCAGGAGACAAAGGATCAAATTAACATGAATGAGTTACCTCATCTTTGCTGAGCAGGAGCAGCTCCGATCACTGGCATCATGACTTGCTGAGTGCTAACCTAGCAACATGGCTTGAGGGAGAGAGCTGGGTGCTGCTGCCTGTACAGCGGGCAGCTCATCTTGCCAAACAGGATCAGGACTCGTGAGCACCGGTGGATAAGGCACTCGCTGCACCGCTGAATGCTTCTATACAGCCGGAGCAGATAAGACTATAATTTGGCCTGTGGGACCCAGGGGGACTCACTGCTAATGGTGCTGCGTTACCTTAGACACTTTTGACTAATTCCTAAAGAGTCCATGGGGAACGCTTGAGTACGGTCTATTAGGAAGCTATCCCTGGATGTAGCCACCAGTGAATGGGGAATAACCAAAACCATGTTACAAGGATGAGGTTGGGACAGGAATTTGCCTAACAAACACTAGAGACCCGATCTCAAGGGACTGTGTTATTGCTCATGCATGTTGTTATTCCTTTGAACATGTAGAGTTCGAAATATAACACTTTTTTTCCTTATAAAAGTAAGTATTGGGCTGGACGCTGATTTATTTTTTGTACTGTGGGTACTTGGAGTTTTGAGCCGTGTTTACTTACCTGTATGTACAATTCACCCTGAGGGAGCCTTTGACTGCTCGTACAAAGCTACCACTGAGAGTCAAGAACAGAATGAGTACTCAGCCCAGTTGCTCATGATACAAAATAGGTCAGTCCCAGGGCATCAGGAGTAAAAGGCCTCAACCAACAAGGTTAGGCCCAGTGTAGGAAGGTGGAATCACATGACATGGTTGCCCCCACTTTTTTCCTGGTGTTTTGATGGTTTTTGACATAGTTTGGCTGGGATACTGCTATCCAGGAACGCAGCCTAGCTGCTTCCTTTCTTAACTGATTGCATGTACTTTAGGTACACTCCAGTTTGGGTACTGGGGTACCCTAGTATATGGTACACCAGGTACTAAGGGCATAGGTACCCCAGAGGTCTACCAGCATGTATTTTGCCACCCATGGGAAGCCTTCCAAAATGACACCACAGGACTGCTACTGCAGCCTGGGTAAAGTGGTGCATGCACCCCTTACTTAGATATAGGTTACCTATATCTACCCTAAATCACTACACATATACACCTATCAGTCACCCCTATGGCAGGCCATATCAATCCTGAAGGCAGGGTGCTGGGTTTTGTGTGAGAGGGTGCCGATACATGATCCGGGCCCATCTCTAGCCTTCACAACCTATTCTCTGGGGCTGTTCTGTGATGCAGCCAGAACCCTATACTCTTAAGTGCATAAAACCTTGTGGTAAATGCTAACTTTGGAATGGCTGCACGGAAACATGTTGTGTTTGGGGTCAAACACTTTGGAATCCTACCCCTTGCCAGTTCTGGTGGCAGGGGTAGAATTCCACCCTTCTAGAGGGAGAGACATGTCCACACTGGTATACCTGGTACCAGTTTAAAATGGATGCTGCCGCCACAGACACAAGTCTGTCCTCCTGCTGCTGTATGAACCTCCGGCAGGGGAGGCCTGGACAATAGGTTTCCTGTCACAGGGAGGTGTCACCACCTCCCAGACAAGCTTTAGTGTATTGGGGCTGGGTGGGAGCACTCCAATAGTGCTTTGAAGTCTGCATTGGGGGCACACGTGGTGTCCCTGTGCATAGCCCAGTTCAAACCGGTTGCAGGGGCTACCAGCCCCTGCTCTGGTGCAAAACTGGACAAAGGAAATGGGAGTAGCCAGCCCTCTTTCCAAACCCTCCCATAGGTGGGTCCCCAGAGTATGTTCAACCCTTTCCTTGGGTATAAGAAAGGAACCCCTGGCTACAGGACTTTAGATTACACCTGGACGAAACTCTGATACTGAATCCTGGAACTTCGACAATCTGCACGGCACTGGATGACTGAAGAATCTTCCTTGGAGTAAAGGAGTTACTCCTCTGCGTGGCACCAAAGGCGCATCTGACCAATCTGCATCCCTGAAGCTCCAGATGGACTCCGAAGTAATTGCAGCACAGGAGGTGGATCACCAGATTTTTTCGAGGCCGTCCTAAGTCCCCAGCAAAGCTGAGACCTACAGCCCTCGTGAGTACCGTGGAACTGGAACCCCTGGACACAGTGTACATTTGCAAGTGCATATGCTTCTTGGCAATCATTGAGGCTGTGCTTTGGGTTACTTGTAGCCCGGACCCCGAGCAGCATTTCTACTGAAGATTGTTGGCCTACACTCCAAGAGTGTTCCGTGAGCCTACTTCTTGTGATTTCGATTGAGGTAACTTTGCGATCCCTGGTCCATTGACTGGTGGGTCCCTGTGAAGGCAACTCTGACTTTACTTGGGCACACCTGGTTACTCCAGATGTGCCCTGACACTCCACGACTTGGTGAGTCCCCTGGACCTTGCTGGTCCACACCAAAGCATTTCTTCACTCTATGCATGGGTTGCTGTTTCCAAGGTTTGTCGGGTCCAATCTGGTCACCGACACTGCAGCACTCGACATCCTTTACGAGACATCTTGAATCCAGCTCCTGGTCATCGTAGATGCCTCCTGGTCCTCGTGGCTGCAGATTCAAGTTTCACCTCTTCACACCTGAATCACCCGACATCGGTGGGCATTTGACTAGCGTGCCCCTGGTCACTGGCTAATGACCCAGACTCTGTCCACTCTGCTTTCAGGATCTTCTCATCTTCAATCCAGGCTTGATCACACCGTACATTTTCCACTTCGACAGCAGCAGCACTTTGCATCAGATCGCCATTGAAATCAACAACGATTCCAGACACCAAAAGACACCTATACACCCGGCTTCCCTGGGTGAGGTAACTCGAGTACTCTGGTGCTCCCATGGGTGTTGTCCCTAGAACCCCTTAAATCTAAAGGGGTTTGCTCAAAGTCCTCTCCTAAGTGTCCTTAATCTTTAAATTTCCAACCGCGACTTTCCCCATTGAAGTTAGCGGCGATTCGCGGCTGTTTCTCACGCTGCAGGCATCCCGTGTGAGTCCCCTGTGTCAATACCTTGGGTGGTTCCTTGTGGCCCCAGCACTTCTACAGGCTCTAGGCCTTGTGTCTAATCAAGTGGTGGTTCTTATACCACTTTCTTACTATATGGTGCTGTACGCCCCTAGGGCTCAACGTATATTGTGCTATTTACTGAAGTTCTATTGCATTGAAATTGTGTACTTTGCTCTGTAATCTCATAAAGGGATTACTAGAGAGTGTTTAGAAATAAATATATATATTTGATATATATACCTTGTGTGGTTCTCCTTTCATTTAGACATTCAAAAGGTTATAATCTGGTAAACCAACCTGCTTTACACTCCTTCAAGACTTAGCCTGAAGGCTGGTCTCCATAGCTACCACTAGGATAGCTTTCGATAAAGGTTGTCTTAAACCTAACATCAATAAGGGTTGTTCTGACTGGTGCAAGGTGCCCACTAGAATAGTGGATAGCATATGTCAGGCCAACTTCTCACACCCAGCAGTCCCTGCATGCCCCGGGACAGTCTTAAAGCAGTTCTTTTTACAATGTTGGGGTGGCCAGTGTTCTGGCCTTGATATAATGGTAGGATGGCACAGAAAACTCGATGTTGTAATGCAATACCACTATGGTAAAATATAATCTGCTAAGTGAGGAACAAAGGGACATTTGCAAATACTTCATTTCTTTCTAGGTCATAAACACTTCAACAAATTAGTACTTGATTTTTTCAGTGATTTCGAAAATTGCATATCACTAACACTTTACTGCATTCTAGATTTGTACTATGTATAGGCTTTCCTGTTTTCAGTTTCTATGTTTGGTAAACTATGGTGTTTTTTTTCCCAGTGTTTTCAAGTGATTTCAATACCTTAAAAAATAGTTATTGTCAGTGGTTACATATTTTCGCGCCACTAAAAACAACGAAACAAGTGTTTTTCCGGTGTTTATTGAACGTTTTGCTTTTATTATTGCTTGCTTTCTGCACTGATAGACAGTGTACATATATTGTATATGAGGTCCAAAGTACTGGTGCACTTGTAGATTGCGATTCTTAGGACAGGTTCTGCAACATTTGTGTTGAGCTGGGCGCTTCTGCCCTCAGAGTTATTGAAGGAGTCAAAAATTAAGCAGCACTTTTGAAACTACGGAGGAAATTTTCTTTTACTAAAGGGAATCTAGAACTTGTACAGAGTATCACAGTGAGGTTTCATTGACTCCAAATGCCATTGGTGGTAAAGGGACATTTCTATGCATCATTGCAAGCTATCTCTCATACATTGTAAAATAAACCTTCCTGAATTGCTTTTCAACATTGCTTTGCTTACCAAGTGGCAAGGACTCTAAAATGGAACATGTTGCAGTGTCTAAGTCACTAAAGGTGTCGCCCAGCCTCAGGGCCGGACTGGCTGTAGCGGGCACCAGGCGTGTCCATGGTGGGCCGCTAGGGTGGGAGCAGATTTTGGGCCCCTGGGGGCCGCTTTTGTGACAGGACCGTTTTTGCAGCATAGCTGCAAAATCGGCTCCTGTACTAAAAACCCGCCAAAACTGGCCCTGGCAAACAGCTCGGCCGTTCCCAGTGGGCTGACCAAACTCTTTTCCAGGGCCAGTTTTGGTTCCTAGTCCCGCCCTGCCCAGCCTACTCTCAAGGAGATTTTCACATCTACACCAATTATGCTGAACATTTGGCTGACAAGGGTTTTTTCAGACTCTAGTTTTTTATTATGTCCACTACAGCAGTTATGTTTTTCTGTAAAAATCTAAACATGCAGTAGAGTGTACTTTTTTAACATCACTATCAATATGCAACCAAAGATCCTCACATTTCTTGGCTTTGGCATCATCACTCAGCAAAAATTCTGTAATTGGTTTCCACATGGATAATATTGCATTCATAGCTCCTTGGACTGAGTAGCATCAGCTAAGGGACACAGTTGTGTTGACTCTTTCTTTGATGCCACAAAAGCACAAAATGATAAATATTTGCGTTTTAGTTCCTGTGCATAAGAAAGCAGTGCACCAGAATTGACTAAAAAGTCAGTAGCATCCCTCATTACCTCTGAAGATTGTAAAGATGCTTTTAGCATACCTTCTAACGAGTGGCAAGGATCTCTTACAGGGAATCACTTCAGCTATGGTATCAATTTTGACAAGTCATCACACAACTTTTTCATATACATAGCTGAATCTCTGCAAATACAAACAAGATCACTCCAATCTTTGTTGAACTTGGAAAGAACGTTTTTTGCAGAGCATTCCAAGTGACACCGCGTTTTATGTTTTCCAAAAGTCTGGTGTCATGTTTTCACAACTATCCCAGATGCTTGGTGATAGCACTCTATGCATATACTTGTCACTATACCTTGCATTGAATGTTTAAAGCCTGAGGCATTGGCAATTCACCTACTATGAATTCTGACTCACTAGAAACTGGGGGCTGATGTATTAAGGGGTTTTACTTATTCTCGGTGGGTAAATGTGATGACACATGTTAGAAAAGCTTCTTATGAAGCCAGCAATTTTACCTATCAGTGAAAGAATGAAACACCCAAAATATCAGATATGATTTTGATATTTTCTGATTCTCTACAGTTTATAAAATAATTAAACAAGGTCAAAAACATGCTTCTAAACCCTGCATCTTTAGAACAAAGACCAAAAAAACTGAAAAAAGCAAAAGGAAGAAGAAACAATATTTTAACTGGCATCCCTAAACAACAAAACTCAAGCAGAATAATGTGAGCCCAGTCTTTCTTACTGCTAGCTTGTATAACAAAGTTACATTGTATTGTCTCCTTCAGGAAGAAGAAAAATTACTCTTTCACTCTCTTTTTCGTTTCTTTGAATGGCATTTAGTTTGCGGTTGTGCTGGTGTTTTTTCAGTGTTTATATGTTTTCACTGGTGAGGGCTATTTTTCTTTCAGTGGGGTTTTATCAGTTATTATAGGTTTAAACTTAAAACCCCACAGCCTAACTATGTATAAAAATACATTGTTCGCCTGTCTTTGATATGGAGTGAGTGAGAGAATGGTGGATGTGTGCATACATTATGGCTTATCTTTGTTGCTTTTCCTTTTTGTGAGTGCCAGGATTTAACTGTTGGTCACAAAAGATAAAAATTAGGATTTGGTGGTTTACCCTAAATAGGACAAGCCTCCTGATGCTATAAATCCATATGGTAAGGCGTCTGCTGACAAATGGCTTACAAATCTGGATCAGCTAGTGCTCCGCAGCAATACCCCCACCTCTAAACAAGGCAAGAGAACTGCGAGTGTGGTCGGGTGGCAAATATGCTCATTTACAGCAGATGTCTCACATCTGCCACACCCTAAATAAGAGCCTATATTAAATGACACAGTTTGTTTGCAATAGATTGCAGTCTTCCTTCAGGCCTTTTCCAGGGCAACAACAGATTTGAGGGAAGGGCTAAGTGCATGGCTCATGTTAGGGCTGCTCAGGTGAGGTGTCTCTCTACCATTATGTTTTCAAAACATGTTTATTGTAAGTTTTGATATTAGTTCACCAGTTATAGATAACTGAAGTAACCATAACTTGCGCACCCGCCTTGCACCCCAAAGGGGTCATGGTATCTCTATACAGCGCCTATATGTTCTAACAAATCTTAGCTTGAGATGTGTCGGGTCATCGGATCATCTTCACGGCGAGAAATATACATTATTTTTTATCCTTGATTTCTCTAAAACTACTGAACAGGTTTACACCGAGTGGGACGGGTAAGCTCAGACGTGAGTCCCGTGCACTCCATGCCACTGGAATCAAGCTGATGAGGGCTGAAAGCCCGAAACTGGTCCTAGAATGCTTGTTTCCAGTCCAGGGAGGACCTGGCTTGGCAGTTCGGGCTGGACTGTTCCCATAGGGCACAGGGTCAAGACTGATTTGCATATGGCTGGGTTCAAACTGGAACGGCATGGTGAGCAAAAAAACTGATGGATTTAGGCCCTGATCTCTATACTGGGGTGCATGTATGACATTGTTCTGCATTCTGTCCATCAAATGTTGTTTTTGCATTTGTCACCGTGGAGTGGGACGGGTATGCTCAGAAGTGAGTCCCTTGCTCTCCATGCCACTGGAATCAAGCTATCCTGGCTGATGAGGGCTGAAAGCCCGAAACCGGTCCTAGGATTCTTGTTTCCAGTCCAGGGAGGACCTGTCTTGGCAGTTCGGGCTGGACTGTTCCCATGGGGCACAGGGTCAAGATTGATTTGCATATGGCTGGGTTCAAACTGGAATAGCATGGTGAGCAAAAAAACGATGGATTTAGGCCCAGATCTCTGTACTGGGGTGAATGTATGACATTGTTCTACATTCTGTCCATCAACTGTTGTTTTTCCACTGCTATTCAATGCCAGAGTGCAGGTGCTCCCTATTGTTAATTATTGTAATGGATTAGTGACTCCATAATTTGCTTATTTGATTTACTTGTCAGACCCAAGTACAGTGCACCATGTGTGCCCAGGGCCTGTAGATCAAATGCTGCTAGTGAGCTTGCAGCACTGATTGTGCCACCCACAGAAGCAGCTTGTAAAGTGTGTCTCAGATCAGCCATTGCAGAGCCTGTGTGCAGTCTAGTACTGCCATGTCGACTTGGTAAGTGTACCCACTTACCAGTCCCTAAACCCTCTCTATTCTACATGTTAGATACCCCTAAGGTAGGCCCTAGGGCATGGTGCATTGTATGTGAAAGGTAGGACATGCCCTGGTCTGTGTGGCATATACTGATAGTGAATTACATCCAATTTAGTTTTTCACCATTGCAAGGCTACCTGTCCCCATAGGCCAGAATGGGCAGTTTGATTATACACTCTTATAATCCTACCTGACCTAGGGAACATGGTAGAAAAACGAATTTAGTGTGCCTGAACTTACATCTTTTAGTGAAGTTGGTTTTAACATTCTGTGTTTGAAAATACCACTTTTAAAAAGTAGGTATTTTCTTGCCTAACCAGGGGCTGAGGAGGCTCCAGAAGGCAGGATGAGTCAGCACAAGGCTGAATAGACCTATTTGCATTATGAGTGGTGGGAGGAGTAGCACCTGGGCTTGAATAGGGCTGTGTCTTCCTTCGACACTTTTGGCTCTACCTCCTGTGGTGCGTCTGATGACCCTGGCACACAATGACAAAGGAAGAAGTTGTGCACTGGCAGAATGCCCCCAGAACTGGTTTGGACTGGGTACAGACACTCTCTGCCCTCAGAGACAAAGGATATGGGTGTATAAAAAGAGGGACCCAGACAGCAAATCTTTAGATCACTTCTGGACATCAAGATGGACCTTTTGCCAAGGAGAAGAACCAGAGAATCTGCAGGAGCATTTGAATTCACCGTTGCCAGTCATAATTCCAGGGGTTGGCCTGCAGTGGTTTCTTTATTGCAAAGAAAAGGAAAAAGACCTTTAATTGCAACTTTCATCATCTTGAAGAAGAATCTCCATGGGCTTGAACTGTGCTTGCCTCCTGCTGAAGTCTCAGGGAAACAAGACTTCACCACCAGCTCCCCCTTGAAATTCCTTGCTGGGGATTCTTTCTGCAGAAGCCTACTTGTTGGGAGCTGGATGAGTGACTCAACAAGAAAAAGCGTGTCGCATCAGCAGCTTTTGCCGTCGCATCATCGGAGAAGCGGCTTGCCACCGCCAAGGGTCGCAGTCGCATCACCAGAGAAGCGTGTCTCCATCGCAGCTGTATGGTGTCGCATCACCAGAGAAGCGCGTCGCAATGGCAAGGGTCACCATTGCATTACCGGAGAAGCGTGTCGCAGGGCCTGTCTTGGCTCAAAGTTACAGAGTCGCCGTATGGCCGCCGGGCGTGCACACATCATCTTCACATTGTTGCATCGCATCAAGGGTGCCATCTTGTCGCAACGGATTGTCGCATCGCAGCAAGACACCATTTTGCTGCATCGCAACCGGGCCGTACCTCGAGACCATCACCTCACCTCCTCTCCGGTAAGGAACAGACGCATCGCCTACTTAGAACAAGCATTGAGGAACAGATGCATCTCCTCCTCCGAAGCAAGGATCCGACCCATCATTCTCCCTGTGAACCTTTTGTTTATCTTGCGTGACGCAGCCAAAGGTGCTTTGTGGGTAACGTGTCGCATTTACCATCTAAATGAACTGAGTTATTTCTACCATCTTAAAGTCATTTTCTTAATACTGTATTGTGGATTTTTGTTATTTGGTTCTTATGTTAAGTCTATATAAAGAATATTTGTTTTGATAAAACCTGGGCTGTTTACATCTGTAGTGTTTTCACTGTATTACTGTATGTGTTCAAAATGCTTTACACACTGCCTCTGAGATAAGCCTTCCTGCTCGTGCCAAGCTACCACAGGGTTGAGCAGGGGTTATTTTAGGAGTGTAGCCCCCTTAGTCTGACTAGAAGCAAGGGTCCCGATTTAGACAAAGGTGCAAGCCATTGCCATCTAGAGACCCCCAGTTATAACAATGCTCACAAGAGACTACAGGATCAATTCTTAGATGTGCTATTGCCCAACTACTGGAAATACACAATTTAAAATGACTCAGAGCCAGAAAAAGTAGCCACAGGACAACCTACTGCTCCACAATGATTTCAGAACATATATATAAAAAAAAACTAACTGTAACATACATGAATGAATCTTTCCTTTTACTTTTCTACACCAATAATAAAAGGAGAATTATTGTATATGCAGCTAACTAGCAAGAGCCTAGTAAGATTAAGTCAGAGCAACACAAGGATGATGGATGGCACTTTGACATTTTGGCCTTCATCATTCAGACATTATCCATAGAGATTATCACAACACAGCCGTGCTGTTAGCCTACACACTTTTATCAAACAAAGTGAAACAAACTATGAACGTTTAAGTGGGAAAAAAAAACTGAGCAACACATGATTTCAATGATTTTAAAAACGTATCCACATACAGCTATTAAAAGGATATTGTTACGACTTTAATCAAAGTATAAGGAGACACATCCAAAAATGAAAAACGCCCCTCATTCAAAAGTTTGGTGGAACTAGTGATGTGTTTACCACATGTGGTAAATACCTTTACCCCAGAATAAGGTATATGCTAATGCTGGTAAAAACCACCCATTCCAAATGAGTTACAAGTTGTGGAACTGGTATTTATCACAGCAAATCCTGCATGGTTCGCATTTTTTATGGGCCTTTACACCCAATAAATTTGAGCAGGTATGGCCAGCCAGAATGTATGGGGGGAAAACTGCAGGGGTATAATAGTCATTGCACAACCAGTAATTACAATTCATGTGCAAGCCTCTCTTTGCGGAGGTATCAGAATTTAGCTCTGCCCTTGTAATCAGGGCATGAATGGTGAATGTTAAATTGAATGTTGAATTCCACCAAGAATTAAAAAAAAACAATGATTGCCTTTGCCTATTTTCCAGTAACTGAAGTAAAAAAATATAAACCTGATCTACATAAACTTATTTGAAAAATTTACTTATTTATAAATATTATTGAACTATTTTTTCACAAATGATTCTAAAGTACATACTTAATATTAAACATAATACACTTAGACTAAAAAGTAGAAAGTGCTTAAATAAATAGCAATAATTAAACACTAAACAAAATAAATAACAACTTTAAAAAATCCCAACACACAATGTAAAAAATTATAACAGATAAATACTGTATTTGACACATTATATTCAATTTAATTATGAAAATGACTTTAAAAACTCAGAAACATTTTCCACTCATGAGAAATAACATAAAAAATTTAAATTACATTTGTGCAACTGAAGCCCAGGAAATAATCCCAATATCACAACAATCCACAAAAATATATATAAAGAAAATCCTCCAAAAATGACCAAAAAGTAAACAAAAAAATAAAGTATCCAATGAAAAAAAAAGAATCCATGGGCACCATCAAAAGCCCAAAAAATAAAATATAAAAGACTGATCCAGGAAAACGGACAAACGATGGTAATTAAAAATAATAGTGGCCAAAATATGCCAAATATATTTCTTTTGAAAAAGTATCTAAAAATAGAAAATAATCTAGGAGTCAAGCAAAACAACTGTTAAAGAAACATAAAAAACACTTACATGACACTCAGACTCATAATTTACTTTATTAGAGCTGTGTTTACAGATCAAATACGTTCATAAGTTAAAAAAAAACATAATTCATCACTAGTTTCATAAAAAAGCAAACTGTTAAAAACAATAAAAACACTAGAAGAGAAGCTGTGATTCATTCCAGGGGATTGTACAGTCTTCTGGTTTTTAAGGAAAGACATAGAAAGGATGCAACACAATAACAAATTAAATGATCTGGCAACGTTTTGAAAAACGATGCACCAAGGCAATATTGTCTAAAATTGTGTTTGCGCAAGATTGGCAAAATACATCTTTTGCGTTGTTCCAGATAAAACTTACAGAAGGATAAAATGTGTGAGTCAGATAGAGTGGACACCCCATCATAAGGGCAGGGCGGTAAAGCTTGTTATGAGAAAATGCCACATAGGTGCCCCAACATACAGGGAATTAAGTTTAATCTAAATCTAAACAGTACAAATCTGTGGCGTGAGTTTATCACAGCCATCAGATATGAAAATTGACTGTCAATTAATAATAGTCCCTGAGAATATAATCACACCATGTATATAGAACTGTTGAGTCAATTCCGTTTTTCTGCCATTAAATTTAAAAAGGGTTCCTCAATCGTTTTTTGGGGATATTCTGGTAAGACCTCAGGGTTTCAAAGATTGTTTCTAGACCTAAAGAGATCAGGTTAATTTTAACATACAATAGCCACAAGATCTTTTTGGCGTGTTCCAAAGCAAGGCAGTCAACCAGGAGCTGATGGATTAGATCATTCAAGTCCCTTGTCCACACCGAATGCCTTAGGAGGATTAGGACTTGGGAGATTTGGTCTGATATGTAAGGAACGTTCAACTCAGTATGGCAATTGTAGTTAGAACTACTTTTAGGGAGGCCCACCAGATTCTTCCAGAAAATATCTTCCACTGATTGCAGTGAAGTGTGCTTTGTATGTCTCCAGATACCGATCCGTAAGTTGGTACTGTAGTGGGCTTTGCTAAGTAAACATTTTTACACCATCTAAGGGCTTTGAACCTAACTTTTTGGTACAAGAAAGTGAAGCTCCAATATTTTTTTCTAACATTAGGCCCCTATTTCTCACCATGTGGGACCAAGATAGCGCACTATCGAATGCCATCCCTAAGTAGGAGAACGTGTCTGTCTGAGCCATTCTTTAGCCCGCTATATAAAATGATGGGGCTTTCTTTGCCTTCGGCTCAGTCACTAAAATAAAAGACTTTGTATTGTAAGTTTGCAAATCTAATTTATATATGAAGTTAACATAGATGTCTAAAAGCTTCTGAAGCGCCAGGCCTGGATGTGCTATTAAAACCACATTATCCGCGTAGAGCAGGATGGGAATGCGGGCTTTGTTCATCGTTTGGAGGTCAGGGGTTGAATATAACAATGGGGCCTCAACAACGTTGGTGATCAAAGAGTAGAGAAACGGAGTGAAAACATACCCCTGGCAGACCCCCCCTGTTAATAGGGAACCACCTGGAGCACTCTCCCTGCTTCCCATAGCGGACACATGCCGCTGCCCTAAAATATAGTTGTCTGACAAAAAAAGATGATAGCCTCATCGATCCCCATATCCTTTATAATTCTCCACAGACAATGATGAGCCACACAGTCAAACGCTGCTGAGAGGTCCATAAAGGCCAAGTAAAGCTTGCCTTGATTTACTTGTGAGGATTTGGCGTTGAGCAATCTAAGGTTTAAACATTGGTCCCGAGTCCCTTTACCCTTCTTAAGGCAATAGTGGGTAAGGATCAGGGCATTGCTGCTAGTGGCCTATTCCTCCAATCTATTTTTACCTCACGCAGTTAAGGCTGTCACAATCTTAGTTGGATCATTATTCGGTTCAAGACATGTCATGATTCCTTTATATTGATTTGAAACTACTGAGGGGGCAAGTTTTTCCTTATCAATTTTGCTCCATTTTAACACAATGACATTTTCCTAGTTATTTGTGGTTTTATGTGAGTTATTTGTTGGGCCTGTATCCCTTCCCATGCGAGATGACCAGTAATAGCTGAGTGGTCACTGAAACTTGTGAAAGTTACTTTTAGGTCAATGATAGACTTATTAAGGGATGCTGAGGTAATTACATAACCAATGGTCGATCCATGGGAGGTAAATCCAAAGTTATACTGTAACAGATCTGAGGACTCATTAGTAGGATTCATTATTTCTGAATTTTTCATGAAAAGAAGCCTGTTAAGGGCCTCACCATATGGGTTGTGGATAAGGTGCTCAATACCTCCCCCTTCCTCATAGAGTAATCCACAATTCGTGGTTACCGAGGGGCAGCAATGCGCGTTGAGGTCACCTACCCAAAGAATACTGGGTGCCTTCTTGGCGGGAGTTCAAGTCTTGTATGGGGCCTAGGGCCAGGAAGCTCATCTTGTCCTTTCCAGGCTGTGTTTTGGATGCCTTCCAACCTTGATTGCTGAGTGGGAGGCCCTCGTGAAGAACTATGTGTTAGGTCGACCTCCCTTAGTTTGGTGACATATAGAGGGAGAGGTTGAAGAATTGGTTAATGGGGCAATTGAGGCGTCTTAATGATTCCCTCAGGCTCTTGACAGGTCCAGTAGTTTTTGATGAACTGTCAGCTGATGTGTTGGAAACAGTATTCGTCAGGCACGAATTGGGCCCCACGGAACAGTATCAATGGGGACAATTGTGGTATTAGCATAGCCAGTGGTTGCTCTCTCTGGCAGACTACCCCTCCTGGTTTGACTGAGGCTAAAATAGACTGTATTCTAGAGAGTCTCTCTGAAACTGGCTGCAAGAGCTTTCCAATTATCTTTTCAAATCTAAGGAGGATATCCTCCTTATCTGTTTGGGGAAGCGGAATAGAGGTCACGCCCATGTTACTGCGTTTACTCAGTGTCCCTCCCTCTTTCTTCTTTATAGGTTGTTCCGTGGGGAAGGGGATGACTCTGTTTCAGCACGTGGAAGGTTTGCTCTGTCCTTTGGGGTGAGTAATATTTATGGGCTCAGCTGGGGTGTCTCCAATCTTCATGGGGATTCCCCAAGGGCGGGAGCTACCTGTGGCTGACCAAGCTACCCCATGTAGAACCTACGGGCAGTGCTTTCGATCTCTTTCTCCACTGCATCAGAAGCTCTAAACAAAAATGCATCCAAGGTGGTAATCGAATTACCTCCATGGTCTGCTGAAATGGTCTTTCTCGCCCATCATTCAGTCTCTGCAAGCAGCTCCCGTTGGGTATGCGTTAGTGGGGTGGCTCAGCCAGGCCTCCTCCGGGCCCTGGTGGGTGTGGATGGCCCAGCGCCCGGGCTGGTGTTGCTCTGAAGAGAGCTCCTCATGCAAGGGGAGACAGGAAATTAAGTTCCCCCTTCCTCAGCACAGCAAAAGTCCTGCAGCAGGATCATTGACGGCTACCTTAGAACCCAGTTGGGCTGCTAATTCCAAACAATTAGCTTGATTTAGCAACAAGAGCTAGTCATACTATCATCCAGGTAAGCTGGCTGGTAACTAGAACGATCCCCAGCCGCAGAGTGCACCATAAGAGTGTACTATCACTAAGCACCTCAATACCCCTCTCAGGGTATTAAAACGCCAGTCCAACTTTCTCCAAAAGATGGCACAGGTGCTGGCATGTGGCACGCCCCGTGTGGCTGCCTCTGCAACTAAAGGAGAGCACTGCGGCCCTACGGCTTTGCCTCTCACCACCTGCAGTCACACTTTAAAAACTCCCTGAGCCTTCCAAAACTCAGGCCCGAATTTGGTTCAACTCCGTTGCACCAGTGCCCTCTTTGCAGTCAAAGAAGAATCCAGGCCGGGTCAGGAGCTAGGGCTCATGAGAAACCAATGTTCAGTGCTCGGCGCTCAGCAGATCTGCATATTCGGCGTGTGACGTCAGCTAATTCTAATTCTGCTGGGGAACATGACACAAAAACCCATCAACAACACAACTTAAAAAAAGTTAGCTCTAAGAATATATATAGATATTATGCATTTAAGAAAAAATATAATAAACCATACACAATGCAATGAGGCTTACTTCACTTTACTAAAACAACATCCTTAAATGTAACTAATAAACAACCAACAAACACTAACCTAGCTAAACTAATTTCAAACACAACCCCCAGACACTAAACCATCAAAAGATAACTTAAAATTAGGTTTTTTGTTGCTGCAATATTTATTTATTTATTTATTGGTCATTGTAAATCAAAACCATCGGATAGTTTACTTTCACATGAAAGAGGATGTCTGCAGTTAAAATTAGTTTTACCTGACAAAGAAAACAATGAAAGAAACAAAATATCTTATTGATATATACTGTTTATCTAATAAAAAATGTATAAAAGTTTAATTTGTATGTATAAAAATATTAAAAAATATTGTAAGAATTTAACCCTATTAGCTCATGGTACTTATTAATATATTTAAAAAAATATTATACCTGTAAAAATTATTGCAAAATGTTGTTTTGTGAAACATTGTTTAAAAAACAAAGGTAAACATAATTTACCATACATGCGAGACACTGCATACCATTACAATGTGGTCGTTACAACAACTGCGTTGTTACATTGCATACCATTACAGCGCAAGTCGGAACAACGACTTTCTCTAGGGGGCTGAAGGTGTTGGATTTAAAATCCAACACCCTCCCTACTGTTGCACAGATTGGAGTTGGAATAGTAAATTATACTATTCCAACATGCAGCGCCCCCCTACTGCAAATCGTTGTTCAGACTTGCATTGTAATGGAATGCGATGTAACAACACGTGGCATATCCCAAAAATACAAAAGTGTGTCACAAATGTAAAATATATAAAAAATGTTTGCTTATAACAATTATTGAGTTTGAAAATATGTACTAAAATATATAAAACAAAACCCATACAAAATAAAAAAAGTTTAAAAATAAAACTTACGTTAACCAACTAAGTGGTTGGTTAATTTCACATAATTAAATAATATTTATGACTAAAATGCTATCTTTGTACAAATATATATTGTTTATACAGACCCAATTTCCCACTCCAACATAAGCCACATTGGCAAAGGTTTTTACTTTCAGGTAGATTATATTTACTATTTCCACTCCAATCTAATCCAGACTGAGGAACGTGTTGTATTTTAAGGGGTGCAGATTTAGTGTTCCCACTCAAGCCTAACCCACTTTGGGGAAAGTTTCATACTTTGAGAGGTGCATATTTGCGAGGGGCGTGGCTTGAGCGCCACCTAAGATGGCGGCTTTGTAGCGGAGCTCCGCTGCCGGACTTCCGAGGAGGGAATATTACGAACTTTTCTTCGCACGCTATTGCGGAACAAAACGTGGACTCCTGATTGGGATCATGAGGTGAGCACCATGATCCATTCTACAACTTCCACGATGGCCCTCAGTCCTTGAATTTTGCTGAAAATCGGCCCGTTTTTGCCACGGCCGCCCTTTTGTTTTTTCCCTCTTCATGCTGGCTGTGTTTTCTATGTGCAACTACCACAAAATATGCCCTAATGGTGATTTTTCTGGCTAATTCTCCTTTTCTTCCATTTGGACCCACATAATAACTCTTACGTATTGTTTTTTCCTGAGTCTCTGCATGTAATGTATCCCTGTTTGCATCACAGAACGGCCATTTTGTTTCTGGAGTATGTTGGAACACCTTTCTCCTCATAAATAATCATCTTCAACATTCCTGGCGCTCCTTTGCTCCATTATTGTTGGCATTCTTATTTAGCTTATACGTTTACCATCAATCTCGCTTAGATTATTGCGCACTATTTGACTGAACTGGCACTTTTCAAATTTCTGCGCTTCTTATGTGAAAATTGCGCAATCTTAAACTTTCCTCCTCAGCTCAGCCTCGTCCTTGTTCAGACTCCGACTCTATTCCTCCGGACATGGAGGACTCTACATCCAAAGCACAGACACAACTCCTGGAGATATTCCGAAATTGAAATCCTCCAGTAAACTCCTGCAATCTTCGTTGACTAAAAGGCTCAAGAAAGACCCGCCTTCTCCAGGTACCTCTTCAAATTCTGCTGCCATGGATCTTATCCTGGAAGAAATTTGTGCTCTAAAACCCTTCATGGCTGAAACTACCAAGACTTTGCAATTTCTGCATGATAAATGGTCTTCCTTGGAATCCCGTATTCTCTTGGTGGAACAATCTACAGAATCTCTTCAGTCTTCTTGCTCTCGGATTACCAACCTAGAAAAAGATATATCCCTCCTCAAACGACAGGCAGAGGATTTGGAAAATCGTAATCGCAGAAATAACCTCCGTCTTTATGGTTTGCCCGAGCACACAGAAGGTGCAAATCAGACGGAGTTTTTCCAATCATTCCTGTCAAAAATTCTGGATCTCCTGCCATCTTCTACTTTCAATATTCAACGAGCGCATAGACTGGGTCCGAAGATTTCCACCAAACCTTGAGGTGTCATCATGCTCTTCCTAAAATATACGGACCTTCTTCAAGTCCTATCTGCTACAAAATATAAAAAACTGATTTTTTGGGAAGGCCATCGTTTGTATCTCTTTCAGGATGTGGCTAAAGTAACGGCTGACCGACTCAAACAATTCCTGGCCTTGCGACCACAATTGCACGGCCTCAATTCCAGATTGCCAGATATGGCCTACTTCATCCATGCCTCTTCAAAGTCACCTACAAAGACAAAACCACAACTTTTGTAGATCCTCTTGCTCTGCTGGAATTTTTTCGTCGACACAGAGCTGATGTTATGGACACCTCTGGAGTTGTTTAATTGCTTTTTGTTGGTTATGTAATCTAATTTGTTCACTTATTCATTGTGGTCTATTGTCCTTTCTGTGCCCTCCCCTCATATATTCATACGTACAATTCTGCTTTTATTTCTTTGTCCTAGTTTTATTGCATATTGGGTCTGTTTTTCGTTTTCGTCACCCTTTCGTCTTCTTTCTATACCTTCACAGAATTTCCCCTGTTCCTTACCATCCCATTTTACTCGTTAGTCAATTATCATCTTGTCCTCTCCTGGATGTTCGGTGGTGTTACGCTCTTGCTGTTGAAGTCGTCGTCTCCTGGCGTTGTCACCCCCACTCTTCAATTTGTCTTTGTAAGTATGTTTTTCATTGTTTCTTTTTGTCATATACTCTTTATCATCTTTTTCGCTTTCTATTTCTTCTTCTCTCTTCTTTCTTTTCTTTCCTTTCCGTTATCTTTGCTCTTGTGTATTTCTATTATCGGTCTACTTTCACGTTTTAATCTCAGCTATTTTTCACTTTTACCTACATATCCTTCTTCTCTTTCCTCTTCTCTAATGCTTTTTTCCGCATCAATGCTATTTTCTCTGAATTCCGAGTTGTTACAAGGAACGTTAAAGGGTTGAATAAACCTATTAAGAGGCAACGCGTTTTATCCCATTTGGCCAGACTTAAGGCGGATGTGGCTCTTTTACAAGGGTCCCATCTCTCTGATGCTGAAACCTTAAAGCATAAACGTTGCTGGGTGGGTCATGTTTTTCACTCACCCGCTTTAGGTAAGAAAAACGGAGTTGTATTGCTTTTTCACAAAAAGTTAAATGTTTCTCTTATTTCCGAAGAATGTGATACTGATGGTCGGTGGGTCTTGGTTAAATTATCCATAGATAAAATTCCTGTAGTTATATTCAATGTTTATGCGCCTACTGGTGTTGATAAATTGTTCTGGCCTGCTATCTCTGATAAATTTGCTACCATTACTGATGATTATGTTATTTTAGGTGGGGACTGTAATCAAATTGTGGACCCAATTTTAGATAGAAATTCTAAAGTTAAATTTTCTGCTTCTAAAATGCATTCCCAATTTACTGCTTCTATTCGCAACAATGCTCTAGTCGATATTTGGCGTTTATGTAACCCTGACCTTAGAGAATACAGTTTCTACTCCCCCTCCCATCACTCCCAATCTCGTATTGATTATTTATTTTTGAGTAAATCCCTAGCCCAACTTACCCTACACCCAGACATTGGATCCATTTTAATTTCTGATCACGCTCCTGTGTTTGTGGACATTGTCCTAATTCCCTTTTCTCCCCATCCTGGACGTTGGAGATTTAATAATTCTCTTCTCCTTGATCCCTCCTTTTGCACCAAATTTAAAACTTTTGCTACAGAATTTTTTGCTCTTAATCAAACCCCTGACACTTCTTTTGTGATGGTATGTGATTCCTTTAAGCTAATTATAGAGGTTTTATTATAAATTTTGTATCTCAAAAAAAGAAACAAGCCCTGGCTAAATCAGCTCGGCTTTTGGATGATATTAAGATACTTGAGTATGCTTATTATCAGTCCAACAATGAATCATTCCTCAAAGAACTTGTCAATGCTAAATTTGCTTTCAACAAATTCACAACCAATGCTGCCTCGAATTCTTTGTTGAAATGCAATTCACATTACTACGGTGGTCATAACAAAATGGGGAAATTACTAATAGACAAAAGGTTGAATCTATTCAGAGTCCCACTTGTTCATCTTTGTTTAAAGAGAAAGATATTTTAAACAAATTTGTTTCTTTTTTATAAAACTCTTTACACTCCTGAGCGCTCCCCTGATCCGACTGATCTTCTCTCTTATTTTCAAGATGTTCCCCCTCCTCCTTCCTCTCACGTTGATTTTCTCTCCTTGGACTCTGATATAACTCTTTCTGAACTTTCCCGCGCAGTCTCTTCTCTGAGACTTTGTAAAGCACCTGGCCCTGATGGCTTTACCATTGAGTTCTAAAACTCTTTTGCTTCTCTTCTTCTCCCAAAACTACTTACATTGTTTCACTCTTTTACTGCTTCCGGCTCTTCTCGTGGCTCTTTCCAAGAAGCTCTGATTTGTCCGATACCAAAAGACGATAAAGACCATACCTAAAGCAAAAATTATCACCCTATCTCTTTAGTAAACACGGATTATAAAATTTTTGCTAAAAAGCCGCCTTTCGTCCGACAATTTCCGTGTATTTTTTAACATTTTGAGCAAAGCTTCATCACTCTATCTTCCACTGGCTGCCATTTCTTTAGATGCGGAGAAGGCATTCAACAGAATAGGGTGGGATTTTTTGTTTCAGGCTCTCTAATGGGCGGGCTTTCCTCCTAAATTTATTTCCTTTATCTCATTACTCTATTCGTGTCCTCAAGCTTCAATATTTTGTAAATGGTATGATCTCAGACTATTTTCCCTTACAGAGAGGTGCCCGACAAGGTTGTCCTTTATCCCCCTTACTGTTTGTTTTAGCCTTGGAAGCCTTTCTTACTAAAATTAGGAATGATGACAATATCTCTGGATTTAAGTTTGGTTCTCAACACGTTAAACTATCAGTTTACGCTGATGACATTCTTTTATATTGCTCTGATACTCAAGCATCTCTTCCCTCTTTCCTTCATCAAGTTTCCTCCTTTTCTGCAGTTTCTGGATATCGTTTAAATGTCGATAAATGTGAAATTTTGCCCTTAAACCCTCTTTGTCAAAAACATCTTTTTGAGCATTCCGGTTTCTCTTGACAACCATTGAAAATTAAATCATTGAGTGTTTGGTTTCCCCCTCGCCTTTCTGATACTCTTAAAATTAATTTTGATTGCATTTCCAAAAAATTGACCACTGCTAATACGCGTTGGAATCCTCTGTTTCTTTCCTGGTGTGGTCGCCTTGATTCTATTAAATTGATGCTAGCACCATTTATACTGTATGCTATTTCTATGATCCCCATTCATATTCCTGCTTATTACTTTAAAACGATTGACTCCATTCTTCTTAAATTTCTGTGGAAAGGTAAATGTTCACGCATTGCTGTTGCTTCCTTGCAAAATAGAGACTCGCTAATTTTGAAATTCTCTGTTTGGTGATAGCCTTTTGGGATGATACGTCCCAAAAGGCTTTTTCCAATTCTCGCAATAGGAAAGTTTCGGCGGTAGTGGAAACACCAATAACTGTAAGTACGCCTTTAATTATTTTCGGGATTCAAACAGATGTCTTAAGGCTAAGTAAACTTCAAGAAAGCCTAATATATGTTCTGATATTGCTAGCAAGAAGAGAGATTTACATAAATTGGGTGAAACCAGTAACACCGACACATGAGGATTGGCTGAATTCTGCTATTAAAATGTGTAGACTAGACAGAAAAGGGAAACGCACCAAAAGGTCGTTGTTCTGGGCGATATGGGAAAACTTTACCACCTCTAGTTAATAACATAGATTCCTCTGTCTCTCTCCTCTTTTCTCTCCAGTTCTTTTCTTCTCCCACTTAAGTGTTTTTTCTCTTTTTCCTTTTTCTGTTTCCTTTTCCTTTCCTTTTTTGTTCTTTTTTCTTTTTCTTTTTGTTTACCAATGATTAAAGCGGAGACAATAATTTCCAGGCAAGATCGGAACTTTGCCGAATAGCTATATAGCTAGCTCATCTCAGGAACGTTGGAATTATTGTGCAGGATAAAGGTAAATCGGAGTACATTGACTGGTTTCAAGTTACAGCTGGAAAGCGATGGGACAGTGAAGGCAACATTTTGGAAGAACCGTCAATTCTCTCAAATACCCTTTTATCTACTCTTTCACGATATGAGGTTCAAAAAAAAAAAAAGGAAAGTTTAGGCTATTGGTATTGTAAATAACAAATGTTTCATTTTATTATAGCCAAATTAATAGCTTTGTCATTTAAAATGTCAATAGTTTTAACTTTCGCAAATGTGACACCTATAGCATTTGTAATGCAATATCTGTTGTATTTACGTGACTTAGATGTAATGATATTACAAATAACAATGGCTTTTAATTTTTTAAATAATTAATACTTAAATAAAAGTTCTTTATAATTTATAATGGCAATAGCTTAAACTTTTGTAAATTATTTTATTGTGATGAAAATCCAATACAGAAGTGAAATATTAACATCTTTCAGTGACATTTGTAATAAAGCTTGAAACATTGAGAGAACATATTTGAACCAGTTATTGTTGAATGGTTGCACAGATTGATGCAGTGGTGGCGCTGAGTGATGTTTTGGTGGAGACGAGTGATGCTGTGGCGTTCAGTGATGCTGTGGTGGCACATAGTGATGTTGTGTTGCCCCTGAGTGATGCTGTGGTGGTGCAAAGTGATGCTGTGGTGATGCGATAGATAGATATAGTGAGTGCCATAGATAGTTAGAGTGAGTGAGGGTGATAGATAGATAGAGGGAGGGTGATAGATAAATAGAGGGAGGGCGATAGATAGATAGAGGGAAGGAGGGCGATTGATAGATAGATAGATAGATAGATAGATAGATAGATAGATAGATAGATAGATAGATAGATAAAGTGAGGGCGATAGATAGATATAGTGAGTGCCATAGATCAGGGTTCTTCAAACTGTGGGGCGCGCCCCCCTGGGGGCGGGGGGGGCGCTGCACCATCCCAGGGGGGGCGCGCGCTCCACTCCGATCTTCTTGTCTGGGTGATTCTCCCAGGAGGGGGCCAATTCATGGAGTCGACAGCTTCGGCTGCAGTGCAGGCAAGGATTCTCCTCTGCTAAAAACGAAAGCAAACAAACAGACACGCTTTCAGCTTTAGCAGAGGAGACCCCTTGCCTCCCACTGCAGCTGAAGCTGTCGACTCCGTGAATTGGCCCCCTTCTGGGACAGTTAGCTCTTCCCAGAAGGGAGAGAAGGTTCCGGAGAGGGTTTGAGGCACGGGCGGGGTGGGCTCTGGCCCAGGATGCCAGCCTTTCAAGGGGGTGGGAGTGAGGGGGGGGACGGGAGTCCTTCAGTTATTTTGGGAAGGGAGGGAGAGGTTGCAATCCGGGTTTGGGCCATGAATCGGGACGTTGGGCTCTGGTCAGCGGTCATCAACTCATGAGGATCTTTGTGTGGGGCACCGAAGAGTCTGTGTTCAGGGATGTTGGTCTGCAGATTCGAATTTGAATCATCAAATGTGTGAGGGATGTCGGGTGGAGCCGGCCACCAGACGTCCATTATGTTGCCATGTGGATAAATAGATGTATGGGTGGAGTGGTGGATGTATGGGTGGAGTGATGGGTGGAATGGTGGATGTGTGGGTGACATGGTGGATGTATGGGTGGGGGGGTGGATGGATGAGTGAGGGGATGGATGGATGGATGGGTGAAGGGGGTGGATGGATGGTGGGAGAGAGGATGGATGCATGAGTGGAGGGATGGATGGGAGTGGATGGATGTGTGTATGGTTGGAAGGGTAGATGGATGGGTGGAGGGATGGATGGATCAGGGAAATGGTGGATGGATCGATGGGGGGGTGGATGGTGGAGGAGTCGGTGGGTGGATGGATGAGAGAGGTGATGGATGGATTGATGTATTGATGGGTGAAGGGGTGAATGAATGAATGGATGGATGGATGAGTGAAGGGGTGGGTGAGAGGTCAATTGATGGATTCATGAGTGGATGGATGAGTGGGTGGATGGGTGAAGGGTGGATGGAGGGATGGGTGGCTGGGTGAGAGGGAAATGGAGAGAGAGGGGGAGGATGGATGGATGAGTGAGGACATGGATGAATGATTGGCAGAGTGGATGGGCAGGTGTGTGCATGGATGGGTGAGGAGAGGAGCATGAAGATGGATGGGTCGGAGAGTGCATGCATGAGTGGGGGGAGGGTGGAGAGCGGGAGGGATGGATGGGTGGGTGGATGGATGAGTGGGGGTTGAGTGGGTGGACAGATGAGTGACTGGGTGGATGGATGAGTGGGTAGGGGGATGGCTGGATAGGTGAGAGGGTGGGTGGTTGGATGGATGAGTGAGTGGATGGATGGGTGGAGAAGTGGATGGATGGGTGGAAGAGTGGATGGATGAATGGAGGAGTGGATGGATGAATGGGAGGATAGCTTGGGTGAAGGGGTGAGTGGTTGGATGGATGAGTGGGTGGATGAATGGGTGGAAGAGT